>NC_087516.1:33446545-33810850 GCF_963921805.1 Phalacrocorax carbo
TTTATGCACCATAGATATTTTGCATTCAAATATATGTCTCTAGTGGCAGATATGGACGCAACACATTTACAAGGCGATGCAATGACCATTTGCACAACAAAATTGTGAATATAGCTCTATGGAAGTCAATAGCAAACATGTCACCAGGTCAGAGGGATTTGTCCTTCTGATGAATAGTACCATACTCTGCAGTTAGCAATTAATTTCTAAGCAACTATACACTTAATTAAAAGCTGTAGAATAGAGCAAGAAAAAATAATTTAGAAAATAAGGCAGGAAATCCATACTCTGCCAGTGATATGAAAATATAGACAAATACAGTTCTCCTGATCACAAATCTAATATTTCATAAATAAAAGCAGTACATACATGCTTCAAAAAGCAACATCATCAAATTCTGAAAGCGTATATTGGTTATGCCTCTATACTATTCATGAAAGACCTACTGTGTGTATGCAAAGGGTCACATACGCACACTAATCAAGCTGTTTTCTGTAGTACTACATGTTTGGGAGTTTTCCATTTCAGTGCTACCAATCAATTACCCACACCAACACAATGAAAGGACTCCTATTTAAATGCAAGCAGCAGACTAAGTTTCTTCCCATCTTACAAGTAAATTGATCCATTAAAAACTTGAGGAAGGACTTCCCTGGGTTTTATACTAAGGCCATCAAAAAGTAAGTGCAATCAAAGCCTCAAAGGAAGTGTCCCTTCTTTTCATACATATACTTCTGATTCTAAATACTGTCTTTTTATATGAGCTTTTGATTTTGAGTCACTGCTTTGTCATTGATGTTACTTTCTTTGACTGCTAAGGACATAGCCTATGCTAAAGTTCAGCCATCTTTAACTCCAGAGACCTCCCTTGGGATCACCACTGACCAAGCCCCTACACTTCAAATGTTATTCAGTAGAATTGATACTCATTGGTTAAGGCAAGAGCTGAGTACTATGCCTGGCAGCTGCTCGTTTTCATAATGCCAGAACCAATATCCAGTTTGTCACTGGATCTGAAGTAAAGAAAATTTGTTGTTCTTCCTGACCTTAAACAGTTCTAAAAAAGTTAAAATCTCTAGGCGACATTACCCTTTCTGCAGAGCCCTGCATACTTGTAGCAGAGCTAATGAGTGTTGATTTCTGAACACTCTCTCTAGAAGACGACCACCAACAGGGAGGGGGCTCAGAATGGCAGGTCAAGTCAGTGGATAAAGAAATACCCAGAGAAGCTTCCTGGCTGTAGAAAGTCAAAGTACATACAAACATACGTACCCTTACGGTGGAACAGTAAACATAAGGGTAAACTCCAGTTTCTAAAAGGATATTCAGAAACTGGAAAAGAAGATAATGGGGAATGTAGCTGTAACGAGAGTCCATTAAAATGACTATTAAATACATTCCTGTAACGCTTCAGTAATCATTTCAATATATGTCTTTTTACGACTCCACTAAATACACGGTGAGAAAATTTTGAAGTTTAATCTTAGCACTGGCTAAACATTCTTCATATCCATTTTAAAAGTAACCAGAGGAGTACAAAATGCAAAGGCGATTAAATTGTTCAAAGGCATTTAGGTCCGGACTTTTGAACATTTGGGAACTCTAATGGCAAAGAAAAATGACAGGTGTCTCTGAAATCAGTTGAAGAATACTCTACTGACTATATTTCAGTTTGGAATCACAAGGATTTGTCAAATGGAATGCAAGATCTCAATTTTATACATCTCATCTGAGCTACACACAGTGCCTGTATCAGCACATTGTTTCTGTACACCATTATTTATTATTCATTAAGTACTGACATGTGTGCCATGTCATTAACCAGATTCGGGCACCATGTCAGCACACAGGGAGACTGATTCAATATTGATTCAGATGGACACATTTCCACAGACCAAATCTTTAAAGATCCATGTGCTTGGGAAAGACTAATGACTGATGGAGAGAACTGCTAGTAAAAAGAGAAGATACGAGCTGTTAATGCAGTTGGTCATCCATTTCATATACATCATGGCAGTGCCGTTACAATGATTTGTACAGAAAGAGACAAATATATTGCCACAACTCCCACTTTTGTACTCTAGAAAGTGTCACTCTTTTAATTATATTTCTCTATACCAATATAATATAAAAAATAATACAGACTCCATTACAAAAGTATAAAAACTCTGAGGTCATATAACTTATAATGCAGCCAAGACTTAGCTTATAATTCTCAAAGCATCACTATGCCACCATGAAGTCATTAAATCTCCTTTTTTTAAATCATACCTGTATTCAAATAATTTTGTTGTTACATTATTTCTAATGGTATTGTTACATTATTTCTAATGGTATTGCTGTTTTCTCAGTGGCCAGGATCAATTATCTAAAGGCATAAGTCTTACAAGTCCTCCAGCTGAAGCAGTTGTTAATGTTTTTTCTCTTACAGCTTTCAGAGTTCACAATAGTAGTATTTTCTTTACATGTAGCTTCCCATTTCTGTTTTGAAAGAAAAGATGCCAGACTATCTGAAAAAAATGAATAGGCTGTGGCTTTTTTCTTGGGCAGGGTACTTGGCCCTCACTTTTTCTTCACCTTTGTGCCTTTACCTCTAATGAATTCCCCTGGACCAAACAAGAGCTCAGTTGCTCTGTTAGGTACTCCTAGATTTCCAATAAACTCATGTCTGTTCACCTCTGCACTGAACTCCACTCATTATGATTGCCTCTTATCTGCTGCCAGACCCTCTTCCTTGACATTTCCTTCCTGCCTCTGGCCATGGCTTCTGGTGTGATTAGACTCCTTCTGCCCCTTTTATGATTTCCTTATTAAAAAAATCACTCAAAAAATGGCAGAAGTTATGCTGAAAATGGAAAATGAAAAAGAAGTATCTGATAGCTGGAAGCAAGGTCAGCAAGAATTGCTTTTCTCATGTTTTAGTTGCGTCCTCCCCCAGCAGACAGAAGTCCTCAGTCCTTAACACAACAAACCACAGAACTCTATGAAAAGGTTTTCTCGTATTTATCTGGGGAATATTTTAGCTCTATTTAAATATTTAGCTCTAGAAATTACATTTCTAGCTCCCCAATCTACATTCTATATCTCCTACAGTAAAACACAGTACATTGAAGACACTAGCACCAGAGTTAGTGGTCAGGTACATTTTTGGATGAAGTCAGTTTTTTTCCACTGTTCGCTAGTTATAATTGTCCTATGTCCTGTTGCTTTAAAAGCTATTCAAAGATATAGTACACAAGTGCAAAGCACTTGAATAAGCTGTAAAGAAGTATTGATTCATAAATTCCTATAATTTCTTGTAAAAGTAAAATCTGATCTAATGCAGACACTCTCTGAACCCTGCAAGGCCTCAGTGTGAGGTTTGAATGTCATCCTCTGTTGATGATTTCTATGCGCATTTCATGTCACTTCTTTTAAGCATGTTGTACAACATGTTCTTCTATAATCACATAATAAGCTATATGTTAGCTTGGTCTGAGTATAAAAATGACCTTTGTCATTTAAATGATCATATAATTCAAAAAAATATTGTTTGGGAATTATACCATGCATCTTTCACATAAAGATTTTGTACCCTAAACAACGTAGAATGTGAAATCCACTGCTATAATTTGTTTTGCAATGTGTTTGCTTTAGTCTGTTATATTAAGCCACCACCATATGATATTTAAACAAAAATAAATGCAGTTATTGAAACATGAAAATAAAATAACAGCCCAAAACTTACATATTTTTTTGGACTTACCGTATAGAAGTCATGCAAACTACGCAAGCACACAGCAGCTAAAGAGCTACAAAAAGGAAGCCACTGAAGAATTTACTTCAAATTGTGGCCCATTTCTTGTCCCAGCCACATATACCCCAGTTTTCCACTTAAGATGGAGTCAGCTAATTAAATCATTGTCTGATGCAATACTACTATATTACTATTATCTGTTGTTCTTTGAGGATAACTTGACTTCTGTAAAGGCATAGGTAGGGTCAGTTCCTATTTTGTCTGAATCTATTTGTAGTCAGCAGGCAGGCTGAACAGAAGACTTTGATTTTGTTTGTCTTTCGTAGTTTTGAAAACTGATGCTGTGTGAGGAACAAAAAGCTGTGGGGCCCTGAGTGCTACTGTTGTTGTCTTCAGAGAGATACCAGCTTGATAGAGCCTCTCATTCTCAAGGCTTTGTTGTTGCTGTTGTTGAATTCTCCTGCTTTGCCTGAATTGTCGCAAGTTTCGTCTTAATGCACTTCTTAAAATTCAGAACTTAGCTGAAGATTTTTTTTTATATCACATCACTGAAGCTTTGCATCACTTTTTTGTCTATTCAGAAGGTTCTGAAATCTTCCTTGGCATCACTGGATAACTCTCACTTCAGCCTTTCAGATTGCAAAAACAGATTTCCTCAACAGCTCCTACGACCATTTTAGTTTCAGCTGAAATGAAATACTACAAATGGTAACATTTTGTCCTTGAATGAGCCTGTGACGAATATAACTTATTGCAGGTGGATGCTCCCAAAGTGAAAATTGCGTAGTTTAGATCAAACCTGAAGGGGATGCTAAAGGGCAGTACCAGCTTCTTCGGGGATTTTTTTAGGCTACTGCCAAATCCAGCAATAAGACTCCAGATCAGTGTTTTGATTAAAGGACAATGTGTGTTTAGGAGCTTAGCTTTTTTTTTTTTGCATTCTTTCCGGTCTTTTCAGCCTCAAGTGCAGGCACTGCAACTGTGTGGAGACACTGACTATAGCCATTACAAAGAGGTATTATGATCACTTTGTTCTTTGTGTGACAGTGCTATAGCAACCTTTATGGTGACCATGAATTTGTTCTGACCAGATGTTCTGCCATGAGAGAAACTACTATTTCATTTTCTTTCACCTGAGAAATAACTATATTCTATTTCCATTCTCCTTCCTTTTTCTCTCCTTATGTTACTTTTTTTTTTTTTTAATAGAAGCAAGGTAGCAGCTTTGTATTGCTTGGTATTTGAGGAAGATGAAAGACTCTCTCCTCAGAAAACAGCACTTCCCTTTCAAGGATGAAATAAGCATCTCCCCCACTGGTGTTATCTTTTTTTCCTCACTCTGTCCTCATAAAATCAACTTTGGTCCCCACAGACTTATTTAACTCTCAAATATCTCCCAAAACTCACAAAAAGCAACACAATGTGCACTGCAAAGGTTTCCCAGTTCCCATAACACAACACACTCAGAAGAACGCAGTATGAAGCAGTGAATGATCTTTTGCTGTTTGGAACAAAAAAAGAAAACCTTGCAGTTATCCAAAAGTGGTGATTTTGCCCCAGTTCTTTTCCATGGTATCGGATTTATAGAAGGTGAAAATCTTTAGTCAAGGATAAATTTTGGTATCTCTCTTAAGGTACACCACAACCACCACGCTGATTTTGAATAGACTTTTCAGAAATTATGGTATTTTTCAAACTGGCTAGGCAAATCAGCTCCATATGAGTATTCTTTTACCTGTAGAATATTTTGAACATCTCAAGCAATGGGACCAGGTTCGGCTAAAAACAAAAGCTTGTGGAAGAAGGTACTTTTATGGTAGTTGCCACTGAACTCTTCACTATGTCGACTCTCAAAAAGTGAAAGGTTCTGAAAGGAGTCTATTGATTTAGTCTTTAAACTGTTCAACATTTCTGTGCAAGGACTATGCTTTTCATGCAACAGTTAATTATGTAGAGAAGAGAACAAGAACTATATGCTCTGCACGGATCAACAGAAGTCAGTCTTCCTCTTGCACACACTGAACTGTTAAACTCAAAGCACGAGTGATCTGACCACTACTTTAAACAGAGATTTCAGAAACAGAACTACAGACTTCATCATTTCCTAAGGAGAAAACTAACTTAAAAGTGCTTTGGGAGAAATTAAAACCTTAAGAAGAAGATAGAGCAAGGATTCCCCCTAATGGAGAAAATGTACACTTTCCACAGACTCTTGTTTTGGCTTTAAATGCAAGTCAGTATGATGACAGGGAATGTTAGCGATATTTTTAATGAATGATGAGTAGTTGTGGTCTTACTAGTATTGTTGAGGGCTGCTGGAAGTAGGAATTACTAAACTCGCAGGGAAGTGACCACATAAAAAATATAATGCAGAAAAAAAGTAGGATGTTTTAGTTGTCACAAAGCAAGACAGAAAATTGAAAAGATGGTGTTTAAATTAAGAATTGACCATGGAAAAGCATTAGACCTGCTCTCTTGGCCTCTTTTTACTTATTATTACAGTCGGTGGAGAACTTGGTAAAGACTCACTGGAGCTTATGCACTGAGCAAGGTGAGGACTGGCTCATACCCACAGCATGTTCTGCCATGCAGGTCAGTCAGTTTGCTACCGTCATTCTATTATCCCATAAGAAAGTTCTAATTAGCAAGCTAGAATCTAAATAAGACCTCCACAGTTTAAACTGTATATATTACCAAATGTGAAATCTCCTCATTTTTGTGGTTTAGTTTCATATTCTGTTTACATGTAGCTGGTTTTTTAAACTCTCTTCATAACTACATTATTGAAAATTCATAGTTGAAGCACTGATTGCTTTAGAGTAAAGAACATTTTACACTTCATGTTAACAAGCCATTTGCTATGGTACTTATATAAAATACCTTCTATATGAAGGTTTTTAACTACACCATAGACTCCCTTAGAAACACTTATACCTACAGATTAATTCCCATTAGTAGTATCAGGTTATCCTGTGTCACTGTGTAAGGTCAAGTCAGATGACTATGTTAAAAGTGCATCTGTCAGGGGTTTAAAAGTATGACCAGAATAAAAGTTTTTCAGACTTACTTCCCTAAATGAAACTTCAAATTTTAGACACTGTTCATCTTGGTCTTTCACCTATCACAATCACAGTCCATTAAGATAGCAGAAACAATTTTTTTTTTAATTTTAAAATATAGTCTTTTTTCTTATTTTAAAATATAACATAAATGTAAGCAAAATTTTCCAAGGTTCTCATACTTTGCAAGAACATGGTACTCAAGCTGTGCCCTCTCCCAGAATGTTAAAGACATTTCAAAGGAGTACATATAAACCAGGAAACTCTTAAGTCTGCATAGCTATAGAAGGACCTGTTTAGTCAGAGATGCTAAGGGTCTTAGGAGACACAAATTTATTTGTCTTAGTCCCCAGCACTTGACCTTGTTGCCAAGCCTGGCTGGCAACAGCAGCTATTGAATCCCCCTAACAGGTCCTTATTAACTTCTTCTGAAGAAAATTATACTTTGACTTTGCTTCTTCCCAGATCAGTTACAGGGATTGATGTAAGCTGCAAAGCCAAACAGATGCAGTTGCAGTAATCGCAACTCAGTCAAATCACAGCTAGTGGGATAGTCTGATGGACTCCACAGAGTTGCATTTCACATGCAAAGAGCAAAGAATGTCTGCAGGCAGGTATGTGGAAGTGTATAAATACAGCTCCAAGGAAAAGATAATTTAGTATGAGATAGGCCAATTTTTAAATCTTTAATTCAACCGTACCTGTAATCTGAAGAATATTTACAGTAGGATTCTGATTCGTGGCATGGGCCCAGTTATGACACTATTTTCTTCACAGATTTTTATGGAAAGAACATAATCCTCTGCTGTTTCCTCTCACTGCAGAAAGTAAGAATCTGAGAAAGTGTATGTTAAGTGGAGAATCTATAAAATCATCAGAAACATATTTCTGTAGTCCATGAAATTTCTCAATAGCAAGGTAGGTGGAGGAAGAGAAAAATAAACTATTTTTTTCAGCTTATGATTCTTGGATTGGTTCATATTCATAAAGATTTTTCTGAAAGAATACTAATTTATGAAAAGCGTAAACAAGAAATACTAAATGACTAAAAAAGGACAAAAGAGCAATAAAGACATACAGGAAAAATCAGGGGAAAATCAGAGCAATTATTATGCTACATTGTTTTGCTCTGAGATCAAAAAATATGCTTAATAAATGTAACCGTTCACCAAAGTAGAGAAGATCATAAAAATTGCATTTGTGTTCTCATTTAGCCTTGTTATTTTGCAGATTAAAAAAGGTTGAAAGATTAGAATATAGGCTTTCTCTGAATACAGCTTTCTCTGTAAGCATGAATTCATCATCCAGTGTTATGCTTATGGATTATTATTCAATGGCATGATTCATGGCTACAGCTGACATCAGATTTCATTATTACATCCTACACAACTTTGCCCTGGAAAACTAATTTACCTGAAATTGACTCATTTAATTTGAGGCAAAACAAAAGATATGAGACCCCTGTGTTGGCCTTTGGAGACTATACTCACAGCACAAGGTTGCACTGACATCCCACCTGATGTGGCAAGGTGGCCAGGAAAACGGTGTTTGCCTCTGTAGCAGTTGATGCGCAAATTCCGAGGTCTTCAGTGTTGGTCCTCTTCTGTTAGTCTCACCTCTTAGGCGTTAAGGTACATTTTTATCCTTTCCAATCACCATGATCACTTTCTCATTTTGTCCAGGCTGACTGCTCAGTGTTGCTGTTGAGTCAGTTCCAAAACTGACCCAGAGATAACTGTGCACTTTGTGCTTGCTCTGCAGCCATCTTAACTGCAGTGTTGTCACATTATTTACCTTATGGCCTGCTAAATGTTAAATCAGCGATTTGCTAAATATGCTTATGCTGAATCCACATAGCCATAAGGCAGTAATCAAACTGCTGATTCAGCGATTCAGCTAGTCTCTGTTTTGCCACTAGAAATGCTGAATGTATCTGTGCAAGGTTGGCAATTCAGGCAATTCATTTCAGCTCAAGTCCCTTTCCCTTAGCATTGATCCACAACCCTCTGCTGCTGCCTTCAGGTTTTCCACACAAATGCAGAACTTTGCAGATACTGAGAACCTGACCAGGAGGCCCTCTGGGCATGGCCCCAGTTTGAAGTGCCTGCTCACTTTTTGTTTTTTTCCTAAATCATATTTCATAAAAACACAAAAACATAGAAGCTAAAACAAACCCCTGAAGACAGTCAACTTTGCATTAAAGGGGGTGAAATATTTATAACTCTCACATCTGTGATCATATACAAGATCACATGCTACTTGTACAAGCGGTTATTTTAATTCTTCTGAAAAGCTTCTGAAATTAACAACTGGAAGAAAGAGCAGGAGCATTGGCAGCAAGATCTGCAGGAGGAACAACAGCAACAAAATAACAAAGTAGGAGAAGCAAATGCAATGAGAAGGGATTGTGAGTTCTGGGAGAAGAGGAGGGTGGGTATGCATAGATAAGGTTCCTAAAAGGCCACATAGGAGTGTGTCTGAGTAATATTGAGGACAACGTGTCAATTCAAAGCTTAGCCTGTAAATAACCAGAAAGCCAGTTTCTATAATGCATTTGAAGAAAATAAGAAAGAAGGCTCTTCAGAGTAGTACAGAACTGTTAGTCTGGAAGATTCTTTAAAAGAATGAAAGAGGACACAAGCGAGTCAGAAGGCAAGAAATGTTTTAAATTACATTAGACATCACCACATTTCAAAATACTGTTCCCATAATTACAATTATTTTATAACGTTTCCAGAATCACATCAGAATCTTAGCTTTCCAGTAAGTCTGTATGTCTTTTGCTTGTAGGAATACGGAATGGAAAGTTGAAACTGTGACAATTCAAAATAGTCAAAATATGCTTGCTTGCTTACTGTAATTAATAACTGAATTATTACGCAAGGCAATTTCTTAATATTTGTATTATACCAGATAGTACTATGATAGTACTACAGTTACTTTATATAAATTTGAATGCATAAAACATACTATGATGGTACATTTTATTAGTAGTACATGAAATCTTATTCCTTGTTTGTCACTCTGAAAATAATGAGTCTGCCCAGGAAGTCCTGACCAAGGAGTGTGATGGGCATACCTGGCAGTGTTTAGACAGCAGTGGGGCTGCAGGGTGCCCTGTGTGAAGGAGGCCTTGACCTACCCAGTGCTGATCTCACCTTCTCCAGACAGCTCTGGAACAGATGGAAATAACCCATTGTGTGCCAAAACTTCCACCAATTGGGGAGCACATGGTGCCTCTGCTCAACTGTGTTTAAGAAAGTGGCTGCCACAAGGGGCAGGAGTCATGTGAGAGAAGAACAAGAGGACACATTTAAGAAGATATAAGAGATGTGGTTAGAATATTGTGGGGGAAAAACAGAGGAAGAGAAACAAAGGAGGCGCATGGAAAGAGACATTGTAGGGGACATGCCTGTAGACATGCAGATGGAAGGAGCTGCCCCATGCCAGAGGAAGGATGTATCTGAGGAATGGTGACTCATGGGCAACACATACCAGGGCAGAGACTTCCCCCCAGGGGCCAGTGCCCACAGGTAACCCATGCCAGAGCAGATAAAAATGCTTAAGCAAGGAGCAGTGGATGAAAACAAGAAGCAACCAACAGCAGAAGGAAATCATTATAGGCTGACCTCAGGCTCCTGCGCTGCCACCATCTCACTAAAAAGACTGGGACAGTCTGAGTGTTACGTGCTACAAAAACAAGGAGAGCTGAGAAACTATGAAGGTAAAGGAGAGATGCTTGACAGCAGTTATGTCTAGGATACTCCTTAAGTGTTCATTCAATTGTTTACATCTACTTTTTTTCTTCAATACCCAACTCAGTTTACATTAATTAGCAATAACTAAATTAAGTTAAATTCACCAAGTCAAGACTGGTTTTGCCTGCAACAAGGAGTCAAGGATTTTTTGTGGGGAACACTTGATCTGCTGAGGAGAGGCACAATGTAAGAAGAACAAAAAATAATGAGACATTCTAGTCTTTTTTATTAGGTCTAAGCTGAGCTTTTTTTCTCAGAAAAATATTATCTTTTATATTAATCAAAATATATTATTATTATTTAAAAATTTTCATTTTTTTCTGACTGAGCCAAAAAGCTGGCTCCCCCTTTCTGAAGCAGACCTGCCTGCTGGAATAGTTGCATCAGCTGATTTTCTTGAGCCGTTCCATCTGTGTTTTTCCATCTGTACAAGACTGCCGTATGTTTCCCCTCCTGCTCACTTTGGCCTCATGTTCCACTGTGGCACTTGAACAGCTTTGGAAGGTTTAAATTGCCAATATTACCAGTTGCTCAAAGCTCCACCATTGCTTTTACTTATGCTTGGAATACATTATTAATATATCAACATCAGCAACCAGCCCATTAGGTTTTACTTAGCTAGAGAACAATTATTTATCTTCTTTTATCTACTCTCTTCATCTTTATAAAAATTGCCTAAAGTTTTTTAGGCATTCCAAGAACTGCTTTTTTGCAGCTCTAAAAAGGCAAAGTACTGAGGCAACAAAAAATATTAGAGCCAAATATACATTTTAATATTCATCTTGGTATGAAGGCAGAATAGATTTGTCATGTTTGTTATTCCACAAGCAAGCTTACAATTTAAATTGCAACAGTGATATATCTCCTGACTGAAGTAATACTAAGAAAATAATCATCTCCCTCTACTGACTCTTAGTTCTGAGAATATCATCATACCTTCCAATGCAGTAAAAATACTTAAGGCATGGAAGTAACAGGCTTCAAATGTAAAGCCAGTGAAGGAGGCTTGAATGTCTCATTCCAGGCCTAGATTTAGAGTTCCTTTCTGGAACTCAAAGTTTTCCACACCTTCTTGCAGAGGCCTATTTTCTGGTTGTACTTTCTAAGCTGTTGCACCCTTTTTACTCCTCAATTAAATCACATGTAATGCTTCCTTGTCTCCCTAGTAAAATGATCATTTCACTATGAAAAGGAAGCCTGTTCCTTGCTGAGTATCAACTGAACTTAACTGGAGCTAACCATCAGCCAGTCTAGCATTCATGAACACTAAGTAAAATGTGTATGTTTATTGGCAGTCTTGTTCCTAAATGTTCAATAAAGGGTGTCATTACACCATTTGCCTAACACTTCTTCCTTTACTCTCTGCATTGCTCAAATTTTAAATACATTAATTAAAAAAAAAAAAAAAGAGACTTTAAAGATGAGGAAATCTGACCTGACTGACAAAGCATGACATTACCCCTATGTTTTTTACCTCTTTTGTAAACAAGCAGTTTGTTTCGTCTGGCAGTCTATGTTTCAGTCAGTAGAGGGAGTCTTCTATTCATTGGAGCCACACTCAGTTCCATTCATTTACTCTCAAGCTTGATGTTTGGGGATAATTGATTTAAAGGTTAAGGCCAGCAAACCAAAAAAGGCTATCAAACAGAATGTTTTCTCTTTCTTTTTATTCAGGGGGGATGAAGAACTAAGATCTTTTGCCATCTAATTGTCAGTAATGTTTTCTTCCAAAAAGAAGAAAAATGTTAATCCACTCTTATCTTTCCTCATCTCAGCATTGGTTTGCAAAGGCCTTGAATGTTTTCAACAAGAGGTAGTAAAGATTTGGCTGCAGAAGACAGGATTTTTTTTTCAGGACATGAAACAGCAAGTCTTGCAAATAATGGCTATTTCCCCCCAACCCTCTGCACTGTTGCCTCTATCTATGTACTGTTGCCATTAGTATTGAGAGAGCCATTGTTCATTGTAAGAAAATATAAAAGAACATCATTATAAGTTCAGATTTCTACAGTGGCTTTCTGGAAGGGTTTTGATCAACGCAGAAGGACTGCCTGAAAAGAGAAACATTTTCCAAGAGAATGTATTACACAGAAGAGAATGCTCTGACACTGAAAGAAACTGGGAAAAAAACCCATACCTACCAGTAGGCTAGACAAAGGGCACAGGTCAAGGCCTTTTCTTTGAAAGCACTGATTAATGCGAGGTCCTGTTACCTGCTATAATCATTGTTTTGTTCCGAGTGAAAGGTTTCCTACATTCCTAATTTGTCTTAGGGATGGTAAAGGAATAAAAAGCTGTCTACTTCAGTCCAAGGGTGAGACAGTTTCATTTTGCGTTCAGTTCAAAGTGATGGATACAAAGATGCAGGTTGTCATACAAATGCTAACTGAGTGATTCCCTGGAAAAGCAGCCCCTGAGGCTCACATCGCTCAACTATTTATCTTGATGAGAACGGGCATTTAGATTGTTTCTTAAATAAAATATTACTGTGGCAGTTAGCAGGAACTGTTAAATCTCATAGATAAAAATCTCCATTTATATGCACATGTGTACTCTCATATTAAGGAAAGACTAGATGCTTGCAGAAATTAAGTCTCTGTACTTGATTTTTCACCATGAAATATAAAATATGCTGGCAATTCCTGCTTTCCCAAGACTGGTAATCTAGGTATATAGGGGTCCTAATGCTGTTTTCACTGAAGCCCATAAGAGGTGTCCAGTTGATTAAAATGGCATTTACACAGACATTTGGGGAGGGGAGGAGATGGGGTGGCGGAAGTCCAGCACCTTTCTCTAATGATGGAACAGCAAAAGGAACCCCAGGACAGACAGGCTTCTAGGACGCAGTTAAGTGCCTAAACTAATGTAGAATAAATACAGAGCAAGAGCCACAGAATGTAGAAAGTAAATTACAGCAAAAGGGTCCATTAGCTACAATTGTAGATAGAGTAAAAACAATACTCAGATTTTGCCCATTGCAACAGCAAAATAAAATCTTCTAATACAAGGAGTCAGTGACACTAGGGATGTGTCCTGTATAGGGTGCAAAACTTTGCAGCCAAGACCATCACCAACATAATGACTTTCTCCATAATCAGCAGACATTCTGCCCCAAACTTTAATATGGTTCAGTGAAGGTGTGATATCCCATGCCATACAATCTCCTAGTTTCTGAGGACTCTGCCCAAAAATCATGGGAACCCTCATCTTTCTATTCTACCAGAGTATTTTGTCAACCAACCAAACGCTGGAACTCAGAGACGGCATGGAGTAATTTACTTCTGTGTTGTAGTAAAGCATGGAAATTATATTACTCACAAAGCATGTACACCTTTTGCCACCTGATGTAAGCATACAAGAAAAACTCTAATTTTCTAAAAAGTATTTTAATTTAACACTACAAGAAGAGTCAGGAAGCAATATTGTCTTGCATAGAGTTCACAGGTTGTGAGACCATTCATCCCCGAAATTGGTATCACCAGGACTGACAGTGAAATGTAAAAATCCCTTCAGAAATCCATGGCAGATGACATTGAAAGAAACTTCCACCTCCATCCTTAATTCTCCTAGCAAAAGCCATGAACATCATTATTAATTGGAGAGGCATATGACATTCTGACTGTGAACTGGCAACCCAGGCAGAATTCAAGGGAATTAGGAGACATGAAACAAATAATTATAGTCTAGTCAGCTTTGTCTCTTAGAGTCAATTTCATGTGCCCTCCCTGATCAGTACTGATCAAACAGAAAACTAGCTCTGTAATTTATAGTAATGGTAAACACCAAAACTCCCAGAGGCCAAACCCTCAACAAGCACCCCCAGCACCAAGTACGATGCAAACTGTATGCTAAAGACAGTTCCTGTTCTTCACCTGGTATGTCAAGTTACTGATTAAGGTAAGATTACTAACCATTCATTGATCTGATGAATCAGGTGAAGTATTGCTGATGTTTTATGCAATACCTCAGCTTTTCTCTATTGCCCTTTTAAACTAAGCTATGAAGTGTGGGCAGCCGTTCCTGAGTATGAAGCGAGCTTTTAAGTTCAAATGGGACGTTTGGCGTTCCCTTATGCAACTCAGTGCTTGGCCACCGTTTGGTACTTTGGACATTCCCCATACAATTTATGACAAACAGTAACATGTAGTAAAGATTAGATAACATTTAGATAACCCTTAAAACATTTGAGTAAATGCCATCTGTTCCTTTCTTAGGATGGGTACTTTTGTAAAACTTTAGCTACATTGGTTAAAGCCATCCAACCATGATAATATAACAATGTTTTCTTTCTCTGTCTCTCTACCCATATATGTATACACAAGACATTTACATGTCTTTCTCCATGCTTAAAAATGTATGTTTCTCACACATATGACATTTTGTTCAGATATTCTGTCATCTCTGGACTTTGACACAAACACTATAAACTTGTATGGAGGACACCCTATGTCATGCAAACCTCTGTAGTTACATCAATAAAAATTCACCCATACTTTGCCAACTTACAAGACCAGAGAAATCATTTTATTATCCACAGCATACACTTGTTAGCATTCAGCTACTACAGGCAGTACAAGAAAGCTATGCAAGAGAGCTAAATAAGACAGCTTATAAAAAACAAAGTAGCATTGAACCAGCTAAGTATCCCATTCTTGTTGACTATGAAATGGAGACAAAGGAAAACAGAGACTGAGGAGGTGAAACAAAGATGTCTACTTCATACTGAACACGATAGAGGTTCCCATAAGAGTTACCCGACACTGACAGTAGGTGTAGATTTTGGTTTGTCTTTTTTGGCATTTCACATTTGTGATCTCAAGACAGAATATTGCAATGCAATCATTGTTTTTAAAATTAAAAACAGGCTTAGAACAGGGCTGCAGTATGTTAGATGAAGATTGCCTGTGCAAACTGACATTACTGACACACATGGGAAACATTAAACTTTATTTGATGCATCCTGCAGCTAATATAATTTTTTTGTTGACTTTAAGTCGTGCATGAACTTTTTATTTGATCATATAAATTATTTTCTAATAAAAGCAGATGCTACTTTTAGGTAAACCAATTTATTTATATTAATTTGCAGTGTAATACATCGTAGGAAAACAGATATAAATCCCACAACTTACTAGGTCTGATGTATCCTTGACTAGCCCTGATATAAGACTTTTCCTCAAGATGTGTAGACAGCTCCTGATTTTTGAGGGGAAGACACCCTTCAACAAGGCAAGATCGAGTCACAAGAATGTGACTACAGCTATCTGCAAACCTAAATACCATTTTCTATCCTTTCATTTTCACTGAAGCTTTGAAGTAAATACGAAAGGAGCCAGAACTGAGCAAATTACCTGAGGACTGAAACATTTTTGACATAAGTCTCAAATGCAGTTCAAGTCTTTTATACGTCTTCGTTGTTGTAGTTTTGTTTCATCTCAAAATCTGACTGACAGTAGCGATGATGGAAAGATTGGACAGCTGGCCTCAGTTCCCTATGCTGGATACAGACAGAAACACTATGAGATGCTCTCTTTCAGTAGCCTCAGAGCCTGTGCAGCAGAAACATTTAACTATTTCTTGCTGAAGGAATTGTGCAACAGGAGGGATCCATTTCACATCCACTACTTCAGCAGGTCCTGTATGCTAAAAGATTTCCTCTCTAAGTGGAAAGGCTGTAATTTCAAACCCATTTGCAAATAATGTGCTGAATTTGCTGTGCCAGCATGAAAAATTCTCAAATCTCCTTACTACCATAAGGCCCAGTAAGAAGTTGCTGAGCAATCCCTACTTTGATCCATCCACCAAATATGGGAAGAAAGCATGGGAGTTGTTCAAATATTTTTAAATATAACCAAGTCTAGGGCAATGAAATCAGTATGAAACCTGACTTAGAAGTCAAAGCAAATACTTATTCTAAATATCATCCTCTAGAAGGCAGTTTTTAACTACTTCTCTACCCAAATGACAGTTGCCCCTCTTAAACTACTTTACTAGTCTGTGTTTTGCTTCAATTACCATCCATTCAATGTCCCAAGGGGTAAGGGCAAGGGTTCCATCACAATGTGAATTAGTAGAACTAAGACTGGACTGTCATATTTACTGCCTCAATACCTTCAAAATATGTAGGGAAAGGTAGCTGGTGTAAGAAGCCAATTTATATTTCCCACTACCAACAGGTCAGTTCTCAGGCAGGTAACCGTAGGCAATTCTGGCTTCCTCTGTGCCACTTACAGCTTGAAGTAAGTAAGAGAGCCTAGCCATGATTTTGCTGGCATAGGCAAAATAGGGGAAATACACAAGCTTTGAAGCATACAGGCTTCTAATACAGGGCTTGTATGCCAAATTTTTTTGTAAATTTTTCATACAACTGTGGCTTATGTACTTAAACCATCACAGATTTAAGGTTTTTTTCATATCATCTATAAAATGTTAGCAGATGTGCAACATTTGAGCGATAGGGAAGTGATTCTACAACACTTTTTTATTATATACCCTTCTGGATTAATAAGATATAATTTTTAGATACATTATTGTATGTCATGCTAGACATAGCAAGAATGGGGCTGTTCCGCAAAGTAAGGTCACCAGCGGTGACCCCAGAAGAAAGCAGGGCAGTGTCCTCACTGGCAGGGCACAGTCCCAAGACCTGAGCAGGGTGGTAATTGTCAAATACAGTCAAAGTGACAAGTCAGGTCTGAGGTCAACCCAGAAAATCCAGTCAGGACCAGCAGGGACAGGACAAGACACAGGTCTGCCCACAGCTCTGCTCAGGCAAGGGCTGAGGCTCAAGCTCACATGGAGCCCCAGGCCAATTTTTTTTTAAAATATATGTGGACAATAGAATACTTACTCTATTGACGAAATATCAGGAACTTCATGTGTAAAGAATGTGTGTGCACCGTGTTCTTATTTATTTTGAAATGCCATCACACCTGTGAGTTCCTAGAAACCTTTATACTAGCAACAATACAAAAGCAGACAATTAAAAAAAAAAAAAAAAAAAAAAACAACAAATAAGCCTTGCTCCAAGAAATGTACTGTGCGTTTAGGAGAGTAGGGACAATGGCTGACAGCAGATGGGTAAGGTGCCATATTAGAGGACTTCATTGCCCAGAAAGTGAGAGATCTTTATCACGTGAAGAATCAGACTAGGGGAGATATCAAGGCAGGAGAGGTTATATACTGCCAAGTACTGGATCCCGTGTGACATCTGACCTGTATTATGAGATCTCACTTGAATTTTATTTTACTAGTGTAAATCATAACTTCAGTTACATGATAATCTCTTCTTAGTCTGTTATTTCTAACTAATGTTTTCACTGCAAAATATCAGACTGCTCTGATATAATTTTTATAACATTTGCATTTGTAGCTACATAAAATGGCAGAGATCCTCATTTAAGCTTAGCTTACCTGTAATATCTGACGCATACACAGCTTAAATAATACCCTGAGTGCTATGCAGTAGGCAGTAGAAACCAGATTTTCTCATTTTTGATCCTGGGTTTTCAGTTCAAAAGAAGGCAACTCTTAATAGGCAGGATTTGGAAAAATGAATAGGACAAAAATATAAGGTCTCTTGGAGCTCAGACTGAGGACAAAAATATAAGGTCTCTTGGAGCTCAGACTGAGAACATTGTTCAGGAGATAATATTGGATGCTATTTTCTGTATAGTGGTCATAAAGAAATATGGCCAGATACCACACTTTATTTAGTTACTTACATAAAAAAAGGCCTTCAGATTATAATTTTTCATATTTCTTGTAGCAAATGGGGAAATATTCTGTCATATCTTCAACATAACTATGATTACCAGGTTAACCCCATTTCCCAGACATTGCATCCCCTGTTTATGTTTAAATCTCAGTATAAGAGAAAAGGCAACAGAATCATATTGGATCAAATTGACTAGAGTAAAATGGACTTTCAAAAATTGCATGGGAAATAATCATCAAAAAAACCCTTTCCAGACAAATGGGAGCTGCAGGTACTGGGTGCTAAATTTTATCAATAAACACCTCCTTGAAAGCAAGTAAGTAGAATCTGTTTACAAGAAGCCATACAGGACAGAGGAAAAAGAAAAGGAAGGAAAAGAAAGGACAGAGACTCACTGGTACCATGTTGTGGGAAGTAGAAATGCTTTGTTGATTTCAGAAAGGCAGGTGGCCAGATGTTTGAAGATTTGGCCAAGTTTGCATTTTGAACTCAAGAACTTCGTTTCATCATTAGACGCCTGGTACAAAATGGCTTGTTTTAGAGAGGCACACAAGGGGCAGAACAGAATAGGTCGTGATTCCCAGACAAGTGCTTTTTGTCACTCTTGAGGATGGGGGGCAAAAAAAAAACTTAAAAGTGTATAAACACAGGTCTCTCTATTTCCTTTACCTCCTCCAATGGCTCTTTGCCTTCCTGCAAACACAAACACACCTGCCAGAGAGCAGAAACTACCACTAACAACTGACCCCTCATGGCTTTGCCACATCTCCTCTGTGTCAGTGCTTAGACCCAAAGAAAAGTTGCATGAAGGCTGTAACTCAAGCCCAAAGGCAGAAGGAGGAGAAATATAGTATTTACTAAATCTACATGCTATGGCATCTTAGGGCATGCAATTAAGACCTTCATAGAAAGCCTAAAACAGAAGCTAAACACTGTTGAAGGAGTTCCTTTCCAACTGACCTATGAAATAAAGCAGTTCACTTATGCTATGAATTCTGGCTGAGTTTTGATTTGTTGACTTGGTGGCAGAGCATATTCGCTACTATCTGGCAAGCCACTTATTATTTAATCTGCTTAGAGAGCAGGATACAAAAAAGTATAGGCTTATCATGCAGCTTATACGAAAACACAGAAAAGCCAGCTCCAGAATATTTCTCTGTATTGAGTGGTGTCATGGTTTAGCCCCAGTCAGCAACCAAGCACCACGCAGCCACTCGCTCACTCATTCCCCACTGGTGGGATGGGGGAGAGAATCGGAAGAGTAAAAGTGAGGCAACTCATGGTTTGAGATAAAGACAGTTTAACAGGTAAAGCAAAAGCTGCGTGTGGAAACAAAGCAAAACAAGGAATTCATTCACTACTTCCCATCGGCAGGCAGGTGCTCAGCCATCCCCAGGAAAGCAGGGCTCCATCATGCGTAACTGTTACTTGGGAAGACAAACACCATTACTCCAAACGTGTCCCCCCCTTCCTCTTTCTTCCCCAGCTCTATATACTGAGCATGACGTCATATGGTATGGAATATCCCATTGGTCAGTTGGGGTCAGCTGTCCTGGCTGTGCCCCCTCCCAGCTTCTTGTGCACCCGGCAGAGCACGGGGAGCTGAAAAAGTCCTTGACCAGTGTAAGCGCTACTTAGCAACAACTAAAACATCTCCACATTATCACCACTGTTTCCAGCAAAAATCCAAAACACAGCCCCATACTAGCTACTACAAAGAAATTTAACTCTATCCCAGCTGAAACCAGGACAGTGGTCTTAAATTTTTATGTATAAAAATAGTAAGTTTCAAATCCAAATAAATCTTTGAAGACATCATATGTGAAATACAAAAGAACTAATGAAGGATCTTATAACTGATCTTATAAGTTGTAGAACTACTCCAGACAGCTGTAACTGCTCTTAGACCACAGACATTTTGTGTGGAATAAAAGATTTTAGAGATTATATATTCTTAAGGGTTTGTATCAATACACAGCACTCTGATATGAAACCCAGATAATTATCAATCTATTATTTAATGCCACATACATACTGAAAATAGCTATGTTAGTAGTCATCTTGGGCAGATTTACATTTCTCCCAGTTTTTTCATCCATTTTTTCAACCAATATTTTAGCAGAGATTAAATTACTTCCTACCATGCCCTTTCTTTCACTTCCAGTTTGAATTTATCTGGCAATAAACTCAACTTCTTAGCTTCTTTCTTCTGCTTCTTTATTGTCTACTCCCCATTACTCATGCCCTCAAGCATTAAGTCATCTTAACTGTCTGCTTTTGCTGACTTGATTTCACTTCATAACTATTTTCTGCCGTATCAGATTATTGCTATCATTCAGTGTCACTTATTGTGATACAATGTCTAGTAACAAAATATTTAACTAAAACAGATTGAGAAATAGACAATGCTATATTCCTGACCTAATGCAATTTAATTATGCATATTGTCAAAGTGTTTACTAATGGCTTCCAGTAGAAGACCACAGAAAATACAGGTAGGTCTTCATTGACTCATGAACAACTCAGCATTTGTTACGGAAGTTGGACTATAGAAGTCATAGATTTACATTTTATCAGCTAAGGCTCATCTGTCCAATACTTTCCATGTCACATATTGTCAAGCATTCAGCAAGTGCTGAGGATGGCCAAAATCCAAAATGTCTCATCATAACTGCTTGTACAGACAAAAAAATTAAGCAGGTTGTTTCTTGTGTCCAGAGGGAATAGGTTTGGGGTTTTTTCAATGGCAGCCTGAAATGTGCCAGTTGAAGCCACACCTCAAGATATAGATGTACAGTTGGATTTTAACACCAAGATTAAGTCAGTCTCAAGTGATGACCTCTAAAATTAAGTTACATCCTATCTTTTTACAGCCATATCCTACTGCTTATTGAAACATATTTAGTAACGATTAGTTAAAATTTTACTTGGATCATAGCTATTAAAAATTAGCAAGGGATTTCCTTAGAAGTGCAATATCAATTCTTTGTTTTAAAAAAAGATTCCAAAGATTTTATGCTTACATTTGAAATATATATAAATGAATCAAGGAAGTATCAGGCATCTAGAGATTCCTAAAGAAAAAATCATTTACTTCATTAGCATACATCATCCTAGTTTTCTCAGGATTTCACCTATACAACCAGATAAATTAATTATATTTCTTCCTCCACTATCTTATTTCATGACAACTGGCTTCATTCTCCTCTCCTTAATGCACTCTGTCATTGCTGTTGGCTTTACATACCTATGGAACAGGTAGATCATCTACCAACCTCTCCCTTTCGCTTCCATCCTTAATAGGAAGATGAGGTATCAGATTGTCCTCCATGCAACACCCCAACTCAACATTCAGACTACTCTGAGACTTGGATTCCCCGCTAGGGCAGGGGAATTATTGTAAGTGAAGTTTTGCAGGTGGAAAAGCCAAGGTTTCTGATTCCCTTCTGCCTTTGTCTTGCTATGTAGGGTATAGCAGTTATCTATGTTGATATGATATCATCTTGCAATACGAGGTCACTAAACAGCACAATGTAGCAGGCACTAGCCTGAAAGGCTCAAATTTTCAATAGAAGATTCTAGTCAGACAAATTCTAGTTAAATTTATGAGTGTCAGCATTATTCAGGATTTTTTAATATTATTGTTCCCTTTGCTTCAGTACAAATAACCAAGTCTAGGACAAGAAAGAATCTGGCCCAGAATGCAGCTGCTACATATGCAAACATTAAAAAAACTGTCCAAAATTCAAGGTCATCTGTGTAAAACCTCTTTCTGATGTCACATTCTCTAAAAGTATGTAAACGTCATTAAAAATGTATTAAGGTTGATGATAGGTATTTCACAGAATCACAGAACGATAGGGGTTGGAAGGGACCTCTGGAGATTATCTTGTCCAACCCCACTGCTTGAGCAGGCACACCTAGAGCAGGGGGCACAGGAACGCATCCAGGCAGGTTTTGAATATCTCCAGTGAAGGAGACTCCACAGCCTCCCTGGGCAGCCTGTGCCACTGCTCTGGCACCCTCACAGGAAAGATTTTCCCCATGTTGAGGTGGAACTTCCTGTGTTCCAACTTGTGCCCATTGCCCCTTGGCCTGTCATTGGGCACTATTGAAAAGAGCCTAGTCCCATCCTCCTGACACCCACCCTTTAGATATTTACAGGTATTGATAAGATCCCCGCTCAGTCTTCTCTTCTCCAGGCTGAACAAACCCAAGTCTCTCAGCCTTTCCTCATATGGGAGATGCTCCGGTCCCCTGACCATCTTCACAGATCTCTGCTGGATTTGCTCAAGCAGTTCCCTGTCCTTAAACTGGGGGCCCAAAACTGGACACAGTACTCCAGACGTGGTCTCACTAGGGCAGAGTAGAGGGGGAGGATAACCTCCCTTGATCCGCTGGCCACACTCCTTTTAATGCAACCCAGGATATTGTTAACCTTCTTGGCCACAAGGGCACATTGCTGGCTCAGGGTCAGTTTGTTGTCCGCCAGCCAGCACACCCAGGTCCTTCTCAACAGAGCCACTTTCCAGTAGTTTATCCCCCAGCCTGTACTGGTGCATGGGGTTGTTCCTCCCCAGGTGCAGGACCTTGCACTTGCTCTTGTTGAATTTCATCAGGTTTCCCTTGGCCCCACTCTCCAGCCTGTCCAGGTCTCCTTGGATGGCAGCACAGCCTTCTGGTGTATCAGCCGCTCCTCCCAGCTTGGTATTATCAGCAAACTTGCTGAGGTTACACTCTATCCCATCATCCAGGTCATTGATGAATATGTTGAACAGGATTGGACCCAGCACAGACCCCTGGGGAACACCGCTAGTGACAGGCCTCCATCCAGGCTCTGCCCCATTGATCACGACCCTCTGAGTTCTGTTGTTGAGCCAGTTCTCTGTCCACCTCACTGTCCACTCATCCAACCCATACTTCCTTAGCTTGCCTGTGAGGATGCTATGGGAGACAGTGTCGAATGTCTTACTGAAGTCAAGACAGACAACATCGCCTGCTCTCCCATCATTGACCCAGCCAGTCATACCATCAGAGAAGGCTATCAAGGTTGGTCAAGCATGATCTCCCCTTGGTGAATCCATGTTGACTGTTTCTGATAACCACCTTGTCCTCTACACGCCTGGAGATGACCTCCAGGATGAACTGCTCCATCACCTTTCTGGGGATGGAGGTGAGGTTGACTGGCCTATAGTTCCCCAGGTCCTCCTTCTTGCCCTTTTTGAAGATTGGAGTGACATTTGCTGTCCTCCAGTCCTCGGGCACCTCTCCTGTCCTCCATGACCTTTCAAAGATGATGGAGAGTGGATCAGCAAGAACTTCTGCCAGCTCCCTCAGCACTCGTGGGTGCATCCCATTGGGGCCTATGGATTTGTGATGATCCAGTTTGCATAGGTGATCTCTGACCCGATCCTCCTCAGTCAAGGGGAAGTGTTGGAAGTCTTCCTTTCCCCAGAGTTTTTCTCTCTCCTCTGGGGGCTGAGATGCCTGAGGGCCAGCCTTAGCAGTAAAGACTGAAGCAAAGAAGGCATTCAGTAACTCCACCTTCTCTGCATCCTGCGTTGCCAGGGCCCCTTCCTTGTTCAGCAGTGGGCCCACTGTATCCCCAAGTCTTCCTTTTACTGCTGATGAATTTAAAGCAGTCTTTCTTGTTATCTTTGACATGCCTTGCCAGATTTAATTCCAAGTGGACCCTGGCCTTCCTCATCGCATCTCTGCACACCCTGACAACATTCCTATATTCCTCCCAAGCGGCCAGTCCCTTTTTCCATGTACTGTGAACTTCCCTCTTCCATTTGAGTTTCTCTAAAAGCTTTTTGCTCATCCAAGTGGGTCTCCATTATATCTTAGAATAGCTGTTTATCTCTGTAGTACTCCATAATGTGAAACAAAAGCACCAGTATAATTTTGCCACCACACTTGAGGAATTGTGGCTCAGCTGAGGAATAATACACATTTACACATTGATTGAATAAATATTTCTATCTCAGAAGAATTCCAAATATAATCTGGAACATCTTTCTGTTTTAAAAAATCTAGCTGCATTTCTGAATAAAAATAAGAAGCAAAAGCTTTGGAATTGTGCTAAAATGGCGTCACACTATGATGCGTACTGCATTATATTACACGATGAGTGTTATATCGACTACTGGATTCCCTCTCTCTAAAATGAAATTATTTTAACTCTAGCTTCAAATCCACAAAAGGAGCCTCGTATATCTTAGAGCTGAAGTCCAAATATTGAAGAGCAGAGTTCCTTTCAGTGGCTTGTATTGCCATACCTACATTAAATTTAATTTCAGAAGTTGCCAATAGAAAAATATTACCTCTTTATCCCTCACATGTTTTGCAGTAGTTCTTTAAAACAGAAACATATCCATCTGTAATCTATTAATTCTATTGACAGGATGGAGAAATCTGAAAATGGGTGAGTATACATCAGGCTGAAGGAAAGAGCTTTTAGGTTTAGCGTCCTAATAATTCCTCTGTGTGAGTGGCTTAGGACACACCTGGAGTCCTTCACAGGAATCAGGGCCCAAGCATCCTTTGGTCCTGATTTACTGAATACTACTCCAAGGAATCCCTGCAAATAAAATAAAGTCTTTAGGAAAGTCATTTACTGTAAAACCTGCTTATCGTTCATTTCCCTGTTGATAATTTTTTTTTTGCGTTCTTATGTTCACATGCATACAAGTATACCTGATAAGGTACAAATTTTGACTTGCAAATATTGTTTATGATAGACTAATTATAAAATAATTTGTACAAGTAAAGGAAATGCTCTTAAAGAAATCTAATTTACAGAATTGAAGGTTTCAGTGAATGTCTACATGTAGACGGAGAGAGAAATTAAAACACAGAAAATCTACTGGACAGATAATGTATTCAGTTTTGATCATTTCCAAAAGAATATGAGACTATAAAAGTTCAGAAAAGGCAGAAAAAAATATGAATGTAAGCAGATAAATACCTTTATAATATAATATGGAACAATAGGGGCATTCTGGCACAAGAACATTCTAAAAATAGGAAGATTACTTTAGAACACCTGAATTTGGACAGAAACTTGTAGAAAAAATTCAAGAAATTAGCATCAGAAAACTAGTCACATTAGGAAAGCTGGAAACTAAGGTTCACAAAGCAAACATTTTGCAATTTTGCACCTACAAAATCTGCCTCAACTAGCAAAAAAAACGAATAAACACGAGCATGGTGAAGACAGATGCACATTCACTGGAGTCTGCAAAGAGTATGAAAGAAAAAATTTGGAAAGGTGTGAATTGCTCCATTCATTTAATATGATAACTCTGAAACTTATCTGTAGTAATTTAGAGATACCATCCTGAAACTGATACTTAATATAAAGCTCAATATCATTAGTTCTCCTTGCAAGCGAGAGCCTGAATACAAGAACTATTAACTGAACTATTATTTTAACAGAATTCTAGGTTTAATTAATTTATTTCAAAATCCTAAATGCTAGTCAGAAAACACCCATGTTTTTCCCCCCAAGCTTTCAAAGCCTTATAACTGTTACAGCTAATTTTTTATTAAAAAAAATTATTTCAATACTTGACAATTTAGAATGAGAGGCACAAGGTAAAATAAACAGCAATCAAACTAAGTAGCACAAGCACTAATCCAAAGATGTTCTTTTTCATGTTTCATTTTAAAATCTATTTTCCCCTATTTTTCTGAAATTGATGTAAAATGCCCAGATATGTAATAGTATATAGTTATAGTTAAATCCATAGGCCTAATCATAGAGTTAAATCCATTCACAAAGAATATGTGTGCATTTTCTTACCACTCACCAATATTAACTCTGCAACATTAACATCAACATTAATTTCTGTTCTTTGTCTTACAAGGTATAAGTCTGAAAATAATGCTGTAGAAATAAGAATGAGACCAATAATGCTGTTTGGCTTCATCATAGACAATGAATGAACAGAATTGAAAACATGCAGGTTTACTGTAAAGGTCCGGCTTTAAATCTTGGAGATCATTACTTAGTCTTTAAGAATGTTGCAAGAAATTGCCATTTTGTTCACTTAAAAAGTAAATTTAACATTGCAGGGAACTATTAACAGCTGAGGAGGGATTGAACATCTCTAATGGGTTCATTAAATTTGAAGCGTTGAGTCTTGCTATTTCAAAGAATCAACAAAACCAAGGTCCTGAGAAGGAAACTTTGCCAGTAACTGGCCAAACAACATTACCTGGTATGACAGGAAATCAGTACGTGGCAACAAGCCAAGTTCTAAAGCTTTCATCAGCTGTTTTAATCACCAAAGATTATTATTCCGACTTTAAGAAGCTTATGTGATTTATCTTCGTGGGTTTGACAAAAGAAAGTCAGCAGTCATTCTGAGAGAGGCACTACTGTTGTGCTCTGTGATATTTTAGACTGTCAGGAAGTAGTATAATGTACATGATATACTCTGTGTAATCCTTACATTCCTGATTGTATAAGCCGCAACAGAAAAGCTCTATGTGACAATGATCACATACTTAAGTGTGAAACTGGACATAATGCAGGACCAGTGCTGTTCTTTTCTTTCCTCCATAATGTAATTACATGTTATGGAAATGCAGAAGAATCTATGACTGAAAGAGAAAGGTTCATTTTTCCTCTTAGAAAGGTTACAAGAAAGTCATGCTTTCTCAGTAGACCATTTATTCCTGTTTTGAAAGGGCTAATATAAAGAAGTAATGTTTTTAAGAAGCTTGTAACATAGAAATAATTTACGGTCTTTTGCTACAATACATTTATCATGACAGAGACCACATGTCAACCACAGAACAGATACTGTGCAGATCTGAAAATACAGGATGATCACAATTCCCTAAGCAACTGGCTCCAACCCTGTCCTGTCAGGCCCTCCTGCTTCCATCTCCCAGGGTCCCCAGAGGGATGAGAGACCCTTCTCCTGAGACAGCAAGGCTCCTCCTTGCTGCAGTGAAGTGATACTAGCGATGGTGATAAAGCCACTGACTCACAGGACGTGGCAGTAGCTTTCACTTGCTATCACTTCTATTCTCAAGGCAAGCAGTCATCTCCCTAGATAATAAATTCCCTGGGTTACTAGACTTTCCATAATATCCATAATACATTTGACAAAGTCAAAACCAAGTGAAAAGTAAGTACCCCACTTAAAGCCTAGTCTCCTTATCAGATTTATAGTCCTACAAGATCATATTTTGATAGCACTGAACTCCATGGGAAAAAAAAACCACCACATTGACTTCATGGCACACAAGAATTCCCACTGGGAGATGTCTCTGGGATTCTCTTTCTAAGGCATCAAACCTAGACCACTAACCTCCAGCGATTTAGAGGATGAACTTGTCCAAATTCATATGCAAACAATACTACTGATTTAAGAGTGTAGTCTGGTGGACGTTTCAGAGAAACACTTCAGTCTTGAATAGGACCATTTCAAAGCTTCAGTTTTGGAAAGATTTTTGGGAACCTTGATAATGTAGGCTATATCAATGCTAAATATTAGAACAAAACTAATTCTGAGGGTTTTTTTAAATGGTAGAGTATTTAATACCATCTGATATCTGATTTGACTTGAAATTTTGAATCATTGGATTCACATTCAAACCAGCCCAAGATCTTAAAGGAAACTGAGAGTGGCTAAAATAAAGACTTCTATTCAAGAAGGTAGGTGCCTTGGCCTTCCATATTAACCATCCTTATGTGAAAAGATTACTTCTTATTATATGCTCTCAGAGACCAAGAATAGTCTTTGACTTTCTTCATTAAAAGGTCCACCACTTACACCATTTACCAAGTAGGAAATTGTCAAGAAGATGCCTTCTCACACTATTCACTTACTATTAATAGAAGATGTAGGGGCAGACATTTTTGACGTTCTCCCAGAAGATATATTTAGGTTACAAGCATAGATCACAAGAGAAGTACTAATGAGTTTCTTGTCCTTTTTGTCCCTGCACATGAAACATCACTGGTAAGAAGTGATATAAGATTTAAAGCTCTATTACTAAATAGCTGAATTAGGAAATTGCTGAAACTGGCTAAAAAGGACTTACTTTCTTCAGATTCATTCTTACTTCCATAAAATATTACATTTTCTCATAGGTATTTTATGGTATCCCTTTTCATAAAGAATTTACCAGTTTTACACATTAAAAAAAAAATTACCAGACACAAACCAGTTCTACGAAGCATTAAGTTTTATGGAAGTACATCCTTCTCTCTCTCACTAGACCACAACTGTATTTCTTGTCTGGGTCTACAGGCAGAAGACACTGATAATCTCATGCTCGGGACAAGATTTACAGTTTGTGAACTAACAAAGAAAGGCTAAAGTCTGAAGAACCACTGTACCACAGAATAAAGTTGTTACAGAAACATGTCTAGAAGAAGAAAGTCTTGTGGTCTTTCTGTCAGCTTTTACTCCTTCCTTCATTTTTATAGAATGCATTTTGATAAATGTATGGAACAAAAAGCATAGACACAACTTTCAAGTACTTTGTAAATGCATTAACTCAGTGACCACACAAAGCCATCTGGCAATTCCCGCATCCTTCCTACAGGTCTACCAATAAAATACAGACTAGCAGTAACCTCCCTTAAGGTCCAGGTCTACCAGCACTGGGAACACCCCATCCTCCTTCACAGCCTAGAAACAGACAATTTTTGCATTATGCCCTGCCAGATCAAACAGCCAACTGAATGCCAGAGCAAGAGGACCTCACACAAAGAGCAGCCTGTCAACACCTCACCCCTTTTAAGCTGAAGTGTCTGCAGATAAAACTCCTCCATCACTCATAACTGATGAAACAGTACACAGTAAAATTAAAAAAAAAAAAATCACATCAGACCATCGAAGCTCAGGCTTTTTAAAGGAGTAACAGGATGAACAGGAACAGCTTAACTGGGACTGCATGATAGTCAGAGGACTATCTGCAGTTTGGACTGGACTTTTACTCACTATTTGGTGTCTCCCTCTTTAACAGTCTTCAGCTTCACACCTTTTCATCTTCTTTTGCCCTACTCTGTTTCCTTCCATTCCACATTCATTTTTTCACATCTGTTTTATGTCATTACAACTCTACTTACACTCTATGAAAAAACTATGACTCCAAGCTGATGTTTGCTACCATCAACTGTTCCTTCTCTTCATCCATTATCACTCTTTCCAACTCAGCCTTAAACTGCGTAAATCTTAACACTCTACTTTACAGTTTCCTTGAAACTGCGTGTTGCAGCACTGCTCACACACAGGAAGCCCAGCTCCACAATGACAACTGCATAACTGATAGCTCTTCCATGTTCCACCTGTTCGGTACGCATGAAAACAACTACCTTTGCAACAATTACAGTCTAAAGTGAAACAGCGTGTATAAACATGTGCCCACACCAACAGGCAGGAATTGAGAAGGTGAGTGTGACAGTTCACCTCAGCTTCTTTTTTTCCGAATTGCTTGGTGAGGATATTGTGAACGTTATAGTCAGCTATCACAGAATCTCTACATATACACAGCAGAAAACATGAAAAACAGGAATGCAAATTTGTGAATCTTATTTTTAAATCTCTTTGGTTTAGTCAGTGAAAGAAAAAGCTTTTAATGAAAAGGCACATCCTCTTCATAGTTAAATTGGTGTAAATCTAGCAGAAAACCACTGCCTTAAAAGAAGTTGTTAAGAATTTACAGAATCTGTCATAATCAGCTTTTATTCATTTTCCTGAAAAACCTTCCTACAGATTCAAACTTCAGCTTCACATTACAATGCAAAACCCCTGGAGGGAAAAAAAAAGTAGCCCTCAGTATATTTTACACAATCGTTATAGTTACTATAAACTTTCCAAGACTCACAGACACAGGGAGAGCAAAACAATGGCAAACCTGCCCACATCTGTGGTGAACGGCAGGCACAGAAGTCAGGGGCCCGCCTTTGAACTCTCTTAGTATTGCAATTTAGTGCCTAGCTGTCATTCACTGTCCCTTTATGTCACCTTCTTCCACTACAACTATCAGGAAGCCCAAACGCAGTTACAACCTAATACTATATTTCTGACCAAAAAAGAAAACCAACCAAAAACCAACTCAAAACCAAAAACCTGGCTTCCATTTAACATGAGAGCTCAAATGTAAACTTCAGTCAATTAACATTTATCCTAAGTCCTATTTTTAAATATATAAGGTCTAGAACTAAGGAATTAAAATGTGCTAACATGCTGTTAAGATCTTTTGTTTAACAGAATTTTCTTGAGATGGTTTGAGGTGAAAAAACACAAATTCACATACAAAGAGAACTATAATTTATATTTTTAGTATATGAAAACTTGAAAAGTTTTGTCATATACACCAATGTATGATACATTGTTTTCTCTACTTTTGCATCTGATCTCTCACAACCATAATCATCTAGGATTACCATTAAACATGTACATGTTTTTAAAGGAGCTAATCTTACTTCAGTTTGAAGTAGATAGGGTTAGACATTAAAGTCTGCATGAATAGTCCATTTCCTATTAGGACTCATGCAAGCTACCTGTCCTCTGAGGCTCCGATTTTGCAGCTGTCATCTTTCCCAGCGTTTGGGCAATGAAGGAATCTTTTGTTCTGATGAAAAGTGGTGGATTGTTCCCTGCTCAGGTGCCCAGAACAAAACATATAAGGCAATACAATGAGCTTCTCTCCAGACTGGCTTAAGGGTTTTTTTTCCTTTATGGAAGATTTTTCACTGAATGAAACTTTCCTTGTGCAGGCTAAGAAAGATTGCAACTTTGTATTTAAGATCTTGAGATATGTGATAAAGATTTCAAAATATTTTTAAATGGCATTAGGTGTATAAGCCAAATCTAGCCTCTTTACAACCATAGTTATAACAGTAAATGGAATGGGTTTACTTTGCTTGAGCTGTCCCCACACTTCATTTATTTCAGCAACATCATCATCCAGGTTATTTGCAGACATTTCCAAAACACTATTCAACTGCTTTTATTTGTTCTGGTTGCCAATCAGAAATCCCCACCCTGTGAGTTTCCCTTGGCTTGATCCCCTTGAATTGCTAGAGGAAAGCTCTTCAGAATTATTTTTGCCTTTTTTTTTTTTTTTTTACTCTATCCCATTACAGAAAGGGGCTGTCTCATCACCTCTAACTCACATTAAGTTCATAAAACCAAAACTAATTACAAAGGCCAATCAATTGTGAAAGAAATTCCCTGTGAAACACATTTTCTAATTATATTTTTTATATTTATTATTTCTTGGCAGTGATACATTAGCAGTTGGACTCGATGATCTTAAGGGTCTTTTCCAACCTTAACAATTCTATGATTCTATGATATCTGTTCAGCTCTCTGCAAGAAGATTTCACAAGTTAGGCAGAACCCTCTAGAAAGAGAAAGAGATTTCTCTACTCTGAGGAGCAACTTTCTTCATTCTCAAGAGAGAGAAAATGTCAAAGCACAGGTGTAGTGGGTGAATAAATAAGAGTTTGATCAAGGAGGCAAGAACCTAACATACAAAAACTGTCCCCATTCACATTTTTGTTTGGATTGGGAATGCACTTTCGGCACAAATCTCTTAATATTCCTCAGTTAACATGCTTTGGATTTGCACCACAGAGCTGTCTCAGACCACACAGAATGGATCCCTTCACATGAAGCTAAACCAAAAGACATGCATCTTTTTAATGCCACCATAAACATGGGTCAATGTGCTCCAACCACCAGCTGGCATGCAGACCAGGGGACTAGACTGGAGCTAGTCTGAAATAAAACCTCAGAAACATGCACAGCATGGGTTCTGTGTCCTCTGAATCAACTGGGTTTCTTTCCAAATCTGTTTATATTCTGTTTCACTACTTGTAAATATAGACACAGACTACAAATAGGCCTTACTAGATCAAGGGTACTTGTTGGGCAGTAGAGTATTGCACAGCATTTGATGAAACTGAAAAGGCTGCCACACTGGCTGAAGCCAAAACCCATCAACTGTCAAAAATACAGTTATCAGGAAGAGGTTAAGACAAACCACCTTTATTTCTATTCTATCTGGCTGTTGCTTTCTACTGAGAGAATCAACTACTTTTGTTTTCATGGTAATAAAAACTGGCTCCTCTAAAAAAAATTCAGAGGCTTTTAAAACCAGGAACTCGCTATAAACAAAGATCTACTCACACCCACCTCAGATTCCTGCCTGACCATGGGTCTCATTGCACATGCATTGTTCTGGGGTTGCTGTGCCAACCTGAAACACATATCTCAGAAGTCTAGGAGCAGCCTCCATGCTGCAAGAACAAACACTGAAGGAACACAAAGCACTGCAGAGATTCTGGAATTATTCAGGCCAATACCTTTTACCAAAAGCTACGTGAACTAGGAACAGCTTATGGCAAGAAAGTGACTTAAAGCTCTTTATATCATTTACACCCTACTAAGCTCCACCCATGCAGGTGTGTATGTTCTGATTTGAAGGGCACAGCATGCAAAAGCACTTGAGATTGAAGTTCTGGTTAAATATAAGCTATCAACTGGGCTCCTAAATAGGGTGAAATAAATAATGTTTAATTAATATATTCTAAATATATATTATATATAAAACATATATGTATATAATATAAATCTATTCTTTATTTATCAGGAGAACATTTGAATATATTATAAATATATAATATAAATATATTCTTTCTTTATTGGGAGAATATTTTCAGGTTTTCTTGAAGGTTATTACATGCATTTCTTAGCTGCAGGTTGATCATAAGGTCTTGCTCATCACTGCTTTGCCCATTTTGTACCAGAAGATGGTACAATGCATGGTGTTTAAAGCTATTGGTTCAGAACATCAGCGTACTCGTCTTGACCTCAATCACATGAAAAACAGCAGAGTAGGTACAGGTCATTAAGCTCAGAGCTTACTGCTAGCAACATTTCATATTTGATATACGTTCATCCTGAGAAGCCAGAGAGGCTATAAAATGTGGTTACTGTGAATGCACCTTTGAAAGATGCTTTCTGAATTTATGATAATTAACTTTATTTACCAGCAAATACAGATACAAATTATAAAAATTCCACAGTTCTGTGAAGCAATAAATGGTTCTTGCATCTGCTGTATTGACAAAAATGCTTAGAAATGCAGTAGTTACTCAAATCCTGCTGAGTCCTCAGTGGTACATCCCAATAACATACAGTCTCACTGAAGAACCTTCCTGTGTTACTCTACTGTTATCATGTAGTTACAGGTGCAGGGTTTTTACTTGCAGAATACCTCTTTGCCATTCTCTTCCTGTCCTTTTCCCAAAAACTGATTACTTGCGCAAACTACAGCATATTTCGCTCCTTGGCTGCTGTTGTTTTACCCCAACTTGCAAACCACTTGTTGGATTTTCTCACTTTTGATGTCTGACCTATAGGTCCTCATAAGATTTGCTATATCAGTTAGTGCACTTATCTTTTAACATACAATATCAACATTAACTAACCCTTCTAATTAATTCACACATTAAATATTTCAGATCATTAATTTAGTAAGGTTTATTAAAATATTGGAAATATAGAGCTGGCAAGATCAGCCACAATCACACATGGCAATGGTAGGTGGAAGAAAAATTCTCTTCCAGCTTTGCAAAAAGCCCATCATCTGCTAACAGAATTTAGGAGGAAACCTCCAGTAAGCATAGGCTTTTCTGTAATCCTACCTGATAGTGTTTCTTTTGTAGTCCGCCATCTGAATGGATGAAACACCTCCTAATGGAACAAGTGTCTTTCACCTTTGTATTTGACTTCTATATGTCTGCAAGGTGGAAAGCAGAGTGGTTAGACCATCACCTTTGGAGTACACTATTTTCACTACAAGTCTACTGAACAAGACGTAGAAAGAGAAATTTGTCTTCTGCCAATTAGGAGCAGCAAACTTACATCTATGCTCAAAAAAGTCTGCAGAACAAATAGAGTCTGTGATGTGAGCTACGGGAGAAGCAATCTTTTTTCTTGTAATTTTGGCTGTCACAGAGTGCAGTTTCAGGCTAGGTGAAATCCAATCTAATGGCCACCAAAAGGGGCATCTCTGCTCCTCATCTCTGCCTCCACTTGTGTGCTCTAGCCCTTTCTTTGCATTAATGACTGTGAGGCTTCAGGGTGTCTCAGCTCAACGGACTGATCTGATAGAAAACTAAACAACTGAAGAAAAAAGATTGGTTTTCTGTCAGATCAGAAAACTGAACTAATTCTTCCTGTGAACATATGACTACAATAAATGTATTGGTATTTATACAGACAGCAAACTTTCGAAGTTGTGCACTTTTGAAACTGCTGTAAGGAGTGAGGTGAGAACATGTAAGTAGCAATAAAGAAAATAAACATTTTGTTTCAAAGATTAGCAGATAATAAATTGACATTTGGGGATTCTTCAGGGTCTTTTTAGTGAAAAGTTACCAATACAATGAACTTAAATTCTCAGTCTGCAAAGAAATGCAAATAAAACCTTCATTATCTTTCTATACTTGCTTAGATAATGAATTTCAGAATAAATAGTAAGGCAATATAACAAAATGGTTTTAAAACTGCTTCTGTTTTAAGGAGTGATGGTTACAGAATTGGTCTTGTGATTTCCTAGGTTGCTTGTAATATATTTGAATAAGTAAGGCACTGTTGACTGTGATGTTCAAAAGATAGCTCCATTCACCAAGCCATTAATTATTTCAAGAAATTTAATGAGTGCTCCACACACAGAAAAGTCATCGATGTAAAGTTCAGGAAATTGCCACAGTTTACTATTATAGAGACCAAGGGTGGGTATCTCTTTATTTTTCATTAATATTTTGCATTACTGTTGTCTTTCAGCAATTGAATTTTCCAAAACAGATTAAATAATTTCCATTTGTAACACACAGACATATTTCCAAACAATTTTTCAGCTTGCTTTTTATCTCTTGACATGTTGAAATTATTTTTCAGTGCTGTATATTAGTTGTTAGTTATTTTCATATAGAATATTTTCAGGGGAGGATTGATACATTGCTTTAAATTTAATTTGCAATCAATGAAACTGCTGTTTGCATGCATAGCCCCAAAATAGTTCAGCTCTGTTCTGCAAAGGTTTGAATTACCAACAAGTGGCTAACTTTGTTCAGGTAGAGAGGAATATCAGCTTTCAATATGAAATCAAGTACAACAGGAGTGACATGAGAAATATACAACACATTCCAAATCTGTACTTGAATTACTTCTTTTGCAAGCATCCTCACATATTTGCCACTTCCGCCATAGTTGAAATACAGTTTTCCAAGGAGAATTAGTACTCTTCGAAAACACCCTTTAGCAAAAGGATCAGTATTAGGGAATTCATTATCCTAATTTTCTGATTTTAGCAACATACTTTTTAAGCTTACTAATTTTCCACAGAAATTTATTCTTGTTCACTAACTGCTGCAAGTCTTCCCAATTCTGGCACTCAGTAGCAATTTAAAGGACACTGATATCTGTGCAAACATTCAGCTATTTAGCTATTTCTCTGTGGTAGTCAAATACACTGAAAAAGTTATCCTGTGACAGTCTAGGCAACTCCATGGCACCGGTTTGTATTTCTTTTAAACAGCAAATAGATAACAAGAAATGCAAACAGATTAAATGGATTCTCATTATAACGCACAATATGCCAGGAATCAGGGAGCAAGTCAGCCATAATATTTGTTCCATTACACACACCACCTAAACATATTTCCATTATGGCCTGTGATTTTTCTTCACCCTTCACACTGCAACTCAGTTTGATGTGATGGAGATTTAAAGTACTCTGAAACTGTGTTTACATTATCAGTCATTTCAATATAGTATTTATACAGTCAAAATTTCAAAAGCCTTACTGTTGCCTCTATTCTCCATGTTTCTTAACTCACAGCTTTTGTGCTTTGCAAGTACTTCTAGTAGCATAGCTTTTGTGATTCATCCTTAGAGCCTAACATGACATTTATCAAGATGGTTATCAAATACTTAAAAGTCAAGGCTAGATATTTCAGAATATTAACTTTCACTAGAAAATATGCATATTTTAAAAATGAAAATACAGGTTTTTTCAACTACTGTTTCTCTCTACTGAGGAAAAATATTTTTAAAGATACTTATTTATATTTATTAAGAACCATAAACCCTAATTTCTATAGAAGTTAGAACATCTGTCATAGTAGGAATATAATTCTATGAATAAACTCCCTAGAAAGACAGTGACAGCCTGCAACATTTATGATTTTTGTCTGTAAAGTTAAAATCAGAAAAAACAGGGACATTGGAACTTGATTATAGATGCTTTGCAGGAATGCCACTTCCATTAGACTATTCTTACATCCTTAGAATCTTTATAAATAGATCTATACAGAATCTATAAACAGATCAGGAAAGATAAATGTTAGTATGACTTCAGTTTGCAGAAGAAAAATTTCACATTTCAGCCCAAGAAAGAAAAAGGAGAGAAGTGTTGGCTTCTGGCTATTTGTATCCTGACCATGTGTTCTAGCTTTATCTCTGACCATTTGTGCTAAATCTGTAATTTGAGCGTATTTCTGTTTAGACCCCTGGATAAAAGCATATTCCACTCATCTCTATCACGGCCAGATGAACATCATTCTGTACTTTGCAATCTTTTGTAGGAAAAATTACATTTGTATACCCAATAAAGAGAGGACACACATATGCTGACCACTTATTTTCTTTTATTCATTTTACTAACAAACCAGGCTTTTAAATCGTGTACAATCTTCTGGACTAACTATTCTTATTTTCTTCTTCAACTTGCATGAGAATCACTTTTCTATGAGAAACAGCTTACAAGAAACGGAAATACTACTGAAATGTTTTTCGTTTGGCTAAGCTTTAGTATTTCAGACAACCTTGCAGGCTGCCTTCCTGTGAAAAGAAATATATGTAAATCTATCGAAGATTTACAATTGCCAGTGGAAGAGTTTTGAGGTTAACAAGTTTTTCTGTAACCCTATCAACTTGTAATTTGCCTCCTTTTTAAATGATGGCAGGTAAACTTTGCACATCTCAACAGTTCTGCACTGCTGGGGCTTTAGCTTAAGCTGCTGTATTTTCTAACTGGCTAACCATGCTTCTTTGATCTCTGTGACGCCCTGTCAGGTGGAAGTTCCCTTAAATTCTTGAGTTTCTTTGCACTCTGGCTTCACAATAACATCCCCAGTAACTGTGCACACCCATCCCCTACTGGGTGTTTTTTTTCCAGAGAAATACCTGCAGAGTTAAAGGTCAAATGGGTGTAGGTAAAAGGTAGCCAAACACATAGCATACCTCTACTATGTAATTTAACAGTTGCCATAAAGAAAATCGTTAAGCTTTCTTGAAAAACACAAAAATGTAAAAAAAGCCTTCACTCACAAACACTATTGCCACATGAAAAAGTATTTTCAGCCAGGTTTCTGAAGTATATTTCTGCTTACCTGGAGATCTTTGCATCATGTTTCATTTTGTAGTGTCAATGTGCTTTAATGTTTTCTCACTTTTCCATTAACCCTCTCCAAATTTGCACAATTCATTGAACAACAATAAATAGTAACAGATTCATACAGGACAGAAAAGAGACAGCAGTGTCATCTCCAAGTCATTTTAAGATGTTTCTCCATACTTCTGCTTTCAAAAGATATGGCCACACTAGATCAAACCAGAGGAACTGTCGTCTAACCCATTTTCCCCTCTAAAAGTGACCAATAACAGCTGCTTAACAAGAATATAAATGAGTGGATACTTATAGAGTAACTTGTGCAGTGAAAATTTCTTCAGCATGCCCATGAATATGTATTGAAATCTACCTGGAGAAGTCTCCGGTTTACAAATTACTGAATACTTCAGATTTAGAATAGCAAACAATCCTTTTTCCAGCATCTCAGAGATTAGCCTTCATTTCAATCAATGGTTCTGTCACTAAATTCAAATATAAAATAAAATTACTGTCTGACACATATCTAATCAAGCAAAGATCACCTGTTACTTCAAATTCCACCTTTCATTCTCAATTCCCACATCACAAATACAAAAGCAGCCATGGATTTTAAATAATTCTCTAGGCATCCATGAAGAATTCAATTATTTTTCCTCTGTTTCCAACGAACATGCCCATGAGAAGTATTTAGTGGTTCTTCAGCAGATTTTGAATTATGCAAGATAACATTTGTGTAGAAAATTGAGTCCTTCTATGACTGAATTTTCCCATGAGACTTGGCTGAGGAGTGTACTGGGTCTGGCTAGGATGAAGTTAATTTTCATCATAGTAGCCCATATGGTGCTATGTTTGTATTGATTATTGCCCACCATACAGGATGTATTCTGACCATTCTGATCTCTACCAGTTTCAGTTTGCTGGTTGAGGTTTCTAACACAGTATTTACAACAAAGGCATCATCATGGGAGCAGCTACAAAAATACTACTTCACAAGCACTACTTCATGAGCACAGTTCAATTAACTTATTTTGATGTCTGACAAAGATGCTGCATAAAAGGTGGTGGAAGATAATGGTGCTATCCTTGTGAGCCTGAGCTTTCATACATTGGCAACAGATATTGGCATATGGTCGAAAGTACAAAAAAAAAGTCAATTTTAATGCTGCAATAAAAAGAAAAGCTGCCTTTTCTTTTATCAGCTAATGGTATTTCTACAGCTTTCACATTACAACTTTGTTTTCCTATCCCAAAGAAACATTGATGAACATAAACATACAAATATGTACATATAATTTTAAGAAAACCTTCCTCTGTATTTCACTTACCAAAATCCGTGGGAGCTTTCACAAAGAAAGGTGAAGGTGAATTGTGTTGATTCCATTTCCTGGGCTGATCTTTTGTTTCACCAGGAAATGACTGAGCTTATACAACCTAACAAAAGACAGGTAATAACTGTTATTCCCAGTCAAAAGGAATGCCATTTGTACATCCTGAACCAAGTCACAAGGTTTACATTGATTTCCTTTGTTAGTAAAATGATTCATGCTACTCTGTTATTCTACTGGCTTTTACATATAATTTTCACTGATTTAAACGACCATAGTTTCTAATAATTGCAAATTAGAAACTATTTTGCAAGTTAAGGCTTCAATTGCTGGCTGCCCTTGCCCAGCCACAGAGTCAGCAGGCCAGGGAGCTGGAGGCCATGCTGGTGCCAGTAACGCAGAAGAAAGGTGAGTGAGCTCCATGCCCGCGCGCACCGCTCCATATTTAGGTAAGCAAGGAGCTGGAGCCAGCTGCGCTACCACAAGTGCTGCCAGGGCACAGCACCAGCCAGCTGCTGCTGCCGAGGGGACAGGGAGCTGGGGCCCATCATGGCACCCAGCTGGCTAGGCAGGGCCTCCCAGGCCAGGCCTGTCCTGCTGCCCCAGACAGGAGCAGAGTGGCTGGGGTAGCCCCAGCCCTGGGCATCCCGCACCTCAGATGGGGCCGGGCCGGGCCAGGCTGGGACATTGACCCACAGGTGGGCCCGACTCGGCAGGGCTGTGGGCAGCTGGAGACAGTGCCCTGACAAAACCAAGATGCTGGAGATGTGTTTATTCGCCCAATCTGAACGGCAAAGGAAATTTTCGTGGTACAAAATTGCAAATCATAGGATGAAATCCTCAGAAGAGAAGCAGGATAGCCCAGGCCAGTGGGTATAAGAACATTGCTACTTGTTCCTCAGTGTGGAGATTGCCTCTACAGCTGAGCCAAGGGGGAGACACTATTGAACCTTCCCTGTGCATCACCCAGCTAGGACCTCTTCCTGCATATTGAAGTCAGTTGTTACACTATGATGAAAGAACATTTTCACTTAAATGGACTATTTACGCTGTTAATCATATGTATTTCTATTCATTTATCTTAGTGATCCATCTGCCCACATCTGACATGAAGGCAGCCTTCAAGGAATTTTCATTCTGGTGAGAGAACCAACCTAGTGCTTGATTTATACCGATACACATATTTATACAGACATTAATTATTTTTTCTAATTTGTCAGTGTGGTATGATCTCATTACATCTTTCCATTAGTTAGTTTGGGGAAATTTATAATGAAGGGATGTCAAAGATACTGCATTTTATTCAGTAGTTTCTGAAGGACAGCAAGTGACATTAAATCAGTGGCACACCATTCGGTTTTAAAAAGAGTATGGGACCTGTGTAAACTCAGTAAACACTGTGTTAGAAGTTAGAAGAATAAGTGAGAACTATGCTTTGTGTCTCTTCAAAAAAGCACAACTTGTACTGTCTCTATCCCATAATGTAAATTCAACCCAGTTTTCTTTTACCAGAGACTGAGCAGTTTCCTCAAAGGTTCTTTCTCTTTTGGAGATCATGCATGTAAATAAAACTTAATCCCAATTAGCAAAAGATAGTTGTGTGGCAGCAGTTAATATTTTTATTGAATAAATAGATTAAAAATATCTCTGTAAAGAGCTTAATTATTACAAAGATATCATTAATACAACAGAAGTTATAGAACCTGCTTAGGGATTTTTCACAAGCTGTCAGTTACTCGTTATAAAGAAGTGCTGCAATTCTCTGTATGTCCTCCAGGTGTAGCGTTTTCACAGTTCATAAACAGTATCTGACTCCCCCCCCCATGCACAAAACTACACAAAGCTCCGTGCTAACTTGCATCCACACAGTTTCAGTGACTTCAAAAATTTGTACAGGGTTTGTTTCAACATGGAATCTGGCCCTATATCTATAAACAAACCACTAATTTCAGACCAATTATGCTAGAGACAAATCCAACCCAAGCCTGTTTGTTGGGTGTCATTTTTAACTTCAGAAAAATGATCTATCAAAGCAACCCCATCAAAGTACATTCATAGGATTTATACTACTCTTGTGAATATATTACTGGTTCTTAACTCTTAAAAGCAATACTATAGCGGCTTTCCTAATAATTTATTTAATACTGATTTGCAAGTATTTGGTATATCCTGTCTGAGAACCTCAACATTCTTCCTGATTTTTCAGATCTTCATTATATGATATCTTAGGAGCCTGAGGAACAGAATAAGCTAGTTTTACAGGGAGAGAAAGTAAATTATATAGGTTAAGGGACATGTATTTGTCAGGTGTCCTCTAATTCCATGTGACTGGGTATCTGGATACCCAAACAAGACCCCTGCATACTCTTCTGTTCCAGTAATTTGATCCATATATGCAGAGCCCTTCACTAAATCAGACTTAATAGTACTAACGTATACCTTTTAACATGCATTGTTTCCACTTTGGGGGGGGGGGGGGGGAGGGCACAAAGGGGTGACCCTCTATTTTTCCCATTGAAACCCTAGATGGGAAAATATAAGCCCACTGCCAGATGTAAACTTATTTTTCTTAATTAATTTAATGGTTCCCCATGGTGCAGAAACAACAGTTTAAAAACTGTGTAGTAACAAAAACTCAAGCAATATGTACCTTTCTAAGAGCTAATAATGGCCTCTTTTTTTCGGGTTTTTTTTTTTGTTGTTTTTGTCAGTTATTAGTGATGGCAACCATTAAGAACAGGGTTATTTTTTTATATACTGGACAGTGAAATTAATAAGAACAAATTATTAACAACCCCTAATAGCCTAGACTTCCACTGAAATGTCCTCAGGAATACATTACTCCTAGCCTATGCACACTCTGTACCTCACCTTGAGAGAACGTTTCTGTGACCTTTTTTGCTAAAAGATAGGGTGACATCACACCCATATACCAGCATTCAGATTTCTCAGTTTCCCTGTTGTGTTTGAATCCTTTTTCAAATCAAACCAACATTCACTGTTTGTACAATCAGTATGACCCTTTTATCCCAGGAAATGTCATGTGTGATTTTTTTATATTCGTCCATTAATATAACAAAGGACTGGTAATCCTAATATAATCACAGATACAGATGAAACAAAGCTGGATCATGACTGAATTGATGAAATAAGTTTGGTGAAATTCTCTTCAAGTTACATTCAGATTCATGTAACAGAGACTAACTGGAACCTGCGAATGGAGTTCCCTGTGTGGCTCTGGAGAGTCACATGTGTGTAAGCATATGTGTTCATCCTCCCACACATATTTGACTGATCACACTAAAGAACAATCATAATTCAATCCATGAGAAAGAAACATTGACTTACAAAACTGTAATGGAGTAATTTTATGAGTTTTCCATTGTAATATTATAGTTCCAATATTGTAACACAAAACCAGATATTGTTCTGGGGGAGTCCAGTTAGACCTTATGAATTACTCTGTATAAACATACGGTACAGAGAGTTTTATGCTTTGGATAAGTCTAGTTTGGTTTGTTTTCTTTTTTTAAAATGGGGTGAAATCCAGGAAGCTTAACAAAGTTACTTTGGTCTAGGCATTATTACATCTTTTGGCAGACCCTTTAAAATCAGAGTTCTTAATTTTTACTACCTAATATATGCACTCCTCAGTATGTCTCCTTTGCATTCTTTCTATGTTCATAGAAAACAGTGATTTGACTACAAGAGACAATTTACTAGAAAAGTGACCTCATGAAATAGAAATGAAATGCGATGTGTATACTCGCGGTATTAATGAAGGACAATCACAGTCACAGCTCCTAGCTGTAATACTGTTATTTAACGTGTACAGCCAGAAGTGAGGTATTTTTCTAGAACAGAAAATGTATCATAATCTGATTTATAGGAGTGGCATTACTGAGAATAATTCATCTCAGTAGTTTCCCTGAGAATCACATTTTTATTAACCTTGTGATTAAGATATTTGTTTTTACCTCCTTCAGCAGAGATCTTAGATCTTCACAGCAAGGAAGGTTTACTTCAATTGCAATCATGTAATTGGCAGGATAAGGAATGGGAAGAGGGGAGGGAAGGGAGAAGGAGAGCCACATGGTACTTTAATTTTGTAGATAGTTTACCTCCTTTTCCCATGGGTCTGTTCTGTGAATGGTTGTAAAGGAAAACAAGTCAGCCAAAGTTTCTATTCTTTTAACATGAAAAATGTCCCTGTGCTGTGCTGAAACTCTTGAGAATAGAAAGCAAAGCCATCTATGAAAAGAAAAGGGCTGTGTTTCAGACCAGTTTATCTGATTAAGGAAAGAGAGAGCAGCTAACAGTCAGGAAGGCATTCTCCATCAACGAACAACAGGTTCTCTAAACAAGATACAAGCAGCTCTGCAGCTTAACCTTAAAGTACTTGGGAACTAAAGGCGATGTTTCAAGGGCCCTGATAGTATTAATGATTTTTGATGGATGTTATTTTGTACTTACTTTGTGATTTGTAATAAACAAGCCAATTGGAGCTAGCAGCCACTGTATAAAATAAAGTTCTGATAACTCATCAAAATAGAAAAACCAGCTTTGGAAAGCAGCAAAGAATCTTTGTTAGCCAAATCACATGATAACTAGAGCATAGATCTGTTTGCGTTGGGAAAGTATTGAGCACTGAAATAAGCTAAACTTCCAAATAAACATAGAGATCCACATTCTTTTTCTAGGATGAATACTTACTTACGTGCTGGGACATGCTGCCATTCATCCTGGAGCTATGATTCCCCAAATGTCCAGGTCAGGCACCATTTAGAGTATACGGCAGCTCCTGTGTGGGAGCATACTTGTGTTGTCTTTCATTAAATTTAGAAAGCAGGTAGTGTATCTCGTCTGAAGTTAAGGTGTGACCGCTTTTCACATTAAATAAAATATACTAAATTCACAGAACTTACAAGAGTTCAGCATTCACAAATGTAGCTGTTGCATACAATAAATAACTGTATTGCCTGTTGTTCTCAGCTAAACCTGAAAACAAAACAAAGAATCCACAGTTTTCTCCCATTTTCAATTCCTTCATATCACTATATGCAAAGTATTTTACTGAAGGAAAGCATGCCAAAAATATTCATTGAATTAACACATTTTCATTTGGTTTTTAAAACACATGGAAAGAAAGCATTAACTTTGGTTTTCAAGAGCATTTGCACTAGACTATACAACATACACAGAAGTTCTATTCAACCAATCATACTTTGATTTTAGTGACCATTTATCCTCATCATAATGTAAATATTCATGCTTCTAATTAATTAATTTCATACATGGAAAGCATCACTGGCTTGAATATAGTATGCTAATGGAAATATCAAGTGAAATATGATGCATATGTGAAACAACAGTGACTGGGTCAAGAAAGCAGTTAAATGCTGTGTCTGAGTGGTACCATTTTCTAAAAAGGTTTGTTATACTCTAGCTAGAAAAGTATCAAAATCATTTTTACTTAAATTGATGCAACTGCTGTTTTGCAACAGGGGCTAGTGTTTTTCTTCAATGATTTCAGGCTTAATAAGCTGTCTTTTTCTTAATGACCTTAGGAAATTCTACCAAGAACCAGCAGTTCCACATTATAACATCTCTGGTTTACTTAAAGCCTAAACACTGTGCAGATAGCTGCAGTAATAGCTATCTCAGCTGACCTACCAGTAACCCCTGTTTTGACCTGTCGGAATCACCCTCTCTCTAGAGGGCAAGAAGTTATTTCAATTATGGGGCTTACTGATTCATCTATTCAATGGAAAAGTTTTAGGTAGAAAACATTTCCAAATCTTGCCTGGGTTTTTACAAGCTGAGGTTCTCTGAAGATTACATAATGACACAAGTAACAATCTTGATTACCCTTCCTTCAGAAAAAAAAGATGGCAAAATTAATGTAATAATTCAAGCCATCTAACCTGAAAACTGATTTTTTTCAATTGTCAGAAGTAGAGGGGAATACAACTGCAATGTTTGTCATATTTGGCCACTGAGCCCTACTAGCTGACCAGCTTAGGAAATCCCGTATCCTGCCATTTGCACTGCTATTTGCAGTATTTATTGTCACTATATTACTAACGACCATAAAAACATCTTTCTACAAAAGGCAGCAGATTCCTTACTGTGTCAAGAACATTCCCATTTGCTACAGTGTCTTTTAAACCAAAACAAATCCACAGCCAACCAAGATAAACAATGTTATTAAGGTAAATATAACATACCTTTACCTTAACAGGTAAAGGTACCAAAGGTACCAAAAAGTTATTACAGCATTTACTTCCTACTGTTTCCAAAAGCAGTTATATTCTTAAGTATGTTTATGGATCTGGCACCATTCCTTTTTCAGGGCAATGACGAAGTCTGACCTAAAACTGATTTTAAACCCCGCTTACACACTTGCTGATACTGGATAGACCTTAGTGGGGCAAGAATGGGGAGGGGACTTATTTCAAAGACAAATTTGGAGCACAGTGCATCTGGCCCTTAAGAATTTGGCCTCTGAGTGTCAAGGAGCAATATATTTGTTAAACATGTTTAAAATACGCTTTTTCAGAACATACAGTAGAACATGCTGTTTCTACACACCTGATTAGTCTATATGAAAAACTGTAGATGGTCTATGGAACTGAGATAAGAAAAGAATTTGACCCATCATTACAGACAGTTATCAATTTTGATATTGGAATACTTTGGAGAACAGAGCACAGCATAATCCTAGCTGGGACTTGACTCTATTGCAGTATAACAAACACGTACAACTATCATGTCTTGTCAATACAAAATATATCTTTAGCAAATAATTTCTTACTTATTTAATTAAAAACTTGTAAGATACATATTAAAATATCAGTCTTCACAAGAAACAATGCCCATAAACCTTGAGTTACATCTCCTGACATCTAACAAGGCAATCATTTTGGAAAACATGTTTTGCAAGCAAGAAACGAGTATATTAATCCCCTATTCTGGTGGTAAATGTGCCTGCTCTTGGGATTATCAAAAAAGAAGCAGGTGCCCTTTAAAAAGGTACATTTTTAAGAAATCAGTTAAAGCCCATCCATAGTTACTTAATAAGTGCTATGATGGTATCTTGGCAAAATATGATTCCTCTGTTGTTTTCCTTTCATGGCATTATTCATTTGGGCATTCGGAAGGAAGAAGCAGTTGAATATTAGGCATGTCAGCAGTTAGTGTACGAGCAGCTCTCTGTGTTTACCTGGTATTTTCTACTTCTCAGTTCTTGAAGCTACAACTTCACTTTAAAATTATTTTATTTTCACCTACTGAAAACATCAGGACCTATTAGCAGTTCTAAATTAAGTCTGTTACTATGGAATGAATCTATATATAGTTTTGGTTACTTGGCTATTGAACGTGTTTAAAGCATGAGACATTAAACATGGAACATAGCTCAGAGGACTAAAAAAACAATCAATATTTTCAGGTCAGAATCTCTTTCTCCTGAATGAACATGACTGTTAACAATGTTGGTGCATGGAGAGATGACAGGTAAATACCAGATGCAAACTGGAAATTATTACATAGATGTAAGAAGAAATAATTCGGGAAGCTATTTGTGCTTATCCAATGCAATCAGAGTAAAGTGCGATTTTGGGGGACGGGTTCTTCTAAACATTAAATAACTATATACAATACTGTGTTTTAGAGTATTTAAGTTATTTTATACTGAGGAGCATATTCTGCATATCAAGGTTAAGGCTTTTTTTACATGTTTAATCATCAACATATAATACTTAAAATATTGGAATATGCCCTACTGTTTAACAGCTCTGAGTGTCTACCTACTCACAGTAAGAGTAATATCAGAGATTATCTTTGATATCCATGCAATTATTCTGGTACTATAACTGATGAAACCAAAACCTCGAGCACTTGGCCATGGGTGGTACCTATGTTACCTGCTCCCTTTAGTATAAGTAGTGGAGGTGGCAGGAGGCAGAAATGAGGGTGCTGCACAGGAGGGAAGGTGAAGCAGAGGCTGTAAAATTGCTGGTTTCTTGCAGCGGTTCTGTGCCTCTGCCACAAGAGCTGCATTTTAGAGTACCCTTGGACCCTGCTGAGTTTCAATACCAAGCACAAGCTGAACAAGCTTCTTTGCTTCAAGGCTCTGTATATTACTCAATCCTTCAACCTAAGTACTTCATTTGCTGTTAATTAAAAAGTGGAAATTCCTACTTATATTCCTAGTTGGGACCCCTCAAACACCATGTAAGATTACTATCTAGCATACATAGTTTTAAAGGAAGTTGATTGATGGAGAAGATGTTTTGTTCATGAATACAACAGGTTTAGCTTTTAGTCATAAGTGAAGCCTGAGATTGTTTTTCTCTTTTTCAGTAATTCAACGGGATTTAGGGGACCTTTTTTGTTGCTTCAAAAGGAGTGGACCATTACTTAAGTGACCTTGATTCGTATCTTTCTTGCCCTTACCTTGACTCATTATTTGTGTGATCAAATCTCCCATATTTCCCCTCTGTGGCTTCAACTTTTTCTCAGTGCCTTCAGCAATAAGTGTAATCAACAGCCTTTGGAAAGCGTTTAACAGAAAACACATTTTAGGAAAATCAGATCTTTAAGTCTTTCCCCAAATTTCTGCAGACCCTAGGCAACTTCAGGGAGTATCACTTTATGTTCATTTGTTCTCAAGTCAGCAACAACAGCATACTTTTCTACTCTCTCCAGAGAGCCTTTCTGGAAATTTTGTTCCTTTGGTACCTATGGTCCTGGTCCTCTTCCCAGCTGGGACCTAAGCATAGTCCATGCTTTAACATGTTCTGTTTTGTAAGAGGTAGTTGTGGTTGTGGTTGTGTACAACTATTATATTGCTCCATCAAGCTAACAAGAAATTTGTCCCAGTTTATTACCACACTACAGAGTCTCTGTATCACACTTCCCAAATCACAAAATTCCTAGATAGAAGTTTAATTCATGAATTGACTTTGGAGACTTTCACTGTGCCAACCTCATGTATCACAAAGCACGTGAAATTATTTAGGGGCCTTGTTACATGTGTCTGTATACAACATGTTTTGTTGTCTACAGAAACAAAATCTAGAAGGTAGGTTACCTAGTAAAACAATTTATTACTTTAATTTTTTTCATCCTTTTGCCCAAAAAGTACCACAGTCTATATGGTTTAATTTTTCCTAACATAAAAGTTTTGAGTTTTATCTCCCTCCTCCTAACGGTTCAGCAGCAACCGCTTATGTGGTCTTACTTTGACAGGAATTCTTTGGCTAACAAAACATACCATACCATTTGTGATTTGAATAGAAAATCAATGACAATACGTGTGGTATTTCATCCAGCATATGTGACATTCCAGAATGTGAACGTGAACAATATGGGTAAATTCCTGCTTTGAAGTCAGTGGTAATTTCAAATAGACCTAAGCAGAGGCCACATTTCGCCCCCAATGAGTTCTACAATCTGTCTCTAAATATGGTTACAAGATCTGAAAGTAAATAACTGACAAGCCAGGTTAAGGTAGAATGACTTGACAAGTGTGAAAGTCATTAGAAATTCATATATCTGTCTGAATGTTTCCAGTGAATTTGTGTTTCATGATGGATTGACATTTAAACTGAATTAAAACAAATGTGAGCTCAACCATTATGGGAAAACAGAGAAGCCACGTGGAAAGAACATATATAATTTCATGGTCGGCAAAAAAATATTTCACCCTTTTAAACAGTAGAGAGTCCAGTCCTCAGTCAAGGTTACTCCCTCCCATGCAGATCTTCTGGTGTTTAATAAGTGAATATATAATAAATTCTAAAAAACCCAAGATGTTCATAGACTCTCACTTTCTTATTCTCTTCCTACCTCTCTCCCTGCCCAACTCTGCCTTTCCTTCCCCCTTCCAGCATGAGTTCTTTAATGTCTTTGAGCAGTACAGATCACAATTTTTATTTTCTATAGGAGGGAATTAATGCGGCCTCTCTTCTGCCTGGTAGCCTATTTTCATGAAAATTCATTGATCTTTTACACAGCTCTCCCCATGTCAAATTTACTCTGCAAATTGATTTTCCTTTTTGAAAGATATTAGAGTCTTCCAATACACTCAATCGTGTTTACCCACAAATGCATACCTATGTTATGTTTGCAGTCATTTACATAGCAAAGCAGGCTGAAGAACAAATTGGGTGATATTTTAATTTTTTGATGTTATCATTTTATGTGGATATGTAAATCTCATTGAAGTGCCACAGAGTTCCCAAGCCTTTTTTTTCGCATGTATAACAGAACCGCTGCCAAGAATAATCTGAAGTGATCAACCACAAAAACCACTAGTTAGAAATTAACAGTGTAAAGTTAAATAACTCAGGTCTCTGCCTTCAGAAATGACAGTACACGAACACGGATGCTTATTCTATGTGGGCTGAAAAGCCAATACTGAAAATTTACTGTATTGGGTTCTACATATAGCCCACAGATTTATAATTGAAATGACTGTTTCCCCCTTCTCATAGATTTTTCCTCTATATTTTCATTCAGATGTTTGAGTGCTTACCCTCTACCAGCAGAGGTTCTTCAGAAAATTCACCACTGAGCTTCATAATAACACTGATGATGTAAATTAATGTGATAACAATAACATTAGGTGATATTTAGGCACGCAGCATCATTTGAACTCAGAACTGCACAGTTCATTCTTGGAAAACAAGTTTGAAACTATGATTATAAGGTTTGAAATTCACAACAGAGTCTGTGTTTATAGTAATGTGAGAGTTTTCTGCACTTGTTCACCAGATGCTTTTAGCTGTGCATACACAGCAATTATTATAACTAAAAGTTAAATACACAATTTCTATTTTTTACCAGGACCGCAGATGGATGGTTTTCAAGAGTGAAAACCATCATACCTCTGTGAGGAAACAAAAGTATGTTGCTGAATTGCAGAACTGGGGCTGATATTAGCAGCATAAATTGTACCTACACAAATTCCTTCTCATATATACATATCAGATATCTCACAGATAAAGTGTGTGTTACAGCATAGGTTAACTATCTGATCATTTGGGGAAATTACATGCTACATAATTTCCAAATATTTAGAAAAGAAATCAACATGTGTTTTATAATTGCAAGTACACGGAATATATTTACTACCTAACTAATACTAACCATAGGAAATCTACAAGCAGAAACTGATTATTGACTGAATGTTATTTGCTTAGCTTTGAGTATTACTATAAAAACTTAAAACTGGAGGCAGACTCCTGTACCGCAGAAATAAATAGGAAAATATTGTTTTAATTTGTGTCAAAACTTCATCATGCATTAGAGTAATGTCCATATTTAAGGACAAAAAGGCTATTGGACTGAAATATATTAAAAGATTTAAAAGATATAAGAACCAGAAACTTATTACAACACATTATTCAGATGTGCACAAATACATTGTATTTCAAAATACATTTCAAAATTCTCTGTATTCTGCCATCTTGGCTGTTTTGGAAGTTGGTTTAAAAGCTTAGGACAAAGTCAAATGCAAATTCTATAGACCCAGGGTCTGTTTAGTTGCCTGCTAGAGTCTCATTTTAGGGCAAATATGCTCCAGGTGCTTCTGTTCTGCTCTCTGTCTACTCTCTGTTGCCAGAATGTGACTGAAGTGAGTAGCAGCATTTAAAGTCTTTAACCTTTAGACAGTCCTAAAAGCATTCCACATCCTCCTGAACATCACATAAGCCAATGTGGTGTTATATGCACTGGACCCATAGCCACATCTGATTTCCAGCATGCAAAGCCTTACTTGGAGGCTTTGATAGACTTAGAAATGACAAGGAAAACAATATAAATGCTGCACATAGATTAACAGATCATTATTAGCCCTTCACACACTAAAAGCTGAAATCTCCTTGATCCTAGACTATAAAAAGCCTTCTGAAGCATTTTGAGCTTCTCTTTGATTCTTGGCCCAAGCTTTAATTTTCTCACAGTGCTGAAGATCTGGGTTTCATTAGGGATATCATTTCAAATTCCTTTGTGCCTCTACTTGTTTGGAAGTGTTACTTCCACCCTTATCTATGCATACTTCTCCACCTGTGTCAAAAGTTAATGAGCATTGTTTATTTCTTCATCTAATACAATTTGCTTTTATCATTCCCCTGTAGTATAAAAACTTATCATCTATCTCAAAACAATACATTTTTTATCATGTTGTTCTCAATTTTTTTCAAAGTATTTATATTTTGCTGCATTTTCAGCTAGTTAGTTTCTTGCTGGAAGGTTATCTTCAACTAAATATTACTTCTGATTTCTGTTGTATGTGAACTCCTTTTGTGCAACCAAAGCCAGGAAGACTTGTACCTTGCAAATATGCACCTATTATTCCAAAATATAATGCATTATACTATCAGCACCTTTAAATCAGTGTGAATAAATACTTTCAGAAAAAGTCTGATTTGTGAACTATTATTTAACTATTTCTTATAACCATAAGATAAGCATATAATAACACTACTGTATATTGAGGGAAGGTCAAAAGTGGCCAAACACCAGAAATTCAAATTTTTAAAGCTACCTGGTATTCCTAGTAAATACCTATGCAAGTCCTTTGATTTTGGTTGACTTCTGCTCATCAGAATAGATGTCTATTAATTGACAGATTTCTGCGAGTTCAGTTTCCGGCTTGTTCTACTACTTATCACCTCACCTAATCCCAGATATTAATTAAAACATAAATTACTTTTAGTGGTGCAAAGTATTAAACCTCTTTCCAATACCTAGAAAGAGTGGGGGGGGGGGGGGGGGGGGGGGGGAGGAAAAGGCAAGAATACCAGAGTTGACAGCAATACCAAGGAGGGAAAAAGCCCGTTTTGATCCCAAATTTGATTTTGAAAGCCAAAGCCAGACAGAAGAGAAGAATTTATAATGATCAGAACAACAGGATGAGAAAATTAAAGGTTCATTGTAATGAAAATAATATTGACATTATTGCTTGTTTGAGATAACTGTACTATGGATCAAAGACACTATTTTGGTGAAATTTAACCTTAGAAACATTTCTTACTTTAGTTTAAAATGTTTCTTTTATTCTTTGACTGCAAAGCTCGGTAACTGGTTAAAATGTACAGAGCATATATTATAGAAAAAAATAATTGTTTTTATAGTCTACTACTGTCATAAAAATGTCACGGGAGGTATTGCTCACTGTCAGGTTTGGATCTGAAGCTACTTTATACATTTTGTCAGACTTCCATTTCTCTTTCTCAGGATGAGCTCTCTGAGGAAGATTTCAGCTACAACAGCACAACCTTTTCTAAGAATGAGATTTTGGCACTTATCAGTCTTAAAAATACTTGCACTGAGAAGCTCCATATTTGTATCTTCAAGAGCAGAAATCTAAAAATTGTTTAGGCAGTGGCCCTGATGTGAGATGCACTATTTTCTGTCTCTGAAAAATTCACTTTATAGCGGTTGAATTATAAGCATTTCAAAGACTTCTGTGTGCACATGTTCAGTCAAGGCTTCCATGATTCCACCTGTACTGAACACACTGTTGCCCAAAGATGCAAGGACGAAATAGGACTTCTTTACAGTTGCTCCAGCTAATTGCTAAATTATGTGACACAGGACCCTGGAGCTGAAAGCGGAATGTCAGTTTCTCCTATCCTCAAGTACCTTCCAGCTGGCTCCCACACAATGCAAAAGAAGAGGAAACTACCTGTCTTGAATGTAGAAGAGTGACAAGTGTGGAGAGGCAGGTAGCAAGATTGAGAGTATTTGCAGAAAGAGAAAATCGAGGAAGGAGTTGCAGCATTAGGGAAATACAGGGGCTACAAAGGGGCTATAGAAAACACAAATATCTGGAGTTCAGAAAGATGTAGAGGAGCCAGTGGGCTGGGAAAGACACATACCAAGAAGGAAAAACTAATTGCTTCTAGAAATGGTTAGAAAGTGTGAACTAAAATAAGTGGGATTTCAGGAAAAGAAAGAGCATTGATGAAGTTGAATCCACTCAGTTTTTACATTATATAGTTACATACTTGTCATGGTTTTAGCTGGGATAGAGTTAATTTTCTTCACTGCAGCTGGCACAGTGCTGTGCTTTGGACTTAGTATGAAAACAATGTTGATAACACACTGGTGTTTTAGTTGTTGCTGGGTAGTGCTTACACTAGTCAAGGACTTTTCCAGCTTCCCATGCTCTGCAGGGTGCACAAGAAGCCAGGAGGGGAGGGGGGCACAGCCAAGAGAGCTGATCCAAACGGGGCAAAGGGATATTCCATATCATATGATGTCATGCATAGAATATGAACTGGAAGGAGTTGGCTGGGGGTGATAGCAATCTTGGTTGTGGGACTGGTGGTGTCAGTCAGATGGTGGTGAACAGTTGCATCACTTGTGGTTTTTTCCCACAGGTTTCATTTCTCTCTCTCGTTATTTTCTTTTCACTATATTATCATTATTATTTTTTATTATCATTACCATCAATACTCTTAGTATTTTATTTTAATTATTAAACTGTTATTTCATCCCAGGAGTTTTCTTGCTTTTGCTCTTCTGATTCTCTCCCCAGTCCCACTGGCATGGTGGGAGTGAGTGAGCAGCTCTGTGGTGCTTAGTTGCTGACTGGGGCTAAACCAATGCAATACCCAATGAGGTATCTCAATGAGACATCTAATATTTGTGAGAGATTGCAAATAAAGTTAGAGAGCACTGCAATTGTGTACAAATTGCTTTCAATAAATTAGGTATTCTTAAAAAATCATTTTTCATGTCTCAGCTTTGGCCCACAAAAAATGAAAACAGTAAATTTGGCCTTAATCTCCTTGCCCTTGAGTTCCATAGCTGCAAAAAGGGGACACTGATAATACACTTTCAAAGGGATAATAAAGATAGGTTTAGGAGCAGCCATGAAGAAATTAGCTGGTGTGATAAGACAACCAGAGAAATTCCTAGGAAAAAGAAATTGATAATTCTGCAGACAGTCAAGATTTTGGGTGATGTAACATGAATAAGGCCTGAGGCTAAACCACATGGTGAACAGGATAAAAAGAAATGCTGGATAATTATTATTCATTCTATAAGTCAGAGGTCTCCTAGGAGAAAAACTGTATGTGTTTGTGTAATTAAAGTTTATATCATAACACATAGGCACAAGAAGATGAAGTTAGAGTGGGAAATGGTCATTCCTGTCTGTCCTTCTTTTCTGACTTTTAAAATTTCAGAACTACTATTTCATGTTAGAATAAAGAAGCATTTATGATTTTTGCATAGGGATAGCAAATGTCAATAATTTTTAGAAATTATTAAAATTAATTTAGTATTGTAAGCAAAGCCGGTTTAGTTCTGCCGTTAAAAAGACAAAAGAATATTATTCCACACAAAAAAAATTGGTTCAGAACATTCATGTATAGCTGAAGTCACCTGTCATTGCTTCATTCATATCGTAATCACGTGTTGTATGTGTTTCTCTTCTCCATGATATTTGATGAGGGAATTGCAAAACACATCAGACTGTAAGTCACTGGGAAACCTTCTGCTTACCAGCATTCTTAGATAGCTGAAATGCCATCCAAACCTGATTATCCTCTGTATTTTCTTACCATTTTCTCTTTGATCTTTTCAGTCCAGTGGAATCCAGAAAAACTTTATGAGCTTTTTCTTGGTTTTGAAATACTTTGGCAGTGTCATCTTCATCATGAATATCAGAATATACCCAAGGAAGTCTGGAATAAACTTTTTTTTTCCCCAATCTGTCTGTATCGCTTGATTACTGGCACTGAAGTAGCTCTTGGGCCAAGACAGATACAACATAAACACAGGCTGAAAACCCAACCACAGTTATTTGACCGATGTAAAGAAAACATCAGTAAAACATTATTTCACTACATTCTTCATAATTAACCAAAACTGGATTCCTTCTGAACATAAAGTTAAGCTTTATTCAGGTTGAAAATAACAAAAAAGAGAATATGTTTTCTCTAATGAAGTCTAAAAATAGCTATAATTCTTACCACATTCGCTAGCTTTCTTGTTTCAGTAGTATGACTGATGCACTACTACTTCTGTACATAGGGGATGAACTCTCCACCTTAAAAATAAGCCAGTTGGCATCTTTTCTTGCTGAGGCACCTATTGATTCAGACAACCCAGCAGCTATTTTAACTCTAGAGTTCAACAAAAGTATAAGTCCAGTTTTAGAACTCCATCAACTGAATCAGAAATGTTGTTACCTTGTGACACAGAAGGCTGAAACTTTAAATCCGTTCTCTCAGGCTGATTCCTTCCAAAATGTGAATGGGTATATTTCTCCTGAGAGACTTTATGATAGATCAGGCATCACATGCCCGTGTGCTTCTAAGTGTAAGCCAAATTGGATATTTGCTATGTTGCAGCAATGTTAAGTACATAAAGCCAACTGTATTGTATACTCTGGCCAATTTGACAAGATGGAATGGTATTTCTATAGCCAAACCAAGTAAAACTTGGTTTAGTCAGATAATCTAGTAGGTTTTATATCAATGACCACAAAACCAGTACTTTGTCAGGAAGGCAGAAAATTAATTCTGTCCTAGTAGTTCATTGTTGTCTTTGGGAAAACCAGTTACATTCTTCCCCTAGCGAGCTGGATCAAAATAATTTGTTTTGGGAAATTTGTAAACAAATTTTATTTGTTGTTTTCTCTTCATTAATCCTTTAGTTACTGTGTAGCTTTCCTCTCTTTCTTCATTTCTTTCCTCCTTTTAATTAATTTAATCGTATGACCTGTAGCCATAAATAACAATATCTCACTGATTTGCATAGCATCATGGCAGCTGTCAGAAAGATAATAGTGACTGTCTTTTGCAAAGCCAGAAAACTGACGTATCCCATTTAGAGAAATGTAGTCTGAAGCAAGGCTACACACATACAAAGGCAAACACTTTTTACAGTATGTTCTCACTATTAGTCCTGTTATACAGAAACTGCTTTTGCTTGAATTTCATGTTCTCGGCTGATCTTACTTCTAAGCAAACTATAATGTGGAAAAACACTTGGCCCCATCAAGTGTCCTTTTATTTGAATTTTTAAGTCCCTTTACTGAAGCTTAGCTTCAACACGGTACTTGTCAAAAACAGATTAATCCACCTCAGATTTCATATCAAAAACCTCATGCTAGATTACCATCTGCCAGATCACACAAGAAACTGAAGATGTAGGGATGTACAAAACCTATATATGAAAGTTTTTAGGGCAGGAGGGATGGGTAGAGTGTGAGAGGGTCTCATCTGCAGATATACACAGCTTTTTTATGCATCATCTTCAGTACTTGTACAAACATTATTATATTCCGTTTTTGAAAAGATACACGTTTTACTGACATCCTGAGAACAAACTGCAGCAGCCACCTTCATTTTTAGGCACAGTAACTAAAAGCATTAATATACTTTTTTGTTTTCTCATCACTAGTGAGATGACATTTTATGGACCATTAATAAAGTTGTTTTAGAGCTTATGACTGATTTCAGAATGTTGCTGGGAGAAGTGGGAAAGAGGAAACTAGATTCTGAGGATTAGGGCGTGATAACCATTCTACTGAATGCAACTGAGAGCCTTCCTAAGTGGAAGATTTCCCGTTCTTTGAGATTTGTTTTTTATTAAAACTATGTATTTGATAATATTTCTGTTTAAATATATGTTTAAAATTTATTATTGTTGTACTTTAATACCTTTATTTATTGTTTTCCTACATGGATAAACTGTGAATTGTATTAGTAGCCATCAGACCACTTTAGAAACTACTCAAGTTTTACTTTCTGCTATTTTCCAAACATGAATTTCATATTATTTTCAAACACTGATTTTTCTCCAGTCTTTAAATCTGGAATGTCTTTCTTCTTAGCTGTTTCTCAACTTCAGTGACTCAGAAAATATTCCTAAATGTTCATGATCTAAAGCATTTAACAGAATATTTTTAGAACTTTTTTGGCCAAAAGAATCTTGAAAATAGTTAATTAATAGTCTAATAGAAATATAAGTATTTTTGTCTATCAACACAGAAACCAGGGCTACTCTAAGAATAAGGTAAAACAGTGCTCCCCTTTTGGCACCTGAGCTCAGTCTTAAATTCTTCCTAATGCACTTTACTGCAAGTTAATGAAGTCATTCTGTGTCAGTCATGTTCAGACATGAAAGTGATTCAAAGCACAACATTTGCAACTTTCAGTTTAGGTTTCACAGGGCAATAAAACAGTTTGCTAATATAGAACAATTGTTAAACTTGCCTGATTATCTGAGGAGAGGGAGGATTCCCAAATGGGCTCCAATGGCAGACATTAAACTGGCAGCTGGTTAGCATTACCAAAATGAATAATGAAGTACCAGTGACATCTGGATGGGTTCTAGTCAGGCTCTGATATATCAAGATAATTTCTCTGTTTTAAAGAGTGATCCTTTCAGAGCCATTGACCTGATGATGAAATGCATCTTCGCTTAAGCTGTGAAGTGTGTTATGAAACAGAATTACAGTAACTGCTAAAAAGACTTAAACAGGGAAATGAGTCATAAATAAAATTTCCTCTCTGTCCATGGTCAAGCCAAGTATTGGCAGATGAGATAATGCAGTAAACGCCACAGTGACAGAAAGTCAAGTTTAACCCCTCTAAGAGCTTTGAGCTTATGACACAGCTGATAAAATCTTCCATATCCACAGTAACTTTTGGTGTGATGATTTGTCAAGACCATAGAATTGTTTTCAAGTAGCAACCGAATTGCTTTCTAGATTTCCAGTAAGACATACGACATAGTTTTCAAGTCAGCTCAGTGACACACAGAGGAAATTATATTACCTTGCATAAGAATATCCTTGTCTATTTGATAGCCTATAAGCCTTAGCCTATGAGAATCTCCTATGTTTTGCAGTAACAGCTTAAAAACACACTGATGCCACAAATTTCTGGTCTATTATTGTCAAACATAGCAGCACATTTGAGTGTTATCTTTGAATGCTTTTGAAACAGCATTTGATGAGTTAAAAAGAAGTCAAAATCAGTTGTGTGGAGTAGTTCCAAAACATTGTGCTACATTATCACAAGTATCACTTGCGTATTGAAGAAGGGGAATGTACCTGGATGCTTAAGAACAGACTATGTGGCAGATATTTGGCAGAATGCCAAATACCACTATTCTCTTCTTGCTGATTAAATATAGGACAGTGTAATTACTGCTTAACACTTTGGAAAAGTCTTGGTGTATTTCTAAGGTCAAAGTTAATCAACTACCTGGAAATCACTCAGAAAAGGAGGATTCCCTAGTTATCACAGAGACAGGATGACATCTTTACTCCAAGTGTCTGGGACAGAAGGTGAACCAGTTGCTCACTTTTCATATTGCTATGTCACCCAGGAATACCAGGGTGCTTTCCTGAAAACCCTTTCCAGCACCAAGCCAATGACTGCAATGCAAATAAGAAATTTTTCCCAGAAATGGGTTTGGGAATGAATGGAGTAGGCTTGTATTTTTTTTTTTAACAATTCTAATTAACAGACTAGTTCAAGCAACTTCAGGCGAGTCCCTGAGGGAAAGTAAACGTGTCTTAAACTTACTCTAAGTTTCTACCCTGCATGCTCTCAATGCAAAACAAAGTCAGTCAGGAACAACAGTCATATGAGACACAAGTTGTTCAAAATTAATTTCACACTCTTAGTGGGAAGGGACTAAACCAGTGGCTGCATAGGTTGTATAATTATTCAACCGGCCTTCATTATACTTTGTTCTTCACTTTACAGAAGACAAAGCAGAAAGAGGCAATGGCGGGGTTTTGTTATTTAGTTGGGAAGAAGAAATTACTGTGCAGATTCTGTTGACATTGAAGGCATACAGCCTCTACTGGTCTGAAGGAACAAGATCGTTTAAATCTGCACACTTGTGTAAAAAATGTCAGCTTTTAAATTTACATGAGCTTTTTGTATCTTTCAGGTTTGTTCTTTAATACCACATACATAATTCACTTAAAAATGAATTTTTATCATCAAGCAGAAATGTTTTCCATTTTGCCAGCACACCTATCACATTTTTTAGTCAATTTTACACATAATTTTTTATAAGTTCATAAATGTACTGTAGGCATTAAATGCATACATTTTGTTTGTCACATTTTTCTGTTTATTTATCAGTGTTTATTTATCAGTAATTGCAGATTTTATTAACTGTCAGCTTGCTGTTCTTTACCTCTTAGTGACTGTTGTTTTGTAGGTGAAAATCTACAGTAATATAAACTATCAAGGTAAAAAAACCCTCCACCTCTTGGATTGACAGACATAGTTGTACTAGTCTTTTTAAACTTCAGACCAGTAAGAAATAAATTCTGTTTTATCCTATTCAGCCAAAACAACAAAGCAAGGGGGGTTTTCCTACAGATTTAGTGTAAAAGTCCCCAGACGACATACACAAAGGCCTAGATATCAAACAGGATGAAAATGCTGATGTTCAACACCTGCACTGTGTGAGGGCCAAGAAGTAAGCTAAAGCCTTTGCAAACCAACACACCTGCCTGACAGTGCAGTTTTTAACCCTTTCCTCTTTCTTCTCAAATTCCACACTTAACACAGGAGATGATTCTGATAGAATGATGCAATCAAGAGATGTTAAAGCACAGTTTTAAAATGGAGGCTACATTCTGCTGCCTTGTCAAAAGGTATCAAGTGACCATTTTATTTTTATTAAAAGGCTATTTAACTTGACAGATTTTTTTATAATACTGGAAAGGATTATGCGCAACTACAAAATTCTGGAAAGCAAATTATACAGGCTGTGTGGAACTGTTTTCTGTGCCACCTAAATATTTGTGCCATCATGTTATTATACCTGAGATGTATGCTGCTAAAAAAAACCATGAGTGCTCTGATCTTTCTCTCTGCTTTTCAGAAGGGGCAGTGATATGATTAAAGGCCATCCAGCCAAAGCTGAGCCCAGGTATCTAATGGGTCTGCTTTTGCACCAAGTATTCATGCTGAAGTGCAGGGGGCTTATGTGTAATGTCACAAACACATGAACAGGGGCCATGTTGCAGCAATTCTTACACTCCATCATTTTTCAATCCTTCAAAAAGAAGAATATTTGACAGATTTTATTCTGTCATAATTAATATAAAAATGAATGTCACATTATTAGGCCCTCGGTCACTTTTACCATAATCCACAGAGGCTAACTGCCACTGTAGATAAAAGCAGTTTGCCTAACTGTGAAAACTTGTGCAACTGTGAGCTAACACATAATTTTAAGTTGATGTTGCCTTCTGCTTCCTTCACCGTTCCATGTAGAAACCACCTCCTACTGTCTTCCATTATTGCCTGGAAAGTTCTAAATAAATTCAAAACCCATAATCATATACTGGAATAACATGAGATATTGCATACACAAGATAATTCTGCTTCACACAGCAGAAAGAAGAGTCAAGGTGGAAAGGGTAGACTCAATTCAGTATGGCTACAAGTGTGTCAGCTATGCATTTTCTCCACATCTCGGCTGTACCAGGGTATGATGACACCAATGAAGCAGCATGGTGAGCAGTGATTTTGTTGGGAGGGTTAGCAGAAACTGTTCATGTTTAAAATTAGGTGATCCCATCTAATACCAGGAAATCCACTTGGTTTGAATGTGAGGCTTATTTGCAATTTTTCATCTTTGCATCCATATGAGGAAAAAAAATCTACAGAACTACTCAGCAAGAGCTTTTAAGCTTTTATTCATTCATATGACACTTCAGTTAGATGAAGACCTGGCTATCACTTAAGGTAATCTGTTTTTCAAGCCTGGACCCAGAAGGGAATAAATTCAGCAATAAATAGCCTGACGATCAATTGTCATCACTTGATATGGCTCAGGAAGTAACTCACAGGAAGTCCTAAATACAGAGGGTTTCTTAATAGCAATTTGAGAAAGGCTTACTGTTCCAGAAAAGAAGCCATATGAATGAAGAGCAGAGAATGACAAGTTTCATTAGGATCTCTGAATACGGCTTTAAGAGTGTTCAAAAGTGATAAGGAAACTGAGACTGGACACCCATGTGGTTGTTGTTACTTGATCTAGATTTGTACATTCTTGTGCTAGTTACAGTAGAACAGGGAGGATTTTTAGACACTTTGCAAAATCATTGTTAGCCAACTTCAACTTTGTGTTGCTTCTCCATAAAATCAGAGTGCGCACAATGCTGGGGATCTGGAAAAGGGTCCCATTAGGTCACATTAGCTAAAGGAGCTACAGTGCAAGGTCTTACTCCTTTGAAAGAGTAGCAGAGCAAAACCATCTACCGAAAAAACCTGCCAGTATGGTCAAGGAACTAAATGTTCAAAGATAAAGCCCACACAAGCGTAACTCCAGAGCTAAAAGTCTGGCACATCAGAACTCAAAGGAGGAATCCTAGTCAGGGTCCTCCCAAAAGGGCTGAGTTTATCAGTGCATTAGAAGTCAAGCTATTAGCAAGCAAAACATGGCCAAATGTGGGAGTTTAAGAAACCTGGGAAGCCTGCTATTGAGATGGTGAGTCCACCTCTCCTTTCCTGAGTGCATTTGGATTACTTGATAGAAACTCCTGAAATGTTTTCAACAGTGATAAAGCAAAAGGTTATTTTCATGCTCCAGGATCTCAGAGGCAAGGATATGCACAATTTTAATGTTCATTACCTGACCAAAGATGTTTCAGGGTTTGGTATGTTTCCCAAGAATATCAATTTCTCCCTTGCAAAATGAATTTATATCCCCAAACATTTGACAATAGCTGTGTGGAAGCAAAGAAATAACAAACAAAATTTCTTTTGACTTCCCATCTCCTTTAGCCCATCCATTTAACCTCCATTTGAACTTTTGCAGTAGTTAAAATGCAGATTGATGCTTTAAACAGAGCTAAAAAGTGCTGACAGTGTTGGAATAAAGGTTTGAACACACTAACAGGTTTTAGTGTCTGCAACTTTTGATAATCTGGCCCTGAGTGTCATGGGTCTCTCTGAGTGAATTCCATCTGTCCCATAAAGTTATGTATTGAAACCTAACGCAGCCCTTTGATCTTCCTTGTGTGAAGATCCTCATGTTCCATAAAATCAACAAGATGCTCTCTTTCACTGAAAAGCCAGACCTTGGACTTGGTGATTGGTGAGACTATACTACTTGTTAGCGTATGTGCCTTTTGACCTTATGTTTATGTCAGGTTGCAGTGGCAGGGTGACCCCAGCAACACTGGTAAAAATCAAAGTCCTTACTATTACCACATAGCCAACTAGCATTTGGCCATGTCAGCATAATATCAGCTGACACTGTAAAATAAATATTAATGGTTATACTCTGCAGTAAAACACTCTGTAGTGAATGTTGGTTGTTTGTCTTTAGTGAAGTGGTTTAACATCTATAGGTGTTCTTCACAATGGAGTTTGTTACATAAACATGAGGACCAGTAGGGTTACTTCAGATTAGCATTGCTGTAGTAGGAAGTGGGCTGAGGTCCTTTTTTTTTTACCTGAGTACATATTTAAAAATAAAATTCAGCAGATTTTTAGGTTTTGCCAACAAGACTAGAAGCCCACTTTCCACTTGTTACACCAAATATCTGTGCTCAGACCTTCAGCTACCGCTGATACACCTGAAAAGTAGTCCAGAGGTGCAGGCTCTCTCCACACCAAGCATACATCCACACTAAGTCCCCAGCACAGTGTGGAGCAGACTTGGGCACCGTCTTTCCCTGCTGAGACACTCAGCCCTACACCCAGCACTGCCACCGAGCTACTTGGGAGCTCTGCGAGACCCCCAGAATCACCAATACAGGGGAAATCCAAACAGGGCTGAATCCCAGCTGGCCTCCAACAGTCCCAGAAAATGAAGCACTATGAGCCCTCAGGGGATCCCCTCATCCTGCCTCAGCATCCACATAGCAGCACTGCAGTGTCTGAGTACTTTCATGCAGGCAGATGTAGGGCAGGATTTTCCCTTCGTGACTTATGAAGTCCATTCAAGAACTACACTGCATACCTGCAAACCCAGTCCAGGTGCCTCTACTCGATGTGCCTTCATCCCCAAAACTCATTTAAGTCCTTATGTGCACTAGTTGGTGTAAACAACCTCTGGCACTGTAAATACTGTGTAGGATTGTCCGACATCCAGGAAAAAAAAACTGTTATGACATGTGAAATGCAACTTCATTTATTTTTTTCTTCATGTCTTCAGATGAAACCTTGTTCACTGTATTCAGTTTGCAGTTTTATTTAAATATAATCCAAAGATGAGCTTTTTTCCAGCTGCTTGCTATATGATCAGTTAATTATATTATTAGTGTTATTCTATTCATGAATAAATGTCCTATTTTCCTATTATTATAAATGCCATTAATATTGAAGTTGTATCCTGTATTACACCATCTACTTCCAGAAAACAGATGACAAACCCATGAAATATTTTCATGTAATTTACAGTTGTCTCATTAGATGGCAGTGTAACATTCAAAACAAAAGTTTTATTCTTTCACATGTATGTATTTCATATTTACCAAGAAAAGCAGTTGATTTTATGTCAGGTGATAAATCTAATCTTTTTCTAAAGACAAGTTTACTTTTACATTTTGGAATGATCCAATCTAACATCTGGAATTGTATCTTAAAATTAAATGCTAGTTGTTGATAACTGAATCAAGATCTTATGCTTCTTGCCAAAAAGTTATAATTTTTAAGAAATATTATTTACTGTCATCTCTAACTCCTAGCCTATAGTCAAGAAATTTGTATTGCAGAAATCAATGTATTGAGAGGCATGTGATGGTTTTAAACAATCTTTATATCTTTTTGATCCTTAGGCCAGCTGAGAATCAACTCAGCTCCAGATAAAAGTTTGGAACTACTTTCATATGTTTTCCTCAGTAGAAAGAGCCTTTACAATGCCATGGATCATTAGAGAGGTATGCCTCTTGTATCACAGACACCTATGCTGCCTGTTTCCTACAGTAAAATCTGATTTTTCTGCTCCATAGTGCACAGATTTGCTACCTTAGTTTTCAGAAAATCTTATTTTGCTAGAACTGAAAGCATATCTGAGGACTTTTTTCTTTCCTAATTCCTTTATGCTCCTTTGCTCCCATACCTATATATCTATCAAGGAGGAAAGAGAAGCATTAAAATAGAAAAAAAGAACTTCTCTATTAAGAGACACTAAATCTAAGAAAGATAACATGGCCAAAAGATAACTGGCCAATGGTAACTTGTTCATTCTGAAGAAGAATCTTGTCCTGAAATTCAAACACTTAATAATTCTTACGCTAATAAAAAGCACAAAACCTCTGCCCTCGACTACAACTTATTATATTAGAACTTACTTCCAGCATGTTAGGATGCATTCCTTGGCCTTGAAAGCTTCATGCATGACAGTTCATAGTAGTGAAGAAGACTGCAACTGTTTCTCTTGAGCACACTAGTTTATTTTGAACTGGTGAAAAAAATATTATCCTGATATGATGAAAGCCAGCCTCCATTATAGTCAACTGAGTAACATTGTTTTGCATGGAAAAAAAGTTACTGAATATAAGAGCCATTTGAAAAGAGGTGCAGAAAGGTGCTGGTTTTATCTAGTGACCAGGTAATTTAAATGGCATATGAAATTCAGTCCAAAAAAATCACATGGAAAAAGCTATCTTACACAATAGTGGACTCTGAACTAGTTATTAAGACTCAGAAAAAAAGATCTTAGTATTAGAACTACACTAATTCTTCTTCAGCATTTCTTTATTGCCAGCTGTTCTGATAACAGCAGAACTTGTTTCAGGGAAAAATAATTCCTAGTTAAAAGGTGGGGTTTACATCTCTCCCTATTTACAATACGCATGCCGCCAACAAGGTTACTGATGTACTGTTTCTTTTGATTGTACTTTTCAAGGTTACAGAACTAGTACTGCAGGTGCCTGATAAGAGACAGCACCCTCCTTAATGTTGTATTGACGTTCAACGTAGAGAAGTCTCAGGCAGTGTGCTAAAGTGGACTGCTTTTGTCTCCTAATATTCCTTGAGGGTTTTCTATTTTTCAAATAATGTCTGATGTGACACGCATTTTAACAATCTCTGGCTCTTTAAAATCCCATCTCTTCTTCTGGAAAGGCATGTTATCAAAATGCCATGTCCTTTATCAGCATTTACCCTGAAGGCTAGGAAAGCATTTCTGTGAAAGATGGAGTTCTGAGGGTACAGAATTACAGCAGATGTTTTGCAAAGCCCTACTTTAGGCTAGTTGTTATTTTTGCAGCTGATTGGACTTTCCCATCTGTGTGAAATTAGCATGTTTTCCTCTTTTTTTGATTCCCAGTGTTGTAAGCAGTATAAGCATATCACTGGTTTGGCCACAAGTTTGAGTCTCTGATAGAAAAGTCTCTTTGGCATCTGCCTTGGTTTTTGCTATATTTAAAAATTGCATGATTATGTGCCCCCTACTTTTCTTTTCAAACTTCATTAAGAATATAGGATTCTGTTAATTTAATTTTCTGCTTCACTTTATCAGCAAGTTACTCAGTTCCAGGAAATTGGAAAGCAGCAAACTGATGTTATCATTGGGCCCTTGGGAGCAGGAAGACTGCACATAATATGATGACATGACATAAGTCTACTAAAAATAGAAGGAAAGAACACAGGGAAAAGAAGAAAATAGTTATCTTAGCAATGATAATATATGAAAAAATATTGTTTTCCAAGCTTTTCCTGTGTTTTCCTATCTACATGGCTAGAAACTGGTTTTTTTTCTATGATAGCTTCAATCTAGCAAGCAGAAATGTAATTTTTAAGCTGAAATCTTCAAAAGTTAAATCCAGGATGATGATGATGATGATGGTAATGGTGACGATGATTGTTGTTGTTGTTGTTAATATTATTACTATTATTATTGCAAAAAGATATTGCAGATCATGTTTTATGAGTTCGTTAAGATGCATGCTCACTGCACACGAGCCAACAACAATGTATGCTCACAGCCCAGAAGGCCTGCCACATTCTGGGCTACATCGAAAGAAGTGTGGCCAGCAGGTCGAGGGAGGTGATTCTGCCCCTCTACTCCACTCTGGTGAGACCCCACCTGGAGTGCTGCATCTAGCTCTGGGGCCCTCAGCACAAAAAAGACATGGGACTGTTGGAGCATGTCCAGAGGAAGGCCACAAAGATGATCCGAGGGCTGGAGCACCTCTCCTATTAAGAAAGGCTGAGAGAGTTGGGGTTGTTCGGCCTGGAGAAGAGCAAGCTGAGGGGAGACCTTACTGCAGCCTTCCAGCACTTAAAGGGGTACTATAGGAAAGATGGGGGCAATCTCTTTAGCAAGGCCTGTTGTGACAGGACAAGGGGTAATGGTTTTAAAGTAAAGGAGGGTAGATTTGGACTGAATACAAGGAAGAAATTTTTTGCAATGAGGGTGATGAAACACAGGAACATGTTGCCCAGAGAGGTGGTAGATGCCCCATCCCTAGGAACATTCAAGGCCAGGTAGGACGGGGCTCTGAGCAACCTGATCTAGTTGAAGATGTCCCTGCTCAGTGCACAGGGGTTGGACTAGATGACCTCTAGAGGTACCTTCCAGCCTAAACCATTCTATGATTCTATGATTCCATGATATGTGGCTAAAGTTCCCAGTGAAGCTGAAACAGTTCCTAATGGCTCTGCAGTATGTGTCCTGTCATGCCTTCATTTTGAAATATCCTCTGGCAAAATTTGTCTTCTCATTGGACAAAACCAAATATTAACTCAGATTTGAAACGTAACATTCTCACATTCATGTTTACTAATATATTAATGTTTCAAATTTTAAAATAAATTTATTGGAATGTAATAGTTTTCTAAGTACTAGGAAACATTAATGTGCTTCAGAGCCATCAAAGAGATTTAGGAAATTTTACGTGTAAAATGTAGATATGAAAAACTTCAGAGATGAGTAGGAGCATGTAAGTCTAATATTATATTTTATCTATGAATGAATGTGTCAGACCAGGACAGAATAGGTAGTCTAAAGTCTTTAGGTTTTTGTATCATCAGTCATTGGTGACAAAAAAAAAATTGTTACTATCAAATAATAGCTTGATCATCATTCCCTATCAAATAAATTTATGCTCCCCATACAGTTTGTGCTCTCCATACAGTTTGTAGAGCATGAAAAAAACACCACTATGTTTGCCAGTAATCACCCTTGCTTGACTATTTAGCTGGCAAATAAAATACAGAACACTCAGGGATATGAAAACCTGTACCACAGGAGGCCTTGGGTGCCATAGTTCAGAGAAAATGGAAAGTGTTGTGTAATTCTAATGAATGTTCTTAAAAGAAAAAAGTTCATCTGCCTTTTGAGGATAGACAGCCAATGAGATCTGCATCAGACCAGACGTTTCTGATCCTGCTTCCCAGCTATATAACCAAGGGCTAAATGCTAGCAAAGCAGTTTGATCTCAGGCTGCCGTTGCCTCCCCTCCCTGCACACACATAATCCTCAGTGCACTGCTTGTAGCCAGGCACCCATCTGCACTTCCTAGCCTTGCTCCTTCATCGGTCTCAGCTGCAGCTCTTCGCTGGTAGCCACACTGGGTGAGGGATTTGGCATGTCTCAGGAGGCAAGGCAATGGTTTCCTCTGGAGCAGTAAGAGATGCTTCCTTGTAAAAGCAGGGGCAGCTGTTCAAAATCCAGAGTTGCCTCTGACAGTAAACACTAAACAATACAAGCATCTGTGACATAGCCTACATCAGGAAAGCCCAGCTCTCTCCAATGAACAGGAGATATTGATTGATAAAGGAGTTCAGGCTATACTTTCTGAAAATGCGAGGATAATTGGGAAGACTTGATGTCCTCATTAAGCTGAATATGGCTTGTGAAGGGAAGATAGGAGCCTATGTGTAGAGAAGAATTGATGACTGACAGATCAACTTTTGGAGGGAATCAACTGTATGGAGAGCATAGTTTGTGCAAATAGTCAGGGACATGGGACTGGGAATTGTTCAGAATATGTTAACCCCATCCTGCCATTCTCTGTGCTCTGGACTAATTCTGCCTAATTCTGTCCTAGGAAAAGAGAAGGAGAAATATTAGCCAATTATGATTTGATTAGCTGAGTATTCCCATATATTTCCAATAGCCTTAAAAGACACTAATTTCCTGCTAAACTGTACATATCTACTTTCTGATAGCATGAAAAATAAATGTTATACCTCGTAAGTTGGTTGCAAAATACATTAATTTTAATACCATTACACGGTTATGAATTTTATATGGAAAAGCAGAACACCAGCCAATTTCCTTCTCTTTTTTTTTCAGCTATGTGAAGGAAAACCTGAACAAAAAAATGGAGTTCAAATAAACCCAAAGATCAAAAATACATATCTTTTGATTATTTTTCCTTTACTATCAGATCTCTTCTGCTGATTTGAATAGGTTACCTAGGAGAAACAATGTATAAAAGTCTGTCTTCAGATCTTTGATAGGAAATCCCCACTGCAGCAATAAATATTATATCTATGGCAGGCAATTGGCAAGCTACCATGATCATGATAGTCCCTGGCTGACAATCACACAAAAGTGAGACCAGAAAGTATATCTTAAATGTTTCAGCACTTGGATTTTCCTAACGACTCCTTTCAAGTTCTTTATGAACAACTTGTATATAGATCAAAACATGCTAATTTCATCATTGCTGGCCAGCATCATAAAAGAATCATATGAAAACACATGGGCACACTCACCAACTTTTTAAGAAACCAAATCTTTCATAGAACTATTGAAGTTTCTTCATGAGATGAAAGAGTTTCGCTGTTTTGAAACAATAGCACCTCTTTTTTTAATATGAAAACATATGACAGTGCTATGTGCCATTCATCATCTGTCACCTTTTCATTTAAAACACTGTCAAGGGGCTGACTAAATATGTAAAGGCAGAAAGGGCTAGTACACTGCACAGCCAAGATAGGCAGTGCATTCAGGGTCAAAAACCAAACCTAAGTCCCCAAAGCAACAAGAATAAAATATCAAAAAACATATGCAATCCCTGATTATTAGATATACCTTATTTTTGCTCTCTTGTGACAGTCTTTGAAGAAGCATTGGTGAGCTGCAAGTGATCTGTTCTCAGAGGTGCTCAGGGACAGGAAATGTATCCTAAAGAGTGACCTAAAGAAGGTGAGAGGAGGTAAGAGCATTAAGAAAATACAGACTCACCATATGAAAAAACAGAGCAGACAGAATGGCTTAAGGCAAACTCTGCTAATAACTTAGAATTAGATTAACTGAGCTTCTCAAAGTGATATGCCACAAAGAAAACATACAGAAACATCTACATATTCTTTATTGCAGTTGTTTGCCTAGCAACTTCATCAGAACGAGGAACACTTTACATAGTTAAGATTAGCAGACACATTCCTAGATAAAAGAATTTACTTCCTCATTACATTAAGCTTGAGGAGTTAACTGAGGTTATAAGCCACAAAACCACAACCAATACACAAATGTGGGTATCTTGGGCCCAATTTTTAGTAATAAATCAAAAGCAATGTGGCGCTTGCAATGGTACTTGTATACAAACATGAGATATTTCTAATCACATGAGACAATTTCATCCTGCACCTTACAGCGTTCGGCAATCACAAAGCACAAAACTCACCTCAGGAGACTTTATGGTTTTGGGATAGATACCCATGGCACCATGACCTAAAAAGGAAAGTGAGTGATTAGGTCCTATTGCACACAGGGTTTAGTGTTTAGTGTTTGGCAGTTTCTACTTTATACATAAAGATAACAGCATAGAATTAGGAGCATTTGCTGACCATTTGGTGACTGTTAAGTACTGGGTTCTAGCTCACTAAGGAAAGTTTGGACAAAGCAATCTTCTCACAGCAAAAACCTACTGACTGTTTATTCAAAGAGGAGTCAGACTGTAGCAAGAGGAGAAACTCTTTTGGATTAGCTGGAACAAAAGCAATAAGAAACAAATAGGTATATAGATCCCTACACTAAATCACAGAGGATAGCTAAAGTGGTTTTTGTATTTAAAAAAAAAAAAAAAGGGAAGCCTTTGATCTATCTGTTAAGAACTACAGTTCTGAAAGTTTGACTGGAGGGCCAGCAACACAGCATAGCTTTGTAGAACCATGACAAGGAGTTTCCTGAACAGGAAAAGCTACCATCTGACATCTTAAAAATCAAAACCTGCTCTAAATTGCATCTGGAATACAGTAGGCTACAAGCATGCATCCATATCTTCATGTTAAAAGTTACCAAAGGTATAGATCATTTTAATAGGACCATTCTGCAGCAGGTTACATTTCTTGACAAATTTACTCAGTTTTATGTGTTGTAAGACTTTTCTTCATTTGTTTAACTGATTAGAGATATTGTCCCCTTATAGGTGGTGAAATTGATTTAATAGATAGTCTCAAGGTTGAATAGCTAGAGGAAAAGGCAGAACAAAAAGCAGAATGAAGTTCTGACTTTTCATGTTGTCATTGGTTTATGCTACTTTTTAGGAAGAATAGATGGCCAAAGTGGTGCTAAATCTAAGAGATGAAGACACAGTCTTTGCCCAGTTGAAACGAAAAAGAGTTTCTGGCTGGAGTTCAAAACCTGGTAACCCACCTGATCAGTAGGCTCTCTAGTAAGGAAGACTTACTAATTGTGGAAACTGCAAAAAGTCCTGAGAATATTCCCCTTCCTATCACTTCACCTTCATCATGTTCTGGCCAAGCTCTAGCCAACTGGCTTCCATCCATACCTCTACTAGAAAAGGAAATTATATTTTCTGGCTCCAGACACAGAATTAGCATTAACAGGATATTGATGACTTGGTAGCTAATATTACTTCATGCTCCTACCCAGAAGCTTCAGCACAATAGAGGTCAACTGCTAAAAACTCAGGTGTAAGCGTAGTTGCCTACCACCACCTTCTGATATCTCAGCCACATAGAGATGAAACCACCCTAAGGCAAATCTACCCACCTTGAGACTCATGTTCATGTCTACGGCACCTTATAGCCACTGGAATTAGAGATGGATGGAAGACCTTGCATGGAGAATAGAGACATATTTCCTGAAACAGTCAAACACTGAGATTGTTAAAGCCAGGAACGAAGGAAACACTTGTATCTAATTTGAAAAGCATCTTTCATAAATATAGGCTAGTATAGATATGTATATATAAAAGATTACATTTTGGAGACAAATGTGACTTAACTTGGGCTCTATTCATAAATCAAGTAACACTCATGACTTGAAGATATCTATGAATGTAATTTTATGTGGTTTGTGATATTTTACATGTGAATAAAGCATGATTCAATTTTCCTACAATTAGACAAAATATATAAACCAGGACTTTACCACAGAAAGATTTTTATTAAGCTCACTTTCAAGACTTCCTTTCTAACAGTCTTACTCCTTTCCCTATGAATTGCATTTACTAGAGATTTCCTATAATAAGAGAACAATACCAATAGCATTTTGTATACATTTGAAATACAGAGAGCTATGGTCACCGCTGCTTTAATTCAGTATTTTCTGTTTTTCCTGAACTTCCAGAATGGTTCTAGTGTCTGATCATGTTGCAGATGAAATAGTTATTTTGGCAAGCTGCCAACCAATTTCTGTTTGAAACTTAATCTCTCTCCAACTGGCAATAGAAGTAACTGTTTGACCTCTTCCCAGTTGTTTTTTTTCCTCCTATCTGCACCCAACTTATTTACAAAGATGTCATGGCTAAGTATGTTCCACCTGAGAAGCTTTTACACCTTTTTGTTTTTCTGCCCATGAATTTCTGACTGTGAACAACACATACATGCTGTAAAACTTTGTATCAAAAACTTAATTAAAACTAATGCCATAAAGCAAACTTTCCTGATTAACATTTTGATGGTATATAACAACTTCAGAACGTTCTTTCGTCTCGAGCAATATATTTGTCTCCTTGCACTGAGATGAGCACATGTATATCCAAATGTACACGGCACCAAGTACACTAACAGCAACGATTTCACCACAACAGCTGAATATACTGCTGCAAAGGAGATTGTTTTAAAAGAAATGCCTCATAAAGTGCAGGTTGATGCAGACATGAAGGAAGCTTAGAATTCCCCCACCATGTTCTCCAACATTTGAAATTTTTACTTCACTTTTCTGCCTTACAAAAGGAAATGACCCAGAGGAGAATTGACTTCAGGTAGTAATCCTAGTCAGGGTTATACAATGAATGCCCAGAATATACACCTGCCTTATTCTTACTCTCTTCCTCATGCAGTGGAGATGCAGTACTGTCTGATCTCATGCTGCCATCGTTATATTCGTATAATTTGAGTCTTCAGATGTTTGCACTACTGAAAAAAACACCAAATATTTGCAGAGAAATTAACAGCAGTGAAGTCAATAGCTTTTCTCACATGAAAAGCTAAAGGAGCAAATGCAGAGAAGATTTCCAAAAGGCCTCCTTACTAATAGTATCTCCATGCAGTATGGAGCAAGACGAGCAAAACTTAAGCATCTTACTACAGTGTTCTCAGTATTTATGACACAGGCTTGGTCCAGTACATTAGAGCAACAGTGAAGATGCATTTACGGTGTACAAAACTGCCTTGCCTCTGTTTAGTTCTTTGCTGTACAGAAAAAGGATTTTGCAATGGTATAACCAGAGCCATGGTACAGTATGTTGCGATTTAACCCCAGCTGGCAAATAAGTCCCACACAGCTGCTTGCTCGTTGACCCCCTAAGTAGGATGGCGGAGAGAATCGGAAGGGTAAAAGTGAGAAAAGTCATGGGTTGAGATAAAGACAGTTCAACAGGTAAAGCAAAAGACACACACACAAGCAAAGCAAATCAAGGAATTCAATCACTACTTTCCATGGGCAGGCAGGTGTTCAGCCATCTCCAGGAAAGCAGGGCTTAATCATGTGTAACAGTGACTTGGGAAGACAAAAGCCATCACTCCGAATGCCCCTCTGCCCCCCCTTCCTTCCATCCCCAGCATGACACCATATGGTATGGAATATCCCTTTGGTCAGTTGGGTTCAGCTGTCCCAGCTTCGTATCCCCTCCCAACGTTTCATGCACCCTCATGCCTACCTGCTGGTGGGGTGGGGTGAGGAGCGGAAAAGGCCCTGACTCTGTGTAAGCCCTGCTCAGCAGTAATGAAAACATCCCTGTATTATCAGTGCTATTTTCAGCACAAATCTAAAACATAACCAACCCCATACTAGCTACTATGAAGAAAACTAACTTTATCCCAGCCAAAAACACCACACAGTGGTACTAGTGTGATTATATAAATTGAAGAAAAAATAAAAATCACACCCATAGCTCATATAGCTCCTGGTAAAGACCCATCTTTAAGTAAAACTTCACAAAGTAACTGAAGCAAGATTGGACGGCTATGAAAAAATGTTAACAAAGCACATCAAGAAATGAAAATAGCTGGAAAGCTATTAGGAAAATGTACTTCTTAAATGACTCTCACATGTCAGAAAGTAAATTCTGCATAACCCTGGCGTGCTACCAGAGTGCACGGCCATACCAGTGATTGGAACTTTCAGCTAGAATCAGTGGAGCTGGTCACACCTGAGCATGAAAGATAACACCCATAAGCTTATGACAGAAAGCACAAAGATACGGACGGGACCAAACCGCTCCATACAAACACAAATGATTCAGACCAATGAAAGGACTTTGTGCCTTTTAGACTAGCTGTCTGCTTTTTCTGATTACATCAGCTTGTCTAATAAAAAATACCCATTTCCAGAGGCACTTGGGTTCTCCTATGTTGTGTAACTATCATAGCTGGAAGACTACCACAAGAGACTGTAAAAAATTCTACCTTCTGCATTCTGACCAAGAGCACAAAGTTTACTAAAAGTAACAATTTCACTTCAAATATGCTCAAAAGTTAAGGTTATTCTTGGATTTCAGAAAATCAGTATATTATTTCTGACACAACTCTGAAAAGAGAGCAGCAGGAAAACAAAATATGTGAAGAAGTACAGAACTAGCATGGAGCATTCAATTTCCAGCCAGCTCTGAGATCAAAGGGACAAGTTTTACAGCTACTAGGAGAGTCTGTGGGAAGCAGAAAGTGGAGCTGCACCTGCTATGCAAACTGCGTAACTACCTTGAATGGTTCCCTTCCCTGGAAAAAAAAAGAAAGGCAGAAATAGGGCAGCCAATCATGCAGGGATTTATTTCAAGATGTGACATTTTCTCTACCTTCAGAGATTTCCTCTGAACCTTGAACAATGTCACCTCCTTCAGATTACCCTCTTCATGACATTAGAGCAGCCCACAGCTCGCTCACTCTATCCAGTTGGGCTTTCTGAAGCGGGAGTGAAAACCACACAAAAAACCCAGCCACTGACAACTAAGCTATTAGTCTAATAACATATGAAAATAGCTATTTTGAGGTGTTGCTTCTGCATCCACCATTTTCAAACTAGAAAAACATTAACTGCATCTGGAGATCATGATGGACAGAATGTAACAGAGAGCAAGTAAATGCTACAAGCAAAATGAAACAGATAAAAAGCAGTATCTTTCTTCAGTGGCAATACACCAGAACTACAAAGGAGGCTGCAACAGCTCTCAAATGCTCTGGAGGTTTTGTACAGTCATTTATCACCACCATATCTGCTCCATTATGTTTTGTTCAAGGATTATCAGATATATATCTAAAATGGGAATGGGGCAAGAAAATGACAAGCGTCTATCACCCTTCTTCACCTATAAGTTGGCTAGGTGTTTGGATCCAGAAGTTTCAGCTGATTATTCACTGCTTAAAACTATCCTAAATTACTCTTCTGAACTGTATCATATCTGTGAAAAAAGATGCACAGATAACAAGGATGATTACAGCCCTTCCATCTTTTGAGGTAGTTGGATTAACACTAAACTGCTAATCCGAAGAGAGATAACTCTTTTATTGGTGTGATTTAAACACTGAGCATGCTTGCCAGAAATATGTGGGAATTATATTCTGAGCAGCAGCCACTGGTTTTTTTACACATCTTACACGGAATAAATTACTTTTTAACATGCAGAGGAAAAATTTTTCTATTTAAAACATATACTTTTCAGTTATTGATCTGTTACTAAAGGGACTCAGTGTCACCCATAAAATCATTATCTTAGAGTAGGTTGAAGTGCATTACAAGATTATTCTATTGAACTGTATTCAGTGCACTGTAGATCTTCAACTGCCTCTTTTTAATGAAGCATCTAACCTTAGTAAGTTACATACTGCTAGCCACAAAGCGCTGAAACATGTTTTTGTGTATCTGCATTCAATTTCTATGTGGCAGAAAGTAAAATTATTTTGTCCGCAGCCCAGCAGTAATCTATTCACTTCCCATTATAGATTGGAAAAAGTTCCAGTACAGTGATGGTTCTAGCAAGTTCGTTATATACTGGAAAATGCTTTTCGTTAATACCCTGACTTGATACAAATGATGCACATGCAGTACCTGAACTGTGTACGCTTCTACAAAACTGAAACTGAACTCAAATGAGTTATCTTGAGCTGGAGCCCACTGGGAACACTGGCACCTGAAACATAAGACCACCTCTAGTACAGTACATGTATTGATGCCCTCTCCTGGAGCACCTTTCCTGCAGTCCCTCTTCCTGGACCAATCTTTCCTGCGGAGGTGGCAATCACCTGACAGCAAGCTTCAGCAGGTTTAGGTCTAAATCTTACAGGGCCTGTCACTAACCCTTAGTAGTCTTACTCTCCAGTTAAGGGGGCTTTCCAGTTAATTCAACAAGGAGTCTGCGCTTCATAACTGATCGTCCTGAATTAAATTAGTGTAATCTACCTGTCATATAGATGTAAATAGCACAGAGCTCATCTTTGTCCTGATCGTGTTCACACAAAAAACTGATGCTGAGATCATTCTCTGAAGGAGGAATTAAGATAAGTAGTCTCCTTAGGCTCCTCTGTACTCAGGGGAGAAACAAACTTCACTCCCAGAAGCTTTTCATTCAGCAATATCAGAAACTTCTTAACTCTGATACTGTTTCCCCTTAAACATGTTCATAGGGAATATGATTAAAATATCTTCTAGACTGATGAGAATCCTACATGAAAAGTTTAAGTAATGCAGAGAATAGTTATCTGTGTGTTACTAAAGATAGTAGGACCCATTTCGCAAAAAACATCAAGCATGTGGTGATTTGAATCAAGATTTCTAGAGCTAATACTACTTTTTCTTTCAAGGTAACTGCAACAGAATCCTCACAATTGTTGCAGGTTTGCAGTGTTACACATTGTGTGCTAAGAGACTCTCAATTTAAAAACGACAGTAAACCCAATAAAGTGAAATAATCTTTAATTCCCTTTTTAAATGTGCATTTGAATTCAATACAGAGCTGTAAGGCACTCTCATAAGTCAAAAAAAAATTTAAACATTCTTTCCAAAAGAAGGACAGTAACGAGGCAATGGTATGTGCGTAAAACATAACCTTATCTGTAACTGATAAACAATGAAATATGAACATTCAGGTTTCGGATGCATTGCAATGTAATGCCATTTCTGTATCATGACACTACTCAGAGTAGATACTGGCACTGTAAATGAGTTCTCATTGGGGTTAGGGGCTTGTATTCTCTTCATATCCCAGTAAAAAATAAACTCTTTAATAAATAAATATATAAAATAAATATATGCTATCTGGAGATGTATAAATAGGTCCATCCTGAAGAGAAGTTCCATCTCTGACTATGATGCACCAAGACCTAAGGTCCATCGCTAAAGTGGAGCCACAAAAAGTTCTCAGGATTTATTACTATTTTACAGTCTATTTATTTCTATTTCTTCCAGCTGTCGCCTCATCCACATGATGCAGGTAGTTCTTTGCTAATTTAGGGACCATAGGTAATCCAAGACAAAATTGCCGAGAGTTTGTTCATTTTAAAGAAGTCACACTCCAACTTCCCTCTGGTTACTGGCTACCAAACAGTTCAGCAAGTTTGAAGGAGGCCGGTCTGCTCCCAGCCTTTAGGCTTTGTCTCCTAAATCCAAGGGTTAGAAAACAGAGGCTTGCCTATCACAGAGTAGCTTCTTCCAATCCAGCACCCTAGACCTCTGCAGGTTCCTCATGCTGGTACTGCCATGGAAGCGGGGCCAGGGTCAAACAGCTCCAGTACGGGGGTTTCTCCAAAGCTGCCTCCTTCCTCAGGTGTATCCTAACACATCTTTGTACAGTTCTGGAACTCTTTCAGGATCCACAGGCCGAGGCAAGAAATGTGTAAATTTCTGGTGTCTTTTGGACCTTGCCCCATCTCTGGGAGTACCATCTTTGTTAAGTGCTACGAAGTATCGCCGCCCCGAATCTCCATGTTTGTACACATTGGATGAGTAAGTGTTGTACCAGTTTTCCTCAAACTGTTCCCTGAAGATGCATTCAGGAGTAAGCTTCTCCTAAGAAAGAAACAGTGAAGAAAAGTAAGTCAAGCTGTCACTAGGTATCTGAACACACAGGAAAAACACGTGATAAAAATAAACAAAATGTTTTAGGCTTGTGCTGCCTTATTTTTCACTTAACTGTTAACAAATCAGACTCAAGAAGAGTATGTAGACCTGACACTGAGTTTGGATGCCTAATTTATCCTTTATACTTTCAAAAACTGAAGCTGCACGTATACAATTTTGGATTTAAACATGAGTTAGTTAACTCACTCTCCAAGGTGGCATTACTCATTTATGATTTAACCAAAACTCACCTGACCTACAGGAACTAGATTATGAACTAGAAATGAGATTTGGTGGAGGGACACAGGTGCAATACAACAGATGAGGAAGATATTTCCATGTGTTCTTTGTGGTATGCATCACTTCTCACATTTTATCAAAGACTCTATTTTACAGTCACGTTGGTTGAAGTTATTCAACAGATGTGATTTAACCACAATGAGTACGAGCTTATTTTCATTCTTAAGTGCAAACATTCAAGTGTCAGGATCTACAGGTATTGCCAGTACTCTTGCACCTCGCAGATTTTTCAAATAACAGTGGTACCTAACTGTGACATACACTATTATCCTCTTTTACCCAGAATTTGAAAGAAAGCTTTCATGTTAAAAAGCTGGTACCTGGAAGTACCGCCTCCTGATTTGTAAAAGAGCATTAGGCTATCTATAAAGTAAGTCAGGGTACTATATTAATCGTGGTTTATTTGTTCTTAACTATCCTTTTAACTTTTTTCCCCCCCAATTGCATTCAATGTTTTTGATAATAGAACGTATACTATGATACATTTGCAGTACTGATAAAAATAAAGTTAGATACTAGGCAACTGAAATGCTTTTTTAATAGCTAGTTTAATTCAGCTGGTTTTGTCATAATTTAAGAGGAATATTTCTTTTCAGTTCTCTTTCTCTAGGACAGCGAAACTTTTCCCATCAAATCTTTAGTATCCAAGGCTATACCATATACTTTCAAGAATACATTTCAACAGGAAAAGACGTGTTTTGAAAGCTAAGACTACCTCAGCTAGCTGCTTGAGGGTTTTGCGTAGTGCTAAGAAGTTAATCAAAACCTCAACATGTATGAGCTGACACGAAAGCGGTACTTACAGAGCCATAGAGTTCTCCCTTCTCATTCATTCCAAGGTAAAGGCCACTGTCCACGCCTCTAATACTGACCAGTCCCACCGCCACACTGATGAATTCAAGGATACCTGAACATATATCCAAAGAAAAAAGAGAAAAAAAGAGAGATTGCTTTAACTCAACTTGTAACACACGTCAATAAAAACATCCAAAATGCAGTTGAAAGCAAGTGGAAAATGTACATATCGTATAAATGTGGTCTACTTTTTTCCTGGAATTTCAAATTTTGTGTGGAAATGTATACAACATTCACAAGAAAGCCATATGAGAAGCCCCCTCTAGGCACCAGAATCCTATGCCATTTAAGAAACCTTTTTTTTTTTCCTATGTTGAATATGAAAGGATTTTATTCAGTGCTGAGGCTAGAGCCTTCAGCACTATGCAGTTGCAATCTATAACGATTATACACTATTTGCTAAACTGCTTACTCAAACATAGGAGGACAGGTTTGAGTTACCTGAAAAATATACTTCACTTTCTCTACAGCATTATCTTAAAAAAACACATCCATTATTAGATCATTTGAATGGAAATCAAAGTACAGATGGGAATTTTATATAACAGAATCTACGCACAGGGGAAAAAAAAAAAGGAAAAAAGTATTTGCCAGACATCTTATCTAGCATATGGGCCCACGCCTCTTGACACAACTTGCTAGCTTCAGTGCAGGCTTTTTAAGTGCATGAAATATGCTGCTTATTTGCTAACGTTTGGATTCTAGCATTATTTATATTACATTTGCCCAAAAATGTACTGTGTATTAACAAAGTATTCGGGGGATGAGGCGCTATTTGAAGCCTGCAATTTGGCAAGGGTATGCCAACATATTTAACTAATTGATATGCACAGATTACAGTACATACAAAACATTAAAGAAAAGGAATGTGTGAACTGGCTTTTTGGAAGTTGTTAACAATGTAAACAAAGCCTCAAAAAGAAGTTGTTCTAGAATCACACCTAAGATTTTGCTGTGCAGCAGCAAAACCGCAAAATATTAAAAAAAAAAATCCTAATCTAAGGTAAGTGGTTTTAAGTAGTGCATTTGATTTTGATTATCACTTTTTCATCTATTTGCTGTACTTATGATTACTCTTCTTCATTCAGGATCATCTTTCACTCTCAGACAGATGGACTGTCTGGACTATACAATAATTTTAAATGTTTTGAATTTTAATTGAGCTTTGGCAGGTTTCTTATTTATATTACCAAGCAGCAAAGATAAATCCTTTACAAAAAGCAAGCATTAAACACTCTATTGCATGTAAATCATCCTAGTTTTCCAGTTCCTAAAGCACAATGTCCCATAAAAGGAGGTGGAGGTATTTTGTCTTTCTGGTATCATTTTCAAAGTCACCCTTTTTCAAAACTATAATAAGCAGGTGATTCAGCCCACAAAGTAACCACATCAGACAAACCTGCCGAGAATAGTGGTAGGATAAAGGAAGAACGTTTCTAAAAAGCCCAGTAAGTGTTTGATCTGGGGCTAACTTTTTTTTTCTTTTAAAGCAAAGATTTATTTCATGTTTACACGCTGTAGGAAATCTTCGTTCTGAGAAGAACGGTCTGTTTGACTATTGCTCTTTTACTTCTGAAAACATCCACGTGTTATAAAAGCAATTAAGAGCCATTCCAGCACATTGTTTTGACTATGGGGAGGATGATAGGAAGCTCTTTAATCGCCTTTTTACGACTGCTAAATCAATACGCACAAAGTCTCACACGCAGCTGGTAACGGCAGGTTTGTTTAGATGTCCAGTTCCTACAGCTACTACAACTGAGGATTTACTTCTGCATCACAGGAAACGTTTGCATTTTTGGGTTGTCTTCACCTACTTTTGGTTTACTGACAGAGAAAGTTCGGGGAAGCATTTTAAGCATTTGAGCAAAGAGGCATTTTAGGGCCCCCTGCTTCACCCTTCTGTCCTGCAAAACAAAGCGGTCTAATGCAGCCTAAGGGTCAGCACGCCCGAGCTCATGATCTAGATCATTCTACGAAGGCTCGAGAAGCTCCGATATGGGTAACGAGTACGAAAGATACTGACTTTTGACCTTCCCCACTAAAACAAAGCTGCAGGTGTGCGTGCGCGCTCACGGACACCCAGCACAGGCTCAGCCCCGGTGCCCCAGTGCAGCCCCCGCGGTTTGACGGTGAAGGGGGAGAGCTCACCCACCTGCCCCGGCGTCGCGCCGCCCTCCCACGGGCACGACCGCCCACGCACAGGTACGCACACCCGCACTCGCACACCCGCACAGAGCCGTACACGCACGGGGACGCGCGCACACGCGTGGGAGCCCCCGGGCAGGCAGCACGCGCCCGCGGGCAGAGCCGCCTACCGAAGAGGCTGTGGTCCTGGCGGGTGCCGCGCACGCTGCCGTCGGGCAGGATCTGCAGGTGGAAGCCGGTGCGGCAGTAGAGCTGCCGCCGCCGCAGGATGCCCTGCAAGTGCGCCAGGTCCGCCGCCGCCGCCGCCGCCGCTCCCCCGCCGCGGGCCGCCCGCTCCCCCGGCGCCCGGCGGTCCCCCAGCAGCGCCGGCCGCTCCCCGGCGGGCGGCAGCAGGAAGTGGGCGCCCACCGGCTGCCCGAGGCCGTCCAGGCCGCCCAGGAATCCCCCCACCTCGGCCAGCGGAGCCATGGGGGCGCGGGGCGAGCGGGCTACGGCGCGGCGGCGGAGAGCGGCTGCCGGCCTCTGCCGGCGGGCATGTGGGGGTGCGCGGCGGGGCCCCAAGCATGGGGAGCCGGCAGAGCCGAGCCGTGTTGAGCCGAGTCGAGCCGAGCCGAGGCGAGCCGTGCCGGTGTGAGCCAGGCGGCGGGGTGGTGTTTATACGCTCCGCGTGTATATATATATATACGGCGGTCCCCCTGACATATGCTAATGAAGCCCTCTGCGGGGAGGCTGCGTTTGAAATTGTAAACCGGCTCCCCCTCTCCTCGCACCTTCCTCTGATCTGAGATGACGGCGGGGAGGGAGCTGCTGGCGCGGCTCCTGCGCCCCGCCGCACGCAGGCACGCACCCACGCCGCGCACACGCGGGGAGGGGCGGTCGGGGGGAGGGGGGCAGCCCCGGCGCGGAGCGGGCAGCGGGCAGCGGGTCCGGGCGGGAGCTGCCGGAGCGTTCCGCGGACAGGTGCAAGGAGAGGCAGGAGGGAAGAGGGAGAAAGGGCGTTACCTGAGGGTTAGGCCTGCCCAGACACACATGAAAGAAAAAAAACCAAAGATCTGACAGTTTTACTCCCTGTTTCTAAAACTCTAATAAAATGTACGTGCATTACCCTTCCCTTTTATCACTTCAGTTACAAGGAGGGGAATTTCTAAAGAAATTGGCATAGTCGGGGAGGTGTTTTCCCCTCTGCAAATTCTCCCTCGCATTTAATTTATCATTAATGTGACATGAAACTGATCTAGAGCATTTGGGTATCGACACATCGTCGTAAAAACAGAAATGGGCAGGCCCGTGGTTTGGGATAAATATTTTCAAAACCCACAGAGATGAAGAAAGAAAGATTGGGAGACGGCTCATCTAACACATCTTCTTTGGGGTTTCGCATTGGGCCCGTGACCGAAGTCTGTGAGCACCACAAATTATCTACTGAAAGATCTCTCTTGCCTTTCTACAGCACTTTGAATTGATTTAGGGCTTTGCTGTCCAGTTCCGGATGAGCATATGCATTTTTTTTCATCCCCAAAGTAGAGCGGTTCACGCATGCAAATGTACTGGTGGGACACATGTTCGGTATCAGCAAAGGTAAAACAACGGTATATTAAAACTAAGAGCTTGACTTTTGCCTTCTTTGCCGCTTTTTGTGTAACGTGTAATGAATTTTAGGGCTCCAACTACGTGCCCCATCTTAGTGTTCAAAATACGCAACACAGTTCCTTGCCAATGCCAAAACACGGTATTAGAGTATAAAATGCAAGGATCTTTCATAGTTGATTCTTTGAAAAGTTCGAGAAAATCACTTGGCGGTTTAAGGTTTCATTTAAACAAAAAAGTTGCAGAGAATCACGAAACGAAAGATTAGTTCTGCCGTCTTGCTCCGTGGTCTTTTCAGCCACAGTCTAAATCTGAGAGATCAAATGGATTTTACTGCTTAGCTTTATTTGCTACGGAGAGTATAGGGCTAATTAATTGGCAGGTGCTTTAAAGCAGGTAATGCTACACCTTTTCATCATCGCAGTCCTAAGTACTGCCCCTGTGTGCACCTGAATTATAAAAAGGCTGCTTTAAAGCAAGTGATTTACTGTGGAGGGATTTAAAACTGAAAAAACTAACGCTAAATACAATGATCAGATAAATCACCTCAGAAGAGAGCACAGGCGGACCTGCTCTGAAGGCAGCTACAGATAGATGTTATATTATTTTACCTTTCAGATAACAGGAGCCTGTCATGTGGTGGGACCCAAAAATCCACCATAATCGAGATTTCAAAGCACATCTGTGTAAACATTATCACATCAGTGTAAAACATCAACCAATGAGCTTTCTCTTTGAACCAAATCTACTTAATTGCAGTGCTAAATCAAAGAAATAGATCAAAGTTGAATAATCTATACGGCACCTATTTCTCAAGTAGCCTGTACACTGATTACTCAAATATACCTAAAACGTTTGAAACAGGCATCAAGTAGTTTTATTGACATGACTGGCAGGTCAAGATCAAACTGTTCATCACAGCTGCTAAGTTGGAGGACACGCATTAGGGTGGTACAGCTAAATGGAGGAGGAATTTTTTTCTAAGCCTAAAGATGCTGCAGTACGGATAATGTTGCCAGGTCCATGCAGCACCCTCCGAGTCCTACAAACAGTAGAGGGCTCTTCTGGTTAGACGGCACCACTCTCCCCAGTAGAGAAGGTTTGTTTTTTTAAAAAAAAAAACTCTCAGCCATCACACACTAGAAGACCCTTATGGCTAAATCTTTCCTGTTATATAATAGGAACATTTAAAGTAGAGTGGAATATATAACGTCGACCTTTTCCGAGTGGAGTCTTTAATGTCTGGGCACTAAACCGGTTATGCTGTTTTATAAAGTACCAGAAAAGAAACAAAAAGATAAGAATTTTTTGTGTGTTTGCACTAGTCATGTGACAGGAAAAGATAACACTAAAGATTTTTTTTTGCACCTTCTAAGACTATACCATGGGAAGTTAAATAATTTTGAAGAGTGTTTTTACGAGAGTACATAATTCAACTTAAAGTATACAGTACAATCTAATCAATTCTACGTATACTTCCTAGAGACCGCACTTCCAGTGTCGTTGAACAAATACATATGTGGTCGAGTTTTTATTTCCACAGCAAGCAGTTAGGGGTTCTGTAGACAATATAATTGCTGTATATTTCCTAAGAATAGCATATTGTCATAGGCAAAACCTGGTGACTACCAAGGGAGTGGAGAAAGCAATGGACAGAAATCTCTGATAGACAGTCTATATAAATATGTGTGTATCTAGAGAGAGAGAGAGATATCTATAGATCTATCAGGTTGGTTAAAAAAAACAGTTCTAAGCTGTAAAACTATATCCTGCAAATTATCATGCCTTTATTAATTTTAAGACTCCCTTACAACCGTGCTATGCCAGCCATACAAGTTTAATGATATAACAAAAAATATTGTCTAGGAGAATGAAGGGGGATGTGTGTCATGAATACATGAGAAAGCAAACACAGGGCGGAACAAAAACTGCCCAGTAGAACATAAAGAAATATGTCCAGCTGGAGATACCTGTGTATCATGGTCTTTTCCAGATTCTTCCCAGATCTGGACAAGAAAACATGGTTGGCTGCTTTCAACAAGACGAGTGGACCATGCAGAAGTTGCGGTGAGAGCCTTTCAGAGCACAGCAAGTCATAGTAAAATAAGGTGTATTCTTGTGCAGGATTTACTAGGAAGAAAAGAACAGAATCATTTTCAAGGCTCCGCCTACAAATCAGGTCATAATCTGATATCTAAAGCCTTTTAAGTGAAATACATACAGACTTTAAAAGCATTCAGAACCTTTTCTCCTGAACCGATACAGTAACAGCTATGTATGCATCTATACTTACATGTATATATATCTACCTATTTACAAAAACTCAGACGAGGGAAAAGTAATGCTGAAAAAATTTATCTTCCTATGGAAAGGAAGTTCTACATTTCTTGCACCTTCAATTTTCTTTTATCTCTTTAAATGAAGACAGTTGTTCATAGGGCTTTTTAAGATTAATGATTTTATTGTCCATGTTTTTGTGGATATACAGGAATGTTTGGGGGATTATACAGGAATAACTCCTGTATAAGCGAACGGGACAGAGAAGCTAGGTAGTGAGCACATGTTTACATCCAGGGAGAATGGACCTTTTCCACATATATCAACATCCAAATGCCTCATTTGGCAGCTTTTGTACTAGTTCTGTATGTGGATCATTGGTTAAAAACCACCTTGATTTATTTAAATTACATAAGATGTGCAGACAGTGTACGGTTTTTTACTTGCTGCACAAATAAATCGTGCTCTTGTTCCTAAGCAAGCACCTCACCAGGGAAGTTCTGACTGACATACCCAGGTGTAAGTAGTTACAGATTTGTACTGGATTTTTTGAAGTGAAAAAAAAGATTAACCTAAAAGTGTTCTATGAAAAAGCATTAGAAAGGGGCTAAGCAATTTCAGGGAAACAATGTGAACGGGGAGATAGCTCATGGTTCATGTCTACAGTTTAGGTGACTGATGACTTATGCACCAAACAGGTTTACTTTGGGACACTACATTGACCAAAAGTGGTTTCTTTTCCAATCAAATGGAAAAACTAGTCTATTTTGAAAAGGTAATTCTGTTGGTGAATGATGTCTCCTAATGAGGCAGCTAGAACTGAAAAGATCAAATAGCGACGGTCTACAAAATTTTCTAGTCTGGATGCTTAGTCATGTAACTGCAGGAGAAATACCTGAGTTTCAGTCACGCCAAGGATCTGAAACTATTATGGTCTTGACACCTAAATATTGGCCTTTATATTGGCCCTTTATCATTTAGTACAGAGATGTAACTCAGACCTGGAGACAAGCCTTTCACTTCGGAAACATTCATATAAATAAAGCCATAGTCATTAAAAAATTAACAAAAGTAGTTGTTAGTTTTTAACAGATGGGAATAATGGAGTCAAGGGAATCACGTGAGGGTTGAATAGGCTTATGGTATTCTAAAATATTGAAAGAAATACAGTAACTCTATCATTCAGCCCAGGTACCTGCCTTTCCAGACACAGCTCTGAGGTAATTCAACCGTGGCCATGCTTACAATTGTATGATCTGTCAGTCTTTCGGTTGACAAACATGGCCACAGTTCTCCCTTGGCACAATATCATAACCATGGAAATGTTTATTAGATATTGAAAATGCATGAGAGTGTCTTAACCTACTAAAATGAGTTTCAGTTTGTGCATTTTGTGAAATCTTGTTCATAATATACAAGGCCATCAAAGATTGAGGGAAAAAAAAGAAAGTAAAACTGGCTGAAACTTGGGAAGAACGTATTTACATAAAGAAGAAAAAGGCTGAGGCTGCACCTGACCATTGTAAAAAATGCCATAAGGTGTGCTGTGACTTGAAAGGTTTGTGTGCAGCTCATGAAGTTTCAAGATAACATAGGCCGCAACACAGGTCATACCGTGGAGGATACTGTAACATGAAATGCCTGGCAAGGCTTATTGCCCGTCAGCACCAGGTAGGGACAAAAGAACTTGCTCATCTTGAACAAATGGTTAGGCTAAGGAGGCTGCCTGCAGCCAAGAGTATTTATCAGAGGAGAGGCTGCAGACATGGCAAGTGTCTGTGGTTTCCTGATGAGAAGGACTCATAACCCAAGTATAAAAGGGTAGGATAATTAGGGTCACTGGATGCTTTTAAGAAAGCCTTGGCAGTAAAACAGAGAACAATCTTGATGCCGCAGCCACCTCCAGCCTTCAGGGTTACAAGGCCAACGAGGTCTGGTTGGAAGCTCTTCCTTCACCAAAGGCAGGGCTTCCAGGTTTCTGCAAGGACACGTCGCTGGGTTGTGCGGGCGTGCTCCCCTGGGAGCAAGGCTATGAAAACCCAGGGTTTGGCTCTGGGCAAGGTTACGGAGCACAAACGGCACCTGCTCCGTGTGCCAAACGGGAGCGCAGCCCACGCAGGAGCTCGGTCCCCAGTCACGGCAGCTCCCATGCAGCACCAGGCACTTCAGCTTGACCTGCCCGCATCCAGGCCCATGCCACCCCGTGTCTCCGCCAACTTGGCTGCAGCCCCAGCCCGCCGCAGGCAGGAAACGTCCCGCTGCTGCTGCGGGCGCCGAGGGCCGGGCGCGCCGCCCCACGGGCACCCCCGCGGGGGCGACCACGGCGAGCTCCGCTGCGCGCCGCCCCGCCGGTGGGCGGCGAGGGGAGGCGGCGGGGGGGGGGGGGGGGCCCGGCCGGGGGCAGGCCGGCGGCGGCGGGGCGGGGACTGGAGGGGGCCTCTCGCTTCCCCACCCCTTCCCCGCTTCTCGCGAGGCTTCTGCCGGCGCCCCCGGGGGCTCTGTCCGCCTGTCGCCGGGGCGGAGCGGCGGCCATGGCCGCCCTGCGCAGCCTGCTGCGGTGGCGCCGCCGCTTGGGCCCCGCGCCCGGCGCGCAGCCGGCGCGGAGGCTGTGGGCCGGCGGCGGGGCCGGGGCGGCGGGGCTGAGGCGGTGGCGGCGGGAGCTGGGCTGGGCGGCGGGGGGAGCTCTCGCCGGGTACGTGGGGTACCGGCTGTCCGAGCGGCGGCGGGAGCCCCCCCGGGAGCCGGCAGCCGCCGAGCCGGGCGGGGCCCGAGCGCTGCTCCCCATCCCCGTGGCGGCCGCTGCCAAGGAGACGGTAGGTGTGTGCGCGCCGCGCCCCTCCCGCCTCCTCTCCTCACGGCGGCCTCGCTCCCCGCCGCGCTCGGTGGGGCGGCTCGGCGGCCGGCCGGGCGCTGCCGGCTGCCCGGGGAACCGGCCAGAGCCAGTGGGGATGGAGGAACGTCGCTTCCCGCCCTTTCGCTGAGGAAGCGTCTCGGCGAGGCGGCGGCGCTCCCCGGGCTGTGGCGCAGAGGTGACCCTGCGTGGATCCGGCCCCGGGGCTGGGAGGCGAGGCAGCCTGCGCGGGCAGGTCCCACGGGAGACGGGGGCAGGGGCGGGAGCTGGTCACCCGCCTGCTCGCCGTCCGGAGAGGAGAGGAGAGCTGTCACTGAAGCGGCTTGGTAGGCAGCACCTTCGCTGCCCCTCAAAATGTAAACCGTGTGCATCTTCCCCCCACTTTTCATCCCTGGAGCTGCCCTAACGAAATCTTTCTTTTTCTTTACCAGAAGATTTTATTTTGCAAATAGAACTGCTACTGCTTTTAACATAAAACTTTCTGTGAAGTGAAAGGTTCATGCAGAGCTTCCTAAGAAGTGATAGTGTAGCACTTGGTGCAAATCAGTAATGCTTCAGTTGGGCTAATTCAGGGGAAACATTTATTCACTGATCATGGGTAACAAAAAACAGCTGATGTGAACCTGGAAAATGAAGCTTCCTGTGATAGGGAGAAACTCTTGCACAGTGCCGTAAGTAACATATAGTAACAATAGGGGTTTCTTCATTAAAAAATTGGGTATTTCTAAAAATGTCAAGAGCCATGATTAGGTGGTTTGTCAGTATGGTTATCTGCTAGAACTGGAAATCAGCGGTGCAAATAGCCTGCTTTCTGTAGATCAAGTTTACCTTGTAATATGTTTGGGAAGAGGATCTACATTTTGGGGTTGGAGGCCTTGGGCTCAAGTATGAATGCTGTTAGCCCTTTTGCCCTGAATTGGTTAGCAAAAAGGCAGATATCTTGGCAGCATCCTTTATAAAGGGAAGTTGAGCCAGGGTTTTTTTGATTATTCATGTACTTGTTGGCTTGATGGTGTTACTGTGGCACAGGCGACCAAAGACAAACTCTTTCAGCCTTTCATACTGATTTGATTTGACAGAACTTTATACTGGTTTACTTCTCTGGTCTTAAATTTTTGGTCTTCTTTTGAGGGAAATATGGCTGCTGCACCCTTGAAAAGTCAACAAATTTAGCGTGATGTGTAATTTGGAGTTTTCACACGCATCACAATAAAAGCATGGAGGTTGCAAAGTCAAACTTAAGGTTATATTTGAATCAATGTAAAATTAAAAAAAAATATAAAATATATCTTCTGTGCGTACATAGACTACTTTTTTTTTAAGGCAAACACCAGGGGGGGAAAAAAGGGAAAGAAAAACTTTAACATGCTTGGTTTTATGCCCCGATGCGGAAAGCGGCTCTAATTAATTCTGTTTTCCGTATGGATAGCAGAAAATTTGAAAGATTAAGTCGAAATATGTTTGTGTGGCCAGATGCAATGCATGAACAGACATCTCGGAATGCTTACCTTTGTGTTGCAATTTTTTATTTTTGAATGAGTGGTCTCATTGATTTCATATTGCAGATCTGAGCGCTCAGCATTCCTGAAAAAGCATCTTTTTAATTCAAGCCCCCCAAAATAACGGTTAAGTAGCTGTGGAATTTTTGGTCCAACGTAGTGGGTTGCTGTGCTTTTTTCATTATTGACTGTCATGCTGCAGAAGGGCTTGTGTGGTCTTTGGCAAAAACCACAGTTTGAGACCAGATCCAGCTGGTGAACTACCAAGAGTAGTTTGACCACAAGCTCCATCTGCCATCTGTATTCCATTTATGATTGCCCTCTAGACCCATGATAAGCAAAGACTTTTTCACTACGGGTTTCTAAAACATCTCCAGAGGTTTCTTCCAGGGGAAGAAAAGGGTGCAAATACCTTGTTCAAATTGCATTGAACGTACTCATGGTATTGTGCAAGTGTACTCTATGGTAATGTCCTTCATTAGAAGGCTGAATTCATGTTGCTTGAGTGACAATAACTTTTACTTCCTAATTTTAAGTGCTGAGCTTAACAACCTCCATAGTGTTTAACAGTTTAAAAAAAATAACATTTGAAGTAGAAAATTCTGTCATGAAAAACCATATCAGTGTCAGTGTTATTAGGATTGAGGTTGGAGGTCTTGGATCTACAGCAGAGTGTGTTTGGAGTAATGGCTGGAGAATGATAACCTGCAGTTTCTGTATAGATGAGTTTGATGGAAAAGTGATGCACATTTTGCTAGGAGGTTTTTACAATCACATGTACTGCCCAACAAAGACTGATGAGGCTCAAGTATTTTGGGATCCTTTCCAGATGCTTTTGGAAGGTCAAGGAGGAGTCAAAGATGTTTCTCCTTTATTCCTGGTGCACAAAGTCTGACAGCATTTTCTTGGGTTTTCTAGGTTTGTCCTCCCCTCACCCCTTTCCTATTTCCCTAGCTCCCCATTTCATTTGCAGTCTCAGTCAGCTTTTCATTCCACCAAGGCAAATTATCTAACATAGTTTCTTTATTTTTAACCTTCCATCCAACCCAAACTTTTCTACTTCATCCTAGTATTGTCATTTGTATGATTCTTCCTAATCTTCCCTGCAGCTGGATGCTTTTGCCAGGTGCTTTTTACTTGGGTCGTAGGAAGCAAGAAGCAGGTGGTGTCTCTGTTCTCAGTGTCTTGCTATTGAGATCTACAGCAGCTGGTAGAAGCAGTTATGTTGAATGTTTCTTGCCTCACCCCTGGGGCTCTGACCTGGAATGGCCATATAGCAGGTTGAAATTTTTGGGGAATTAGCTAAGAAAATTAGTATTTTTGGGTGATGGTTTGCATAGGCTTATAAATTTTTAACAGAACAACCACTAAAAAAACCTAGTCCTGACACTAAAGTGACCACCTTTTGCAAAACCGGAAATCCTTTCCTTTGAAGTGCGGAATTGCTGGAGATTCTTAAAAATCTTAAAAATATTCTAATGTGGGCAAAACAAAATATATCTCCTTCCATAGTTTTTCGTTCCATTAAAAAAATCCATTCTGAAACATTGACGACGGATAATTTCATTTTTAATGGTTAACCCCGAGTAAGTTTATAAATGAAAACAGTCTCATGATGTGAAGTATTCAGATATTCAAAGTGTGCAAGAGTGTTCAAGATGACTATGGCTGTCTCATCCATATTGTTGGGGTTTAACCCTGGCTGGCAGCCACCACAGAGCCACCTGCTGCTGCTTGCTCGCTGCCTCCCCAGGTGGGATGAGGGAGAGAATTAGAGGGGTTAAAGTGAGAAAATTGGAAGGGTTGAGACAGAGGGTTCAATTGGTAAAGCACAACCACGCATGCAAGCAAAGCGAAACAAGGAATTCAATCACTACTTCCCATGGGCAGGCAGGTGTTCAGCCATCTCCAGGAAAGCAGGGCTTCATCATGTGTAACAGTGACTTGGGAAGACAAAAGCCATCACTCCGAATGTCCTCCCCTTCCTCCTTCTTCTCCCAGCTTTACATGCCGAGCATGACGTCATATGGTATGGAATATCCCTTTGGTCAGTTGGGTTCAGCTGTCCCAGCTTCGTATCCCCTCCTGACTTCTCATGCACCCTCATGCCCACTTGCTGGTGGGGTGGGGTGAGGAGCGGAAGAGGCCCTGACTCTGTGTAAGCCCTGCTCAGCAGTAACAAAAAACATCTCTGTGTCAGTGCGGTTTTCAGCACAAATCCAAAATCTAGCCCCATACAAACTACTATGAAGAAAGTTAACTATCCCAGCCAAAACCAGTACACATCTAGTCATGAATTCCCACACATCTTTCTTATTTCTTGAGGTGAATTTTTGTAAAAGTGTAATAAGTGGAATGGCCACCTTGTTTCATCTAGGCAGCTCCAGCAGCTCCTGATACTCCTAAATACTAAAAACGTGGTTGTTAACCTAGTTTATATCTTGACTTTTGAAGAGCAACTTTCTTCCACAGGTCACCTGCTTCCAGGTAATGTTAATATGGCCTATGAAAGTATCTTGAGAATTGTGCTGTGCCCAGTTAGTATCCCTGCAGGTTACTTTTCTTCAGATTCTATTGCCAAGCCCAAATAATGCTTGGCAGTAGTCGTGAAATATTTAAGAATATAAGGTTATCCTACATACCTTGACAATTAGTTACTTTGTCCTGCTGCTGTCATGTAGTATTTATTGATGCTTTAGTATTTATGGAATGAATAAATTGAAAAAGGGCTTTTAAATTCCACGACTAATGCTGATGGTTACACAGGTGTTGATGGGACGCTTTCCCGTTCTTGGCCGGTTCAGAAACGAGGTGCATCATTTGAGAGTAACTGAAAAAAAAAAAAACCACCCTAACACCCTATGTTGAGTCTCCTAGAGAAACAGTGTCAGAATGGTCTGCAGAATTTTATCCCTGTTCTACGAAACTCTTGCAGTATGAAACCTGATGAGCAACGCATTTGTGAATTTATGTGCAGGTGAATAAGATGCTGTTTGCTAGAGGTCAAGTAAGGTTATGTGTTGCCAACATGGGGTCAGCGGTGTGGCAAACCTCTTGAACAGACAAATCTCATGTGGTCAGTACAAAAAAATTCTTGCTTGACCAAGCATGTCATTGGAGGTGTTCCAGTGGAGAGTAAGATTTGTTACAGAAGCAGCATGAAGCTAAGCTCCCTATAGGATTCCCTTTTCCCAAATGCTTTCTGAGAAAAATTCCACTCCTGAGGATGAGGGGTTTATATGTAACTACCTGGAGGAAAATCTTGGTCGCTATAACAAAGCAACAGTTTTAATTCTAGGGTTGCTGCCATGTAACATTTCAGAACCAAAGTTCTGCACTCAGAGCTGCTGGTTTTGTGTCTGAAGGTTTTGGTGAAGACTGGGAGAGCTCTACTAACACACAGCTCCTTTAAAGTCTCCGAGATCCTTATGCAGAGCAGGAAACTCTTTGAAAGAACTGTTATTTTGATACAGATTCTCTGTATGACAACTGAGAACAGAATTGACCCAAGATGACCCCCGATCGGACATACTGCTTGTGAAGTATTTATGTTGTCGGAGCAACTGTGTATCATGCTTTTTCAGAGAAATATAACAATTTTAGAAAAAACATAAGCCAGTCTTAGAATTCCTCAGAGGAATTAATATTTGCATTCTAGTTCCTTACTTCCAAAATTCTAGTGTCATTTGTAAAGCTTAAAAAAGTGGTCTTGGAAATACCAATGATGCCTCTTCGTACTCCAGAAGAGATCTTTTCTATAATCTTGTTGTCGTCGTGTAAAGGTAGTGAACTCCAGGTCTCTATTTTGGTGAAACATCCTCTGAGAATCACTTCCTTCAAAGGTGATCTGGGAATTAAAGGGGGCAGGGAGAGACAGACAGAATATGTACTTTATCACGTTTCTTGAAGGCCCACTCAAGAGAAGGAAGCTGCATCTTTTGGATGTTCCCAGAGGTTTTTTCCCTAGTACCTTAGCAGTACTGTCAAATTCTCTTTGTGAAAATACTCAAAAGGTCAAGTTTGTTTGTAGCAGCGCATTTTTAAGCGGATTACATCATGTATTTCCATCTCTGTGAAATGAAGAACAAGACTTTAACTCCAAAAAGTAAGGCAAATTCCATTAGGGAGGAGACTCTTCTTCTTGTTCAAAGAGGATGCCATTCCAGGAGATGCATAAAGCATCATTTTTACAAGAACCACTTGTAGCTAACCTTTTTTCATAAGCATTGTGCATTTCATGTTATAGGTCATTTGCCAAGTACAGGAAGATGGTTTGCTCTTTGGCTGATGACATTTGAAGCTCCTCACAGTTACCATCCTGAGAAGGATACTGCTTGCCAGCCAGCTATAGTGAGAGCTATGCTGAAGGAGAAGGAAGGTTTACCTCTCAGCATTATTTCTGTGTTCCTCAAGATGTTAAAAAAGGATGATACATGTTTGTAACAGACAGATCCAGCTTCTAGTATGTTTGTGTTGCATGCAGTGAAGCATATGGACATGTGTAGTAGGATATACACACTGACTGAAGCTTCTTGAAGAACGGCTAGAGGTTAAGCAACTTCCATGTGAAACTAATGTAAGAAGGACTGTTGGAGAATATTTTAGCATAATACTTATTTTGGAGGATTTCTGGAATAGCTGTGCTTACAGGTAAACATTGTAACCCCAAGGATTTCCTGTAACAGAGTTGTATTTGAACAGGGCCCTTTTTACAGCGTTTTAAACACATTCCAGCTTCCTATGCTTGTAAATATTTTAATATAATAGTGGCCTTATCTCAGTGAAGCAGGATCAACTAACAGAATTGTTGGCTGTACTACATCTAAGTAGTCTGCTAGAAATATAACTTCAGTAAGCATCAAAACAGTTTTGTCTACTTTGGGATTTTCCCACAGTGGGAACTTGACGTTTAACCTTTTGGCCACCCAGCATGAAAACGAAATTGTGCTACTTTTATCTACATGGGAGCATATTAAATAAGCCTGAAGTCAAATTTAAACGAAGGAAGTAAGAAACAGCATTGCTTTGAAAACCTTTTTATTTTAATAATTTGCACAGATTCGCATTGATGGAAGACAGATTACTTTGCAAGCAAAAAAATCAAAGAAACTCACTCACTTGAAATAAATTAGTTAAAGATTAAACTACTGTAACAGAATGTATTTTTGACTGCAAGCAAAAGGTACTTTTAGTAGTAATTGTTGGCTGCTTTAGCTAAAATAGTCTCACCTTTATCAGTTGGAAGAAGCAAGAGAACACTCATTTGACTTGGAACACAGCAAAGTTGTGTTTTTTTATGTGGTACTGTTGGAGTTTTTTACCTCATATGCGCACACACACAGCATGTATGTTTTTATGTATTTGTTTTCTAAAATATTTTGCATTATTGGTATATATCCTCAGAATTTGGGAGGTGGAGTATTGTTCTGGGTTTTGGTAATGGATTCTTGCGGACTATTTCTGGAGATCTTTATGAGCTTGTAGGCTAATTTTCAAGTGAAAAATCCTGTGTCTGGCATTTAAGCTTGTCTGCATGAGAAATCTAGACCTTTTGCCACAGAATAAAACTTACGAATTACTGACAATGTAATATGAGGCTTAACATGGGGCAAAGAACATTTCTTTTCTGTTTTTTAATAGAAAGGGTAATGATGTGATGTTTTGTCATCTGTACTTCACTTCCAGTGAACCTGAGCCATATCATTACCATTTATTAATACTTTCAGATAGTTTGGGTCTTAACTACTGCAAAATTTTAGTTATTTTAATGTTATTCTGTGAGCTCATGTCCTGTGGTAGGCCAGCTTACAGCAATGTAGAGTTACTGCGTGGATTTCACTGAAAGGCTGTACAGGTTAATTCATGGTATACCTCCGAGATATGGTCTGCCTGAATTTGGTAAGAGAGCCAGAAAGACAAACATGAGACCAGAAATGGAGATTAGCCCATGCTTCCAGGAAGTTCAAGTAATATGTGGTGAGAGCACCAGGCTTTCAGGGCATTTTGACTTGACTCCATCAGTAGACACAGCATGTGAAAGATGAACCCAAAATGGGAGTGGGTTTTGAGCACTTGGTTGGTAGAAAGCCTAGATTTTCTTCACTCAAGTTTTTGCTGTGAATACTCTATTCACAAAAGAGAAAATACAGAGGGGTATCAATGTAAAATAGGTTCTGCAGGGAATGCTTTCGAGGTTGATTGGCTTAAAAACGTTGAGTGTCCATAACAAAGACCTTCATCCAAAGGGCTACTACTCTGTGAGACACGTGGTGGTGTTACTGTAGCTTTAGATGGCCCTCTCTAAATGCAGTACTTCTAGAAAATAGATTTTAAGAATTAAGTCCATGAAATATATTAGTGAGAGAGCATTATAATTATATTTTCATTGGCATAATAAATTTGAAACTTTTGAGGCCTTTCACAAACAGCCTAAAATATCTGGAATACATTTGTAGCATAGATTTACAATGGAAGCACACGTTAATGAAAAGTGAAGCTCTCCATTCAGAGAAGTACCCTGCCAAATTACTATTTGGTCTTCAATTTAATTTTTACTTTCCTTGTTTTGATGAGATTATATTAAAATGGACTTTCTTATGGGAAATGTTTCCCTCTGTTCCTTTGCATGGTGGTGGTTTGCATATGAGTGCTGAATCCATTTGCTCCTGTACTATGAAATGTCTCCTCTGTGTGAGAGCTACGTATATGTATATACATTTCTGTGTTAGGGACTGGCAAGAAAATAGGCTAAGATAATTTTTTCTCCTCAGCTGATTTAAACAGAGCTTAGAAGAGCCACACAATCTCTGTTCTTGGTTTTGCAGAAGGCAGGTGGAAACCAAGACCATGAATAGCAGCACCCCAAAAAGGTGCTGTGACTCTGCAGTCCTTCTGCAAGGCTGTGGCACAGGGGGACAGGGAATGGGAGGTGAAATGTGGAGGAACGAGGTGCCAGAGTTTGAGGGAGGAAGGGCAGAAGGATGATAACTGTAAGCTGTTTCATTACAACTGTTAATGCTTAGATTCTTTTGAGACTAGAGAAAAGATAATATATTGTTCATGAGTGCTGCTGAGCTTCAGTCTTGCCTCTTTCTATTTACTTCATGAGTTGTGAAGTTGGAAATTCTAGCCACCAGGCAGATTCTTGGTTTCAGCTGTGGTGCTTCCCTGCTCCCTGCCAGCCAAAAAAAAAAAAAAAAAAAAGAGTTATAATAACAAAGTAGATTGGTGTACATGAGCAGGTAAACCAAGAGCTAACCAGCTATGCCTAAAATTAAGATAATACTGCTGTTGTGAGATTTGTGACATTCTGCTTGAAGGAAATGGCCGTGTCCAGTTTTTAAAAGGCAGAGAACCATAACATGATACAAGATCATAGTAATTAGTAGGCAGGATTGCCAGAAGGATTAGTAAACAGAAGTATAAAAAAATCTCCCCTCTTTTGTTTGTCAGAGATGTACTTTCATGAAAGTTTTTGAAGATTGTTGATAATTACAGAGAGATTTAGTCTGGATAAGCTCTTGAAACTTCAAATAGAAATTGGAATTTTATTGAATCCTGTTCTCTCCTTCACCAACAGTACCTTCCCTGAGGTATTCAACATCTACTTTCTGTGTCTTGTTCGTGTGTCCATTGGGTTTGATACTAATGGTGCTACAATAAGATTCCCTATCCTGGGCATAAGTATCAAATAAATAAATTGAGAACAATTGGTATCACTAAGATTCTCATACTTGCCTCACTGGATTATGATCTGCTAATGCTGGGAGAACAGGAGACATCTCATACTTGTGTGCTGAGATGAATTTCTTAAATTCTGGAGAGGTCATACTTTAGAATGGCTTGGCTTTTAATTAGCATATTGATTCATTCCCAATAATTACAGCCTTTATGCACTTAAAGACTTAAAGTTGCTCTGTGTTACATAGATTGATAAGCAGTAATAGAAGAAGGAAGGCTCTGAACAAGAAATTTGGACAAAATTTGTATTATTCCCAAATATGGTTTTATTTGTCAGTTTGCTAAAGTGTGTGCCTGGAGTATTCTGCAGCCAAATGTTGATTTTGTATGGACATTTAGTATATGGACCAGTGATCTAGTACATGCTAAGCTCTGTATACATTTGTCTGAATTAATGTTGGATCAATAGCAGAAACAACTTGTTTTGATTCTTTCACGTAAACCCACAAAGTTCAAAATAAAGTACTTTTATTCTGTGGAATAAAACTAAAGCCTGCAGTTTTCCCATCACTTTAACTTGAAGTAGGTGGAGCTTGCTGCTGGAACAGGTGGTATTTTATTTCCGTAAGCTGTAAGTTCCTGTGGCCTATGTTTTGGAACAAATAACTGTTCTTGTGGGGTACATCCAAGCATTGATCTGGCTGAAAAATAACACCACCAAAACAAAAAGTTTTCAGTCAGACCAGTTCCCTTATCCAGTTTGACGTTTGGAAAAATCAACATAAAGTGCAAGAGCAAGCACATGCAGGGTATTGAGCCTTTAGGGGAGTACCAGTCTTTTTGGTGGCAAGCTGTGTTCATATCAGGTTATGACTTTGAGCCAGAGTGTGAAATACTGGCGTGGTTATATAGTCAGAGGGAAACTGTAGATTGGCTAAAATGGAGCAGAAATATAAGTTTTGCAGACCTGACTACTGGCATGAGTTAAGTTTAAGCATGTCTTGAAAAGTCCATGCTTGCAGGCAGTTATTTTATATTTAGAGTAGCATAGTCTACTTAAGATAATGTTGAAATATGTGTCTGAGAACGTAGCAAATGCTTTTCTAAGTGTCTCAAGTAAAATATTAAGCACTAGTACCTGAGATAGTCTGAATTTCTTGAGAGAGCAAGAATCTGTACATGCTCTCTGTATACTAACAGTGATTAAAACTGAGATGGTATTTCTTGAGTGACACATTTTCTACAGAGTCTCCTGAGTATGTATGATTGGTTATGACTGATTACAATCGATTATATACTACATGTGTAATACAGCGTTGCAGCAGTTTTGTTTCTGAAAATTGACTTTGCAAAAATATTGCTTTATTCCTCATGCTTACAACCTGCATGTATTCAAAAGCATGTTTGTAATAGTGATAAAATAACATATGTATTAAAAATAAGAGAGATTATTAAACTTCAAGTACAGGGATAATCAGTTATGTTGTCACAAGCTCTACCAAAACAATTGAGTCATGTAAGTTCCACATGAAGGCATAGCTTGAATGCCACTGGACTCCTGAAGGATCAGTAAGACCATAATATTCAAACAGTGAGGTAGGACAGAAATATTTTGGCTTGCATGTGGGTATGTCAGAAGATAATTCAGCTTTTTTCTGTCATTCTGAGGTGAGTTTGTAGGTCTGACGGTTAGATTTTATTTTTTCTCCCCGTGTTTAATTTGGTAATCACCTGAAAATGATAAAAACCACAAAGACCAGGTTTTAAACTGCTTCTCCAGTAGAAGTGCAGAATATTTGTATGTAGAGCAGTCTACTGAAAATTAGATGATTCAATAAGCATTTCTATTACTCTTACTTTCCAGGACAGTTTTTTGCCATTGAAATGAAAAATTTTTACACACAATAGAAGCAATAATTTTAGAAATACTAGCGAAAGTCCAGAAAGAGAACTACGCAGTCAGTAGTCTTTTTTTCCTTATAGAAGGCTGGTTAAAATGTCCTAGATAAAGTATTGAAGTACTAAGACTTCCATATATAAAATCAAGAAATTGCGAGTCTTCTGTTACATTGTGGTTATACATGTGATTTTTGTTTTTGTTTTTCCAAATAGAAAGTGTTTGACCTCTTCTAGACATTCATTTTTGATGTGTCTGTTTTATAAACATAATTTAATCTCTTAGGTACAACTGAGGCCATGAATTCTGTTTCACTGCAGTAGTCTTACTAATGTTTTATTTTTTAAGGACATTGTTTGGAAAGCAGAAGGAAAGTGAGCCCAGATTTTTGAGTGCCCAGTATAAATGTGCCTTTTCTTCTGATTGGATTTTGGAAGACGAATTTCCATTTGAAGTTGAGGACTTCTCTCTTAGCAGACAGCAACTGCAGACATCTCCCAACTTCCCTTTGTGCTAAATGCCTCTCTGAAAAACAAAATGTATTTGGCTGTTTTCCGAGTTGTTAGAGCATAGACACTAGTTAAACCATGTACTAGTTGTTGCCTTTCCTTAGTTTGACACCTGGAGGATTTTAGGGATACTGTATGAAATGACAAGAATAGTGAGGACAGTGGCAGCTTGGGATATTTCATTGATAAGATGCTGCGTTCCTATTGTAACATACTGGGAGAAGTTAGCTATATAATTGCTCTTCCTTTTATGAAACGGTTTGGGTTTGGTTGTTTAATCTCTGGAAAAAAAGTTCAAGATGCTTAAATTTTCTTCAAGATACTGATTCCACAGAGGAGCTTGCCTCATTAGGGCTAAAAAAAAGTTTTCAGATAGCAATAGTGTATTGTCTGTTAAAAGGTTTGACAGAGTAACACAAAGACGTAATAATTTACAACACCTACAGTTTTGTACTGCTAAATTTACAGGTAAAGCAGCTGCATGGTAAATATACCAGAAACTCCTGACATCTGTAAACTTTCATGAGGTATAAACTTGATGCCATATAGTACTTCTGTAACTCGAGGAATAATTATGTTCTCTTCTTCTGTTCCCCCAAGTATGGTGGTTTTATTTGCATCAGATATTTGAAATAGCATATCCACGGAAGATTTATACTGGAGTATATTATGGAGGTGTCTTGCCTATTATTGTCAACAGCTGCGCTCTGCACTAAGAAGCAATATTTAAAAAGTGGTATTCCATTCTCTTCTGGAAATGTCAGACAGCTGAAATAATTTTAGCAGACTTGTTTAAAGACTGACTGCTGAAGTTACATGGACTTCCCTTGAGTTAAAGTAGCCCCTTTTTCTGTGATTCAAAAGCCTAAGTTCTCTTTTTTCTTTTTTTTTTTTCTTCTGAGCTTGGGTACTGTCAACAATTTCAGTGTGTAAAGATTTATTGCTAAAACTGTAGAAGACTGAAAATGATAGCAGTGAAATCTTGACTTGAATCTAGAGTTTCAGCTCTTACCATGCAAAAACATTTGGATGCATTTGACTTTGAATTATCACCTCTATGTTTATGGTTTCTTTATGGTGAATGGCAGTGGCAATTGTAAACCAAAACTTCTTTCATACATTAAAATTTTTTCCTTCTGTCTTTGAAGGTTACAGAAAGCAGATCAGACCTTGAAGATTTACACCTTTATGCAACTCCTCGGGAGCAACGGTTTCGTAGGTTTGCCAGTTTAGAATTTGAAGGACAGCTATATATGACTCCATATGACTTCATTCAGGCTGTCACAAATGACGAACCCAAATGTAAGCAGGAGTTTTATATTGATAAAATTGCTAGGGAAAATGCCAGTGGTGTATGCTATTTTTCCATTTGCTTTTGATGACTACTTCTATTTCTGATTGTGGTAAAAAGGTACTGCATCTTGCAGAATTTTATTTTTAATGTTATCCAATTGCATACAATCAGTATCCTGATTGTTATCAGGTTGTAAATGTTTGTATACTAGTCATTAGTTAAACATTCTTGTCTTAGATGTCACAGACAGCTCAGCAGGCATGAAAGACAAGAAGTTAATTTGTACCATTTGCGTTGACACAGTTACAATTACGGTTTCTTTCTGAGCAGGTGAGTGTTGCTGTAAAACTCTTGCCTCCTCTGTATAGTTCCATCGTAAATAGGCAGGCAAGATATGAGTCCCTAAATAATTTAGGATAATGTCGTTTTCCAAGTTTTGCCATCTTAAATTGTCATCTGCTATCGTGTTGGTTTTTTTTTTTTGCCCTACAGAGATTTTATAACTGTATCACAGCTTTCTAAATAACATGCTTTGAGTAAGACTTTCAGTCCCCCAGGGGATCCACTTTCTACACTTAAAAGTTGCCAGAGTTAGCACTATGTGTTAATTAAATTAATGAAAAATAAACCATCTACTTTAGTTCACTTATTGTAAAACTTTTGCTTTAAGTATCAAAGAGCGACTAAATAGTAAGGTGATCCATTTCTGATCTAGTTTGATTTCCTGGCCCTCAGGCTTGCAGTGCATTGGTAGCAGCGCACAACTTCTGGGAAAAGTGAATATCTTTGCTCAGGTGTGACATGTATAATAACTCACCTTATGTCTTTCTTCTTAAAGTCTATGCCACAAAGCTAGTATAGAGAACAGTCAAAAGTAGCTACAACAGTCAGAGGAGAGCTTGAAGCTCTGTGCAGATGTTAGATTTTTTTTTTTTCTTTGTTCTCATAATAGTAATGAAACAAGAGGAAAGAATTCAGCCATGGCACATTAGTGATCAAAACTTCTGTAACTTTTGAATAAAGATATAATCTCAGTGTAACAGTGAAAACAGAAGATAGAGCTTAGGTGGTGAAAACTTGTGAAACTTTGAAACTCTTACCAGAAAACAAATCTTCATTCTCTTTTTTTTTGCTCTGCAGTTAAAAGAGGAGGCAGATTTCTTATCACAGAAGTTAATCAAATGCACATCAGCACTTTATACCTACTTCCTCTGCCCAGATCTCCAAGTCTTCCTTTTTTTTTTGTTACGGTGGAATTGGGTTTCACCATGTATGGTCATGAAGCATCTGGTGCCACATACTGGACATCAGTTAAACATTTTGTTTTAACTCCATTTTATGACAGTTTGACTGGTTTGACCGCACCTTATGTATGGTTTGCTATTAAAATTTTTCCATGCTAATGAAATTTATGCTTCCTCCTGTCTCACAGCAAGTATTCAGATTTTAAAAAACAAACCAGACCAGACCAGACCAAAAAATGTTAAGCTCACAAGGACGTTCTGTTCATCTCATGCCAAAAGAGGAGATCTGGAGTTGAACAGTCAGATACCCTTCAGAGTTCAATGCAGCAAGCCTTCCTCATATGAAAATCCTTCCTGTGCATCCAGTCATCTCTGAGACTGAAAGCAAAACTAACCTGGATATCCTTTAGTTTTGTAGACTAGTGTGAGAGATTACATGATTGCAATAATTATTTTAAGGGATAATGTAAGAGGCTGTAACTAAGTAGAATTGGATGGCTTTGTTGTAGTGGAAGTCATATTGTCTAGGACATTTGGACAGAAGGCTGACAAGTAGGAGGTAACAGATGAAGTAGATGACTTGCGGGTATTATCACTTCCAGGTTTTGATCTCTGACTGTGTTAATTTCAACCTTTATACTGCAACTTCGTACTGTTTTGTCTGTTTGGGCAAGTCTTAATTTTCTGTCTTGCTCTATGGAAGGCAGTAACTTCAAGGAAGGTATTTTTCTCAATGAAATAATACATTCTAAATTTAGCATTTTTTATTTTTGGATCACTTTGTAAATAAGTTACAAGTTGTAAATAGGTGGGTCCATTCAGGCTGACATACTAGAGCAACTATATTTTGCAGAAAAAGAAAGAACGTATACCTGGGTTTTTTATGGATAAAGACTAGAAAGGTCTTGAGGTTCGTCAAAAAGCAAAAATGCCCTTTGAAGAGTAATAATAGTAGCTCTTTATATCTGCTTTGTAGAAAAGCTAATAACACTAGACCTGAATGAGATTTGTGATGGAGTGAATGCGTCTATTGTGATTGATTTACTTTGGAAATCTTGTAAACCCTACAAAAGTCAAGAGGGTGTTCACTTCCTTTTTTGATTAAACACTAACTAATATGGTAAGAGTATATTTTCTTTTATAAAATGTAACTTCTGACTCCAGGCAGTTATTATAAAAAATATGAAATAAATGCTGTAATTAACTTGTTGCTTCTGCCTTTATGGTGGCAGGCTTTCCTTTAGGAAAATACAATATTTTTAAGTCATGCATGATATATTTCTATCATCTGAATATGTGCTTATTTATTTAGAAAGCCAATTAAGAGAAGTTCAGCTTCCCTTTAGCCCTAACTACAGTAATTTTAGCCTAATACTGAGCTGTACAGAGTATGTATGTACACATAAATCTTCACTTGCTTGTCTAGAAAGAAAAATCTATCTGATTGGAAATTTAGAAATATTTATTCCCCAAGATTTTTATGGTAGGCATAAGCTTATATCAGTTTATATGGCAAATGAGGGTTTTTGTTGGGTTTTATTTAGCATTTTGAGACAAGCCTTATTTGACATTAAAAAATTAAACTGAAAAGTATATGAAAATCTGTTAGCTCATGTCATGATGTTGCTTGATATAACTCCACCATAGTTGGAGGGGTACTTGTGGACAGTCTTGGTGCTAACCTCTACCAAGATGTAAAACTAAAATTTCAGTGAGTTTCTAACGATAAACTAATGAAACACCATAGTGAGTAGCTTCTGTATCATGATAATTATTTTACAGAGCATGGAGTTCATAAAGAGGAAGGAATTTCTAATACCACAGTGTTTTGCTCTATAAAAACGAGCCTTTACCAACCAAAAAGTTATGAATTTCACTACATATTCTCCTACCATTTGTACCTTTGTGAATTCTGATATTCAGAGTGCTTTATCTCTATATTGAATCTGCGCAATTGGTTGTCTTGAGAGGGTGGTGAGGAACCTCAAGGTTTGAATTCTTGGATGGTTGTGGTCAACTATTGTCAAACGCAGATATCTTTTTCTGCTCTTGGAGTCTTTCATCTAAGGAATAAGGAAGAAAGCATCTGCTCAGTCTTACTATCAATTTTAAGTGTTAACAAGCAGTTCCAGTTCTGAACAAGAGGCCCTCTTCAGCTCCTCTGTTAAAACTACTTAGAAAAAATTGACTCTGACAGGCTGTAAGAGGGACCATGAATTTGAGTTATTAGGAATAGCTGAAGGGAGTCTTAGCACCTGGTATAGTTTTGATAATTTTTTTCTGTGTTTGGTTTAAAATGTGTGACTAGGCCCTGAACCAAGGGCCAGAATCTAGGTCTCCCTACAATCGTCACTGTAATACTACTGCTACTAAATAATTATTTCAGAATATTGATACCACTGGTTAACATGAATGCCCTCTATTTCCTGTTTAGTGCTTTAGTGGTGTGTTTTGGAGGTAGGAAGTCTTTTCTTTCACTGAAGCAGAGTTGGATTAAAAACTATACATCTGAATTGGTTCTTTAAAGTTAGGAGTTTAGGTATGTATTAAGCTAATTTTTTTTAACAACAAAGATAATTTTTTGAACCAGGTTGAAGATTAGCCTCATGAAATAAGGAAAATATCTTTTATTTGCCTAGAAAACACAGAGTATAGGTGCAGTCTAATTTTTATGACGCCACAATGGTATTCATAACTTCTGTCTTTTGTTGCAGGTGCTAAGAAGTGGCGATCTCTTTCAAAGCAGGTGGGCAATAATTCCTGTGCTGTCTTATAACCATAGATTTTGATACAGTTACTTTCTTTCATGATGTAAACTTAGTCACAGGAGAAAGAAGGGAGTTCTAAAATTTATTTTTCTTTTTTAAAGAGAGAGACTTTGATTTCTTAGTTTTTTGTCACTTCAGACTCAGCTGAATCCAGAATCTCAAAGATACTTGAGCAGCTGTGCTTGTTATGTTGGATTTGCTGACTTTCTCAAGCCTCTGTCAGTTCCTTCCTCAGTCCTTATCTGACTGAGTTTCTTCAGTGTCTAAGTGTAACAGGTGTATCCAAAGCTGCCTGAAATAGTCATGCCACTCTCTACCTTTTGTGATGTTTAAGTGCCTCTTACTTTTTTTCTTTTACATTTTTGCAACTCTAAAAAGACCCTGTCTGTATCCTTGTATTTTAAGGAAAGTACATTCATATTCATGGGTGAAGTTTGCCTTAGTTCAGGGGTAGTGTTTTAAAAGAACATTTGCTTGGAGCTTGTATGAAAACCTTACTGAAATCCAGAGGGACTTATCCTTGGCTTCAGTGAATATGGGCAGTGGTGAGTAATTTCAGCAACAAATATGTTACATGTCTCTGTCCAACTCTGCAAACACTTAGTATTCATTCATGAGCAATTCTTGGAATAATCATGTATGCAAAATTTATATATTTGCTTGCGCGCTTCCAAAGTAATTTTGGTAAACTGAGGTTAACTAGTAGATTTTCATGCAGTTCCTTGTCTTTTTTATTGATTTCCTAGCATTTACTCATCATCTCTTAACTACTTCGTTAAATATTTAATTATATACTTTTATCCTTTTAAAATCTTATTTTTCAGGAACTGAATCAGATCCTTATGGAGACACCACCGGTCTGGAAAGGATCATCTAAACTTTTCCGTAATCTTAATGAGAAAGGTGGGGGATAAGAATTTGTTTTCCTGAACCAAATTATCACTTGTGTTAATTTATTGTGGCTAAAGTGATGTTGTACTTTAATTTGAGTCATATCTTCAAAAAGATAAAAAGTGTTTGTTGCTTTCTACATTTTACAGCGTTGAAAAGTTCCCCATAACCTTTACATTGTTTTGATCCTGCTATCTTACAGCTAGCCTCTTTAAGTGAATTGGTATCTTAAGCGTTTGTTAAACTCATGGCTGAATGTTTCACGTTCGGTTTGTTGTAATGAACACGATATCTCTTTATGATCTTAGTAGTGCAATGATTTGATTATTTTTAAAGGCAGTAATGGTATCTTATATCACTGAATAAGCATTTTCTTCAGAGCAGAGAGGCAGTTTTAGAAATACTATATATACCTTTAAATTCTGCAGATGAGGGCGTTGATAGCTTTTAAAACTGATACTATTGGTAAAGGAAGAGCCATGAGCCATGCTCCTGGTCTCCCCTTCCCCCCCTTTTTTAGTAAGTTCTATCACTTCAAAAACAAAAAAAGAAAAAAATCAACAACAACAAAAAAAACTATTATGGCTGTATACAGGCATTTAAAAGTTATTTATGATAAATAATCCACATATTCCTTTGATTAAATTCAGAATGGGAAAGGTCTGGTGGAGCATTTTAAATATTTTTAAAAGAAGCTACAAGCACTTCTATAAAATAATGACACTTTGAATGCTTAAAATACACATACCAACAACAAAAATCTAATCAAATGTGTGCATGTAATTGATTAAATCAAATGCAATTCAGATTTATTAAAGGCATAAGTACACACCTATTCTCAGAGGACGGTCCTGGGCTGGAATATCTAGTGCATGGAGGTGCTCACTTTTTTTCCCCGAGTCTGCAGCCAGAACTCCGGAGAGGCAGGAACTGGCACATCTTTGCCATTTTGTATTTCCTTGTATTTCCATGCCCTAGGCTGCTTTCTATTTAGTCAGAACAGCTGACTTTTGAAATATTAATTACATAAAAATTCAGCTTCAGAATCTGTTAAATGAATACAGTATCAGTTTTTTTTTAAAAAAACATACCTGGATGTTGCTTACTAAATCTGTAATAAAATGTCTGTAACATGTGCAGTCTTGATCCAACAATATCTTACTCCAGGTTTCTGCCAGTGAAATTCTACAGAAGTTGATGGAATTAAGAGGACTCAAAACTGGCATAATAAGCTGGTAAAATTAGTAATAAACTTTAGCACTTACATAGGTTTTCAGTGTGTCTTACAAAAAAGGGGATCAGTTATCCCATTTCATAGATGATAAAAGATGATGGATCTTATGACTGATAAGGTCATTCAGTAAGCTAGTGACAGGAATGGGAACAGAATTCAGGTCTCTTTCATTCTAATTTAGTGCTTATTTAGTACATGACAAGAAAACTCCAAGATTAATTTACTCATTTTCTTTAAAACATGCACATTTTAATATGAAGCAAGTAGCAAAAGCCTATGTCTGTTTATTTTGCCATACATTCATTTAAACCAGATGAGCTACCTAGATTTGTACTGGTTATCCTTAAGTTTTATTTTTATGTTTTACCCTTGAGCGACCTCCTTCTCTTCTTTCCGATCTTAGTGTAAGCTTTTCTCTTCAGTCCTCATTTCAGAGCCTCTCTCCCATAGCACTCAGAGCAATCAACCAGAACTACCTGTCTACAGCTACGATATACCAGTACAAACAAAAGGAGAGAATGCTTTCAAGGCCTTTTATATCGCTCTCTTCATACCTGAGATGGACTACTTGACAATTGCTCTTTCTTCCTCCGTTTTACAACAAAGAAGGTGTCATTAAACAAACAAAAATACATATTTACATTTATTGACTGGCTATTAAAGAATGTTTTACATCACTGAATAGGAACCTTTGAGGTATCTGATTTCTCGATAGCTGCTTGTCCAAACAGATTCAAGCAGGCCTTTGAAAACTAATTTCTGCAAGCTGCTGTATAAAAGCAAGAAGATAAAGCATAGAGCATACCTTACTTAAATGCTCACATTTAATCTTCGCTAATCTCCAGTGTTGAGCTATGTGTAAATTGAGGAAAAGAGTAGATGGTATTAAAAATAGTTAGTAGCCTTCCTAACTAGATCTACTAGCAGTGGTAGAATTTTGGTTCTGAAGACTGAAATTTAATATAATTTCTTTGGGGTTTTTTTGTTCTTTTTCACATGAATGGAATGGAAGTTGGGAGGGTAGCATTGCAGCTGGTAAAGATTGAGGGTTTTAGTGATACTTTCTAGGATTTGATTTGATTTGGTTCCAAAGATAGTTTAGTTAACTGTCTGTCTTTTGTATTGTCTTTATATTCCAGTCTCTCTGATATCTGTGGAGATCTCTGTGGTTGGTTATTTTTTCTTTTATGTTTGAGGATAGTAGACATGATTCTCTTGCTTCTCTTTCAATACAGTTGGCTTTTAGGGATGAGTATTGTATGATCAAAGGTTTGGGGAGGCATTTGGACAGATCCAAGAGAAATATAGTTGAGATGTTCATATCTCATTCAAGAGGACAGAAATTATTGAGTGTTACTTCAGGACAGAATTAATATAGAACTTTTTGTGCTGTAAATATTAGTAGAATATGCCAAATTTCTTATTTTGGCAGCGTTGGAAGTGCTCACGTTAAATGCATTCAAATAATTGTAAAGTCCATATGAATGATACAGATTTTGAGTTTTAACTTTACAAGTTTTTCAGTTTAAAAAAATCAGATGATTTTATATAGTTTGTCACATATTCAGTTAAGTCAGATTTTAAAAGATACTTAGACATCCAAAGATGTGGCTCTTTTTCTAAAAACTTTTGCACCTGACTTGGACTGAAATCAAGGAGACAGCTAGCAACTCTTGAAAATCCCAGCTGATAGACATCTTTACTCTCAGGCATCTAAATACTTTTTTATTTTACTCTTTTGAAATAGTCTAATATTGTGGACTGACTTAACACTTCTGGTTTTGGAGAACAGATGAAATCAATTGGTTAGAAATCAAGAACCAGTTTTGCTAGTTTAACCTCGAAGATCATTAGAACTAAGCATACTTGGGAGAGCTGCAAGTCATTGTTTTCAGTTCTTAGTCAACTGTAAGATGCTTCTCTTCATTGGTGCTATGGGCATTCTGCAAGGTTTTCTCTTTACCCAAGAGCTAGAAAAGCAGAACAGCAGCATATGGTACCAGACATACTATTTGGATACTGACTTCAGCTTGAATTCAGGTTTTGCCCTAATTACTTCTGAAAAGAAAAGAAGTGCCATTCCACATTGTGATTGCCTTTTGACATCTAACAGAAGATCAAAAGCTTAGAATGTATTCCTTACAGATCATCTGAATGTAGAACAGATAGTATGAACGTCTCTAACAAGCTTTAAAATATTTAACAAAATTTACGCAGTCATTAAGTGCTTTAATACAAATTTCGGGTAATGAATATGAAAATGTGCATATAAAGACAACTCAAAAGCTCAAATCTGTGCTTTCATAAGTAACACGAGGCTAAGTTTTCAATTAATATAGGACATGCACTTACAAAGCATGTATTAAAGTCAAGAACTGTATTCAAACGGTATGTATCAGGAGGGAGCACTATTAATGTTCTCAGAGTAAATGTTGTCATACTGTTAGAGTGTATTGTCATGAATTATTGGTGGGGTTTTCAGAAAGAAAATTGAATAAATAATTTATCCACTGACTGTAGTTGTTTATTTGCCATATTTTATGTATTCCTCCCCTAAAATACTCACAAAAAAAACCCCACAAACCCAAACAGAAAACCCCATAGATCAATATTTTGGACAAATAACTCATTGACATTGACATTGAATACAGTCAAATGCACAGACATATGAATATGCATGTGTACAAAAACTCTTCTTGCATATAGATCTAATATTTTCAAGTTTAGGATGTGAAGACAAGGTGAAACTAATATGGCATAACTTTTTTTTTCTCTTCAGGTGTGATATCTTACACAGAATATTTATTCCTCTTATGTATTTTAACAAGTAAGTACTTTTAGAGGAACAAAAAACCCAAAACTTCCATACAAATTTCTAAGCTCTGAAGGTATTGCCGTACATTACAATATTCCTTTTTTTCTTTTTTTTTTTTCCTCCTCTCCCCCATATTCCAATATGGGGGGAAAATGTATCGTGCATCTGTATGTCCACCTGAACCTCTCCTGTCCTACTGGAATCTTGCGCTGTTTTATTTAAGTGCTTTATTATCTAGAACAGCTTTGACTGTTGAGAAAGTTGAGCCATATACTTCAGCTAAACCCCAGTTAAAAGCTTAAATTTATTTTCTTCTTTGAAAGTCCTACAAAATTTCTAGCTGAATTTACTGAAGTTCTTAAAGGACATTGAATATAGGGAGAAGAGAAAGATACACATTATTACTGGTTTGTTTCATCTATTAGTGCGTAATAGGTTACATCAATGAGACGGTGATAGAATATAAAATCTGTTGAACTAAAGTAAATGTTTATTTATGTTAGAAAACACTAAGAAAATGGAATACTTATTCTTCTGCCACCCAGAAAACCAAAGTAGAAGAACTTATAGCTGGAGTAAACTAAGCCTGATACAGACTTTGTTTTGATATTTTAAGAGGTGTTTTTTGGGAAGGAGCAACACGTTTTGTCTTTCCTTGTATGTAATTAATCCAATAGAAATTTTTTAGGTTTTTCTTCAGACATGATTAGGATTCTTATTGTGAATCAGAGCAGGAACTTGACCCTGAAACCTTAAAGTTCCAAACCGCTGGATCGATGGATGTTCTTCCATAATTTCTTTGTTCTCTGAACTAAGTTTTGGCCATAATTCATCCATATTGCAAATCATTGACTATCACCAAAATGTGGCCTAAAGGCTTCACTTACAGTTACCTTCAAAGTCCCCACATTTCAGAAATAATTTAAAATTCTAACCTAATCTCAAATTTCAATCACTCTAAGGATGTAGACCAGAAAATCCTGGGTCTTTTTCAACACATCATTTGTTTTCAACAGAAGTTGCGTCCTGTACCTTTTTTGCAAAGCTTTTTACAGTGTCTTCTAGAACACTGCGTTTTCATAGAAAATTGATTTTCTTCAGATTTTTGTTTTGTAACATAAAATGGACTCTGGTTATGAACTAACACTCTTAACTACCCGACCAGCCATTACTGAGAGATATTTTGGTCAGATATCTCATGTTCCTTTTCTACTGTCTATTTCGCCTAATCTATGAATGTGTGAGCATGCCTTCTGTTTTCATAACATGAATAATACTGTTTTACAGATGTTATGATTTGCATTTATTGTGTACACAAATATACTAATTTAAAGTAGTTGAGGTTATGGCTGTTATAAATGGATGCCAAATAATTTCTTAGAGTTTTATATTTGCTTTCTTTCCAGGCAAATAAAATAATTGAATGGGTTTTTTTTTTTGGCAGAGCCACATGCCGGTTTTAGAATCGCTTTCAACATGTTTGATACTGATGGCAATGAGATGGTGGACAAAAAGGAATTCTTAGTGGTATGTATATTTTCAGTCTTCGAATATTTTGATGTAGTCCTGAAATTCATTTCTTTGGTCTGGATTGAGACTCATGAAGATGTCAATCATGAGAACATGAGCTATTCTTCATTGAATATAGTTGTTTATTTGCCTTAGTTAATGTAAATTGTAAATAGCATCTCCTTATTACAGTGCATGGGAGTGTTTTATATAATGATTTTTGAACCTTAATTCCAGTTTTTATTCTGGATCTTTTTAATTGCTACTATGTTCACAGATAATTAGGCTATTAAAGTAACACTGCTGTATCAATGGTCAACAGAACTGTTTAATTGCCATGTTGATGGAGTGACTTGAGAAAGATTCTTTTCCTGTGTGACCATTTTGTCATTCGTTCTGCTTATACTCCCAGGCGACCTAAAAATATTGACTGACATACTGTGACACTCATCTGTTTTGGACAAGGTTTGGAATGAAATCAAATGTACTGTACATATATCTAGTCCAGCCCATGAAATCCATATGCTGAAGCAATTTGCTAAGCTCAGGTTCAGTGATTTCTTTTTAAGAATATTCCTGATAGCAAAACTGACTTTGTGCTGAGTAATTTTCATGTGCTTTGGAACAGATGTCAGGGCATCTAGAACTTGGCAGTAGTTTTGTTGCATCAAAGGTTTTGTTACATTACAAATCTGAATTAGTGTGTTTTACAAACTAGAGCTTTATTCAGTTTATTGCTTGAAAAAAACAGTTCTGTAAATTCTTCCTATAAATTATTTAAGCAGAGAGTTTAGTTTATTCCTGGTTAGAAATGTAAACAGTTCTAAAAGGCCCAGACTTTGAAAGAAGAATTAGTTTATTTCACATCATTGAGATTTCTGCATTAAGAAGAATTTGGCAATTGGGAGAAAATCTTCAATGAAATCTTAAACCATCCATTATATTTTGATTTTGATTATGATAAATCTGATAAATGCCACTTAAAATTCGAATACTCCATAAGTTTTCTGGTGATAGGATCTGCTAAGTACATGAGAACGATGCTCGCACTGAGAAGTTGTTTTGGTTTAACCCCAGCTGGCAACCAAGCCTCACACAGCCACTTGCTCACCATCTGCCCCAGTGGGATGGGGGGAAGAATGGGAAGAGTAAAAGTGAGAAAACTTGTGGGTTAGGATAAGAACAGTTTAATAATTGAAATATAATATAAATAATAATAAACCGTAATGAAAAGGAAAACAACAAAAAAGAGAGAAAGGAACAAAACCCAGGATAAACAGGTGATGCAGCCACTCGCCACCTGCTGACTGCCACCCAGCCAGTCCCCAAGCACTGATCACTGCCCCTGGTTAACTCCCCCTAGTTTATATACTAAACAAGACATCATATGGTATGGAATATCCCTTTGGCCAGTTTGGGTCAGCTGTCCTGGCTATACTCCCTCCCAGCTTCTTGTGCACCTCCTTTCTGGCAGAGTATGGGAAGCTGAAAAGCCCTTGACTTTATAATAAGCAGTGCTTCACATTACTTTGATGGTAAATCCAAAACACAGCACTATAACAGCTGTGTTATAGCTGTTATATATGTAACAGCTATATATATATATAACAGGAGGAAAATTAATTCTGTCCCAGCCAGAACCAGGACAGTATCCACCCCTTATTCTATACCATCTATGTCATGCCTGAATCCCACAGTTTCCAATACATCCCAATTAACCACCACTGCTTTTCCTGTCTTTTGATACGTATGTACACACAGATATTATTCTCTTAGTCTATGAGCCATCCCTCTAAAATGTCTGTTGAGTTCCTTTAGACAATGACTTTGGGCTCCATCAGTCATAACAGTCACTCAGGTTAGGGGAGATGGTGTGTGGTGTTGGATTGTTGCATGCTGAAGCCAATTGTGGTTCCATCACTGCTGCACTTTGCTCAGTTTCATTAAAGTTCATTCTTCATTAGTCTAGGTGATTCTTACTGTAATACAGTTGATTTGGCATATAGCAACCATAAAATTGATGACATATAGTTTTATATAGCAATTAACATCATACAGTTCAAAACATTGGCTATTCTCACCTAAAATCAAATTCCCTTGATGTACACATTGGACTTCCCCATTCTTCCATATCACCTACCAAGTACACCCAGGTCCTTGAGCAAAAGCAATCTCAGGAATGGGTTTGCCTTTGCCTGCAACAGGAGTATCTTCCCCAGCAGATTTATGTGAACTGCAGGGACTATTCCCTTCTACAACATACAAGAGTTTGGCTGGGCAGGGCCAACTCAATGGGCAGATCCCCTAGTGTTGACTAACCAGGTGGCTTTTGCGAAATGTGTATTGCAGTGTTTAAATGTCCCACCCCATATTGCTCTCAGCGGAGTCTTTAACAGTCCATTGTATAGTTTGATTTTCGTAAAGGCTGGTGCATCATAGGGGATGTGTTATACACACTCAGTGCCATGCTCTTTGGCCCAGGTATCTATGAGATTGTTTCAGAAATGAGTCCTGTTTTCTGACTCAGTTCTGGGGTGCCGTGTCACTATAGGGCTTGCTTTTCCAGGCCCAGGATAGTGTTCTGGGCAGTTGCATGGGGCACGGGATGTGCTTCCAGCCATCCAGTCGTTGCTTCCACCATTGTAAGCACATGGCGCTTGCCTTGGCAGGTTTGTGGGAGTGTGATGTAGTCAATTTGCCAGGTCTCCCCATATTTATATTTCAACCATTGTCCTCCATACCAGAGAGGCTTTAACCACATGCTCTGCAATCAAGCAAGCCAAGTTTCACATTGATGGATAACCTGTGCAATAGCGTCCATGGTCAAGTCCACCCCTCGATCATGAACCCACTTCTATGTTGCATCTCTTCCTTGATGCCCTGAGGTGTCATGGACCGACCAAGCTATAAATAATTCACCCTTATGTCACCAGTGCAGATCCACCTCAGCCACTTCAATCTTAGCAGCCTGATCCACCTGCTGGTTGTTTTGATGTTCTTCAGTGGTCCAACTCTTGGGTATGTGAGTGATGTACTTTTACAACCAGGTTCTCTACCCGGGCAGCAATACCTTGCCACAATGCAGCAGCCCAGATGGGTTTGCCCCTGTGCTGCCAGTTGCTTTGCTTCCATTGCGGCAGCCACCCCCACAGGGCATTTGCCACCATCCATGAGTCAGTATAAAGATAGAGCGCTGGCCATTTTTCCCATTCAGCGATGTCTAAGGCCAGCTGGATGGCCTTTACTGCTGCAAACTGACTTGATTCACCTTCTCCTTCAGCAGTTTCTGCAACTTGTCATATAGCACTCCATTCAGCAGCATTCCATCTCCGGTGCTTTCCCACAAGACCTCAGGACCCATTAGTGAACAGGGCATATTGGTTCTAATTTTCCGGTAATTTATAATATAGTCAGGCCTCTTCAGCATGTGTCACTTCCTCCTCTGGCAATATTCTGAAATCTTTGCCAGTCTGTAATCACTTCCAAGATTCCTGGGTGACTGGGATTTTGTATTTAGGCCCTTTGGGTGATCAGTGCAACCCACTTACTCCATGTAGCATCAGTTGCATGGTGTGTAGAAGGGACCCTCGCTTTAAACATCCAGCCCAGCACTGGCAGTCAGGGTGCCAGGAGGAGCCGTGCTTCAGTACCAGCCACGTCTGTAGCAGCTCAAACCCCTTCATATGCTGCCAATATTTCTTTTTCAGTTGGAGTATAACAGCCCTTGAACCCTCTGTATCTCCAACTCCAAAACCCTAGGGGTCAACCTTGGGTCTGCCCCAGTACTTTCTGCCAGAGGCTCCAGGTAGGGCCATTCTCCCTGGCTGTGGTGTAGAGCACATTTTTTACATCTTGTCTTGCCCAGACTGGCCCAAGAGCTACTGCATGAACTATTACCTGTTTCATTTGTTCAAAGGCTTGTAATTGCTCAGGACCCCATTTGAAATCATTCTTCTTTCAGGTCACTTGATAGAAAGGGCTTACAATCAGACTGTGTTTTGGAATATGCATTCTCCAAAAACCCACAACGCCCAAGAAAGCTTGTGTTTCCTTTTTGCTAGTTGGTGGAGACGTGGCTGCTATTTTGTTGATCACATCCACTGGGATCTGATGACATCCATCTTGCCATTTCACTCCTAAACTGGATGTCCCTTGACCTTATTTTGTTTTATGGCAAATCAGCCTTCAGAGGCATTTGGAGTATTTTCAACCCTTTCTGAAAAATATCTTCTGCTGTGTTGCCCCACACAATGATGTCATCAATGATTGCAGGTGTTCCAGAGCTCAACCCTGTTCCAGTACAGTCTGGATCAGTCCACGAAAAATGGTAGGACTGTGTTTCCACCCCGGGGCAGTCAATTCCAGATGTACTGGATACCCCTCCAAGTGATAGGAAGCTGTGGCCTGCACTCTGCTGTCAGAGGGATGGAGAAAAATGCATTAGCAATACCAGTTGTGGCACACCACTTGGCTGCCTTTCACTCCACTTCGTATTGAAGTTCTAGCATGTCTGGCACAGCAGTGCTCAGCAGCAGCATGACTTCGTTCAGGCCACGATAATTAGTGTCCATTCTCCATTAGATTTCTGCACTGGCCATATGGGACTGTTAAATGGTGAGGGGGTCTTACTTACTTACTTACTTACTTATTTACTTACTTGGCTCTCCAGTCGACGAATGAGCTCACGGATGGGAATCAGGGAGTCTCGGTTGGTGCGATATTGCCGCCAGTGCACTGTTGCGGTGGTGATCAGCACCTGTTTTTCTTTGACGCTCAGGAACCCCACAACAGAAGAGTCCTCTGGAAGACCAGGCAAGGTAGACAGCTGTTTAATTTCCTCCATCTCCAAAGCAGCTACACCAAAAGCCCACTTGTACCCTTTTGAGTCCTTGAAATACCCTCTCCTGAGCTGTTCTGTGCCGAGGATGCACAGACCCTCTGGGCCAGTCACAATGGGGTGCTTTTGCTACTCATTCCCAGTTAGACTCGCTTCAGCCTCTAATACAGTTAGCTCTTGTGATCCCCCTGTCACTCCAGAAACATAGATGGGTTCTTCCCTTGTATAGCTTGATGGCATTAGGGTGCACTGTGCACTGGTGTCCACTAAAGCCTTATACTCCTGTGGGGCTGATGTGCCAGGCCATCGAATTCACACAGTCCAGTAAGCCCGGTTATCCCTTTCGTCCACCTGGCTGGAGGCAGGGCCCCTCTAGTCCTGGTCATAGTATACATTACTCACTTCTTGTAAATGCAGATCAAAAGTCCCTTCATTAAAGTCAAGAATAACGTCAGCCCTTCTACTCTGTATGGGGCACTGCCCACTGGAGCAGCACTTTTCCTCAGGGAATCCCCATTTGTGATTGTTGTTCCTTCTAACTCATACTTGTGCCTCTAGGGTTAAGGTAGATTTTCCATCCCACTTCATTATGTTTTCTCCATGGTCACACAGGAAAAACCACAGGATGCCCTGTGGTGTGTACCCCCTATATACTCCCTCCTGAGAAAAGGAACACTTACTCCTAATAGCTGAGATACTGGTCTATACAAGTGGGGAGCAGGACATATCTTCTTTGAGTTGCTGGACGTCCCGGGACAGTTTCTTCACAGCTGAGATGAGGGAGGAAGAGAGACTTTCTTTGTATTGCCGGAATTGGCCAGCCAATTCATCCACTGCTTGTCCTTCTCCATATTTCCAGGTCACTACTGCCAGTGAGTTGGCATATGACAATGGTGCACTCCATACAAACTTCTACCACATGGGTTGTGTGCACTTGACTTCAGCTGGATCTTTGGATGATTGTTCATTGTCCAGGTTACCATAAATGGCCTTCAGCATGGCTAATTCCCTCAGGTACTGGATACCTCTCTCCATGGCGGTCCACCTGCCTGGGTGATATATAACATCTTCCTTGAAGGGATCCCTTTCTTTCACTTTGGACAGGACTCACCTCCAGAGGCTGAGGGTTTGTGCCCCTTCTCCAATCACTTTGTCAATGGCCCCTTTCCTAGAAAGGGATCCCAATTGTTTGGCTTCCCTAATCTCTAATTCCAGGCTACTGGCCCCATTATCCCAGCATCGGAGCAGCCAGGTGATGACGTGCTCACCTGGACGATGGCTGAAATTCTTTCACTTACCTTACAGCTCACTCAGGGATAGAGATCAGGTGGTTAGTGTCTTGTTTACAAGTTCTTTCTCTCCCTCCAAGGAAGAGGAGGAACCCTCCCACCGAGTTCTTCCTTGGGGGGAAACAGGAAATTCTTCCTCCTGGTCTTATGATGGTCTTGCTTTAGAGTAGCCTTCTTCCTCGCTGGTGCGACAGTATGCTGCTTCCTCCTCCTGCTGTTTAGGAGGAGCTTCTTCACTCTTTTCTGAATGAGCTGACTTCCGCTTCCAGTATTTCTTCTTGTGTATACGGGCAACTGATACCGGCACGGGTTGTTATACACACTCAGTGCCATGCTCTTTGGCCCAGCTATCTATGAGATTGTTTCGGAAATGAGCAGTGCCCATTGCGAGGGTTGGAGTAGCTGCAGTGCTTGTCCTGGGGATTTGAGTGGCTGCAGTGCCTGTTGCCAGGGTTGGAGTAACTGCAGTGCCTGTCTCAGTAGTTGAAGTTGTTGCAGTACCTGTTGATTTGTTTCCTCTTTTTTCTCTCTGAGGGTGCTGCATAATACCAAGCAGTGTTTGGTAGATACTAGCCAGGACCCAGCACAGTGCAATAAGTTGTGCCTTTCTGGAGTAACAAGAGCATTTTTTTTTCCAAGTATTCTATCAATTCATCGGGATCCTGTAGTTGTTCAGGAGTGAAGTTCCAGACCATTGGAGGTGAGAAGTTTGCTAAGTACCTGCCTGTATTCTACCACATGCTGTTCCACCCATGACCATCCAGCCTCCAGGCAGATCTCGGTGATTTTTTGAAATAGTTGTTTAACCCTAAACAAGACCTGAAACACATCCAGGAGACGTAGCAATAGGAGCATACTGGCTTGACCATCCCAAGGATATTCAGAATCCTCAAGAGCTAGTGTAACAAGGCTGAAGGAGAAAGGCAAGGTGAAAGAATGGGGGAAAGCATTCCTACTGTCTTCCCCATATATTGGCTCTCCAAGGAGGAAAGTTGAAGAATGTAATTATTAATAATTCCTGAGAGATAGTACCCAAGGTACAGAGATGACAGCTATACCAAATACAAATACCAAATTAGTCTTTTGACCAGTAATGTTGTTGTATCGTAAACCAATGTTATACAGTACAGCAAAATTATAATCCTGGCCCATCTCACAGAAGTGATAAACAGCACCAGAGGGAATACATACTGCAAGTGAGGATTTACATAATACAACCATGGAAACAAATAAAGCAACACTGTGACCAGCAACTATTAAACTAATATAATGAATGCTTATACCAAACCTATTTTAACACGCTATGGTCAGACCTGTTGTTATCTCAGCCCTTTGAGACCCATGTTGGGCACCAAAAATGAGTGTCATGGTTAACCCCAGCTGGCAACCAAGCCCCACAACAGCCGCTCACTCACCTCCCCCTTGGTGGCATGGGGGAGAGAATTGGAAGGGCGAAAGTAAGAAAACTCGTGGGTTGAGATAAGAACAGTTTAATAATAAATAATAATAATAATTGTAGTGAAAAGGAAAACAACAAAAAAGCAGAGGAACAAAACCCAGGAAAACCAGGTGATGCAGCTGCTTACCACATGCTGACTGATGCCCAGCCAGTCCCCAAGCACCAATCTCTGTCCCCTGGCCAACTCCCCTCAGTCTATAAACTGAGCATGACATGGTGTGGAATATCCTTTTGGCCAGCTTGGGTCAGCTCTCCAGGCTGTGTTCCCTCCCAGGTTCTTGTGCTCCCCCTTGCTGGCAGAGCATGGGAAACTGAAAAGTCCTTGACTTAGTATAAGCAGTGTGTAGCAACAACTAAAACATCAGCGTGTTATCACATTACTCTCATGGTAAATCCAAAACAAGCACTATACCAGCGACTAGGAGGAAAACTAACTCTGTTCTAGCTGGATTCAGGATACAAGTATAAAACTGAAAAGCCTTGGAGCAAGAGAGCTATTTCAGATTTATGTTCATTTCATTTGTTTTTTTGATTTTAAAAGAAATGGAAGGAATAATTAATGCTATTCTAAATGAATGTCAGTGATGAAGTAAAAAAAAATAATTTTTAAAAAATCATGAAATGCTGAAGATTGCCCACTTATCATTAGGGCTTCTGATTTTACAATGACTTCATGGCTATACATTAAGAAACTGCACAGCGCAGTATAAACCAGAGTTTTCTAAATTGGTAACGTCCGTACACAGCAGATGTCTGGGATTACACTGAAACACTCAGCTATGGCAAACATAGTTTATGACATTTCTTTAGAAATTAGCATTTAAAGGGTTGTGGTTAGTGGTTTAGACAAGCTTTCTGAAGACTGCACTAGGCCTGTATCTTCTACTGAACAAGTACAGGCAATTAACAGAATAAAATTGTAAGAGTTGAATCAGATGTTTGTAAAACAGGCATTTGCAGAAGACATCAAATCTTACCTTAATGCATTTTTTGCATAGTTGAGTTTATAAATAAGTGCAGTAAATACATATGAGAAAAAGCCTGCTGCCTTACTGAAGAAGAAGATGGAACAAAATATAAAGAATGAAACAGACATGTGGAATGGGTTTATGTGTCAGACAACTATTTATTTAAAACAAATACACCCTAATTTTCTGTGTGATGTCTCTTAACTGTTTTCAAGTCAAGTTATAAGGCTAGATTCAGATAAGCTATGCTAACCTAAAGAAAACAGAAATGTGAAAGAAACTGTCCTCAACACACTGAATTTCCCTCTTTTCAAGGAAGTGATACACAACGAAGTGAGTGAGATCTGAGATCTGGGGGACTTGTTTTCTGGTGGCATAGCTTAAGCAGAACAGGTCTCATTTATTCCAGAAGCTGTCACCACTTGCAAATTTTGGCATGCTGATCATTTTTTTGTATTCTAATATTAAATGTACATATATTTGCCAATTCCTAAAAAACCATCTCCTCCAGTCAGGGGAAAAAGCCAGCAAACATTGGAGTAATGGGCCAAAGGAAAACTAGGCAGGGGCAGTCATGATTCCATGAAATAGAATGTGGTGGAATGGACTGACAACTTTAAAAAAAAAAAGAAGAAAAAAGGCTTCCATTGCAACAGCTAAGTGGGAGGAAATTTAAGCAGGAGGCTTTGTCTTTCAGAAACCGATGCTGAAAATGAAATCAAGTAAGTGTATAAGGTGGGAAGCAAAGACAGCATTTAACTATGGATATTGCATCCATCTTTCTAACTATGCTTTTATAGTCCTCTTCACATTCTACTTTTTATTTGTTCTCTGTCATGGTCCCTGATAAGAATTTCTCCTTATTCTTTTCCTGTTACCAGAGTTGGTGGAGGTGAATAGAAGAAAGAAAGGAGAATTTTCAAACAGTAGATACACTGTTCTCCACCTGTTACTGTATTTAACATATTTGTATAGATTAAACCTGACCTTAACACTGCTTTGTTACTATGTCAGTGACCCTTCAAAAATTAGATCAAAACCTGTAAGTCAGAATGTTAGATCTGAAATGAGAAAGACTAAAATAGATAAATAGGTGGATATAGAATGTCTGTGTAAACAAAAGTAAACATGAAAATAAAGGTTGATTCAGTGATGCTGCAGCTGTGATAGACCTGGCCCCAGAACATACATTTGGCATCTGTACTCACCTTGCTTGGGTACGCATCATCTCCTGCGCACCTGGAAGCAGGAGGCTGTAAGTGTTGCCATTTGAACTATATCCAGCATTTGCAAAATACTTCTCCATTGATTACAGTCAGCTATCATAAAATTGGAAGTGTAGCTAATACTACTCAGTTTTGCAAATAAAGAGACTTTGAAGAGATTGGTGTAGGGATCACATGTTATGTGACTGTTGGAGAGTAGATTACATGAAGTGAGGAGTTGAAAAAAACTCAAGTTTTATGATAACAGCTTTAGTGGTTTTGTAAACTAATTCCATGGTGTTTGTGCTTTCCTCTTTGCTTATGTCATAGGGGTGAGGTCAGGGAACAGGAGGATTGTGTTCCCTTGTTACTAGAGATCTTGGTTTTGCTGCTCTCAGCAGTCAATCTCCTTATCCTATTTCAGTGTTCCTATGAAAGTACTCCTAGATCCTTTTCGCATTCAGTTTTCTACTCACTGGTATCCTATAGCACTCCTTCTGAACAAAAGATCCATTTCCAGAAGTTTAGCAAGTGCTTTAATGATGAATGCAACAGAATCCTACTCCCTTTGCCTCTGTGGTGGGGGGAGATGCATCCAAGGATACATTGCTTTTTACCAGTCTTTTTTGATTTTTCAGTTACTGCCATTCTTCCCTCCTACTTGATGGCATGTCACTTTACTTTTCACAAGGTATTTTCTTTCTTCTTCTCTCTCTTCACTTACCTTTCTTCTTTCCATAGTTTTGGGTTGCAAACTGTGTAATACTCTAGGCCATCCAGCTAAATGTCCTATCGTGACTCCTTCCTTGTCAGCATAGGTTATGGTAATTTGTGCCTGTAGGTTTTTTAAAAAATGAGAAAAAACATATCAAGGTCTGTAAATTGATCCCATACTCAGAAATAGATACACTGACACACATAATGTTCTGGTCTCTATGTGCCTTGTAAGGAATTCCAGAACACAGTAGTCCATTTTGGAAATTTATAAAATGTTATCTGTAAATGCATTTGCTATTTAATTGCTAAACATGGTATTCATTTGTTTCTGTGTTCTTATACCCCTGCAGTAGAATTTGCTGATCCCTTTGTTTTAGTCATCTGCCTTCTCTGAAATACGGTATTCTGAAATTAAATTTGGGTAATTTGCTTGCAAAATTTATCACACACACTTTATCTTTCACATTCTGATCCCAGGGGAGTTCTGTCATTACAATATCAGGTTTTTATCAGACTTCTGGTAGGTAAAACTGGGTCTTTGAAGTGACTGCCCCAACTCTGTACCACCATCTGTATGCCATGATGTTTGGTTCTGAAATACCATATCCTAGATAGGACAAATTTGTCAGACACTAATTTATTTTTTCAGTCATTTTGAGATTAGCAAATGCTACAAGTGGCAGTACAGTATTTTCAGCTGAAGTTTTTGAAAAGCTGAAGTTCACTGGTATAGATGGGATCATCGTTTATACTGCTCTGTGTCCTGTGAAGGTTAAACAAGATGTCACTTTTTTCTTAATGATTTGGGAATATTAATAAACATCACTATAAATAAACATCTTTAAAGAATACAGATACTTACAAAAAAAGATAAGTACAGACAATTTCTTATTTTGAAGACTGTGGTTTCCAAAAATAAATGTTCAATAATCTTTGTATGCTTTAAATCTTGTATTTGAGGTTTTCTCAGAAGTCATGTTTAAAGCTCTTAATGTACAGAAAGTTGTAAAAGGGGTATAAGACCTGAAGGTATTCTTTGAACAGACTTGAAAAAAAAAAAGGTACTTGATAAATTACTCTTGAGTAATAGTTTGTTGCTGCTGAAGAGGAATGTTTCACCCCCACCAGGTGTTTCCACCCTTCCCTTGTGCCAGCAGGAGTAAGGACTGAACTGGTTGGAAACGAACAGCATGAAAAAAGATTGATCCAGCTGCTTACATAGCTACACAGATACTAATTAGTACCTGACAAGAAAGGAGGTGGTGAAAAAGGCTGGAACTCCCCCTTTTTGTATAAGCTGGCTTGGCTAAAATACAAAGCTAAATAGGATGTTCTCCATATTGTGCCCCCAAATAGAATTGTTAGCCTTACATTCTGGAAAAAATATTTCCTGTTTCCTTTCTGTGTGATGGTTCAGGTGATGGAAGGAACATGAAGGTGTGAATATGAATAGTAAAGCGTCACTGAAACACTGATGTTTTAGTAGAAAACTACATTTTAATAGTTTGCAGTGTTCCTCATAATGAATGATTGTTATGTGTGTGAAATAGCCTGAAAGCTAACTAAGAACAAAATGGTTTGTTTTTTAGCTACAAGAGATTTTCAGGAAAAAAAATGAGAAAAGAGAAAGAAAAGGAGATGAAGAAAAACGTGCAATGCTGGTAAGTAAAATGATAATAGTTGCAGCTGGTAGTAAGTTTGTTTTCTTCAGTTTAGGACAAAATTGTGCATGTGTATATATTTCACTAATCACTCTGAAATTTTTTAAACAATACATTTGTATCATTAAAAGATTATGTATAGCTATATAAAGAAAAAAGTTATATTTAGCCGAAATGGCAGTTATTGAAAAAAATATTTAAGTGGTCTATGGAAAGGAAAGATTAGTGTTTAAATATTGTATTACATATTAATACAGCGGCATTGATTCCATTTGGAATCTATAAATGTAGGGAAAGTGAATAGCCATAACCCAGTATTATTGTCTGTAACAGTGAGAGATACCAGTGGCAAGGCCAAACTATACCCCTGCTGTCATAGCTAATGGAAACTGTTACGTAGACATACTGATCCTGATGCTTGTTATTAACCTAGTCCTTTTAAAATAGATTATATTGTAAGTGAACTATTGAATTTTATATTAAAATTATTTTTTTCATTAATACTGCTTATGACCAATGCAAAATGGTTTTAGTTGTTTATATTATGTGAATAGATCTTTGTGGAATATTGATTACTCATTCTTATTTAATGTCAAGTTTGCATTTCTTATGTGCATACGAAAGGTAAGTCAGAAACAGAGAAGTCTGTGGTGGTTTGTCTGGAGGATGAGCAGTAGCAGGAACTTATTTTACTGTTGGATGAGTAAAAATTAGGGAGAAGTCTCTGTCAAGTCCACAGCAGAAAAAAACCATGTTCATTTGCAATTTGTGTATTTATGGCAAAAATGCTTATTACAAGAAACATTTTGACATATATGCAAAGCTTGTCATAGTCCCCATTATCCTTTTGGGACCACAGATGCTTGATCTTTGTCCCTGAAACCACAGAAAGCTTGAATTTCAAGAATGAATACTTTTTTAACCTTCTCTGAGCATAAAAAGGGATCTTTCATTGCAACCCAGGGAGACCTCTCCTTCTAAACTGTTCAAAACTGTAGGTCAGTTGTTGAATCTCTCACACACCATGTATTCTGAACAAAGGAAACTTGCACGCAAAAGAAGTGCTTTTTGAAAAAGTAAAGATTACAAAATGGGACATTTCTCCTGAGAGTAATCTCTGCAACTCTGCACTTCTCTTCTGAAAATTTAAAGAATGAGATTGAAAAGAAACCTTCTTTTCTTCACTGTCATTTTAAAAACAAACAAACAAAACTAATAATATATAAAATAAAGAGTTACTTGTCTTAACCTATTCTGTTGTCTTTATTTTTTTTCCTTCTTTTGGCTTCATTCTGACATGTGATACTTGGCTTGGCCCGTTTTTGCTGTATGTCAGCGTCTTCAACTTTATGGATATCATACTTCTACTAACAGTGTATGTACTCTAATTATTTTCAATTTATGCAGTCTTGACCAGTAGGGTTAAATAATATGCTATAAGAAAATTGACTATATTTATCTTTTTCAAGTAAATTACTTCTGCTAATCAGTAGAAATGTCATGGATCTTTATTTGCATAAAAGATTGTGCATGCTTGTTGCATGCATTCTGAAACAGGCAAGCCTACCAGGAGGAAAGGTTGCTCTATCTATTTATATAAAATGAAGGAAAGAATATTTTTAAGGGAAAGGACAAAGTATATCTTAAGAAATTTTGACTTGGTTTTAATTAACCTATGTAAATTAAGGCATCCTGCATGAGTCATTTGATCCATATCTGTCATCTCCTTGTGTATAATGTGAAGTAATAGTCAAATAAGAAGAAACCAGAAGAGAGCTTTTATATTTTTGTGTTTCACTTACAGAACGAATAAATGAGAAATTTCAGTGCTGAGCTAGAATAATACAGAAAATAGTCCCTGTATCATGTAGGTGACAGTAAACTTATTTTCAATCATTTTTGAGGAGTGGGGAAGAACTGGCAAAAGAGAGTCCTTATGGTTTTTTAATGTCTTCAGCCTGACCTGATTAATTTTTGGACCACAGCAGAAGTAAAACTGTTGTAGGAAAGTTTGTTGTGATATTAGAAGAATTAAACTTGTTTTGATATGATTATTGTGATGTTCAAAGTGAGGAGAGGGAACCTATGAGAATGAGATAACTAGTGAAATTACAGTCTGTTTCTTTATAATCATTCACAGGAATACACAGCTTTATTTCCTGTGAAGTTTGCACATACAGTTTGGGCAGTATGCAGGAAGGAAGTCTGCTGAATGAAAAGGTGCAGTGACGTGATGTACATGCTGCAATGTTGTGAGAAGAATGTAGTAGGAAATATGAGGCCTTATGATTCGGTGGATTTTAGATCAGGTTTTACTGCAGTGAAAGGTGCTGTACAGTGGTCGCCGTATTCCTGTGCAGCCTCCTATTTTAAACTGAAACCAAACTGGTTAAGTTTTCCTACTCATATAATAGTTTTCAGCTCTAGTAAAAAAATTCTCATTCTAGATGTGGCCCACGCCAGCCACATCCTAACCCTGTATCAAGATGATGCCCAGGTGTAGACTATCTTTTCCTGCCTTCCTATAACCTGAATGGAGATCTCTGCGCAAAGGGGAGTGAGATGTATAGGAATTCACAGTATCCAACAAATTCCCCACCCCAGAATATTGTAATATTTTTTATTTCTGCTTCTCTTGCTGAAAGAATTGTAGCAGCCTTTTCAGTTTCCCTTGATGTCCTGAGGAGTTGAAGGTACTCAAGACCAAGCAGATGCAGCCCTGAAAAGTCTGGGATAGTCCAAAGTGCTCTGTTGGGCCCTTTACCTCATTTCATCCTTCAAAATATTTCTAATTTTTTGAGAAGTGTCAAGGCCATAGGGTACATACAGTGAGGTTTTAAATAGGTTAAATATTTTTGTCTTTTCATTTGCATAGGTTAATTCTTTCAAGTCATGTTCTGGTGCATATTGCAGTTGTGTGTTAAGACTGCCTCAGCACGTATTGCATGAGTGCCCTTACTAGCCAAATGCCAACTGGAACCTGATAATTATGATGAGATGCATGTAAGGAAAATAAAATGTGCATGCCCAGGAATACTAATTCCATTGGCTAAAGTAAACCTTCATTAAGAGAACAAATCCAGTGAATACTTAAAATAGCTATATTACATTATTTTATGGATAAAGGATTGAAGTGTTGGTTTTACACATGACCCAGTAAATACCAAAGGGATAAGTAAGTGGAAAAGAGAAACTGAAGCCCTAAGGAACTAATCCACTATGCACCGAAGTAAACCAATTTTTCTGAGTTTAGCAGTTTAGGACCGAATGGAGTTATATATGAGAGTACTGTGGCCACAATGTAGGAACTGTTACTCCAAAATAAGAGAAAGATAAAACCAGAAATTTTCAAAGGGGAAACAAAAGTATAATATACACTAAGCATGGGTGTAAATCCTGGTAGTTTGTCATGTTTCTTCGATGACAATTTACAGAAAGAACTGAGTTGAATTAGTTAGTGGAGAAAGTGCATAACAGAACTTGTAGAAGCAGTGCACAAGTTGAAAAAAATTTGTTATTACTTAGCATATTTCCTTCCAACAAATATGTTGCAATGTTCTGCAGCCAAACACACTTCATATTAAATATCTTAATGCATTTTTATCTTTTTTTAAAATTACGTATTGACTTACTGCTGAAATACTGTTTCTGTAGTACTAGGTACATTATTTGTATATGATGTAAATTTACATAATCATTCATATATGGATGCATTTTTATAAACATGTAAAATATAGCTGAAGAAAATTAATACAAGATGGTCCCATAAGCACTGAACTGCATTACATTGATCAGAGTCCTTAAATAATATCTCCACTCATGTAACTGTGTATCACTGCTGGATGTACTGCAGGCGTATTGAAGACCTGTTACCTGAGCAGGTACTGTGCTAAAGAACATTAGGGGAAAACAGAAGAATAGAAATCATACTATATTTCATCTGTTTAAAGAGTTAAATTTATGGTTTTATGTTTGACATAATGTAGAATACATACAGGCAATAAACGTTTAACTCTGTACAGTATTATTTATGATAACAGCGTGGTTTTACACATCCTGCAGTAGTCACATCAGTGTGAATCTTCTAAGAGAATAATATGTGCTGACTCAAAAAAAAAAGTTTTCATTTGTAGTTAGAAGACTAAACTCATTCTGTCTTTGTCTTACGTGCCCAGATGGACATGAGTGGGAAGCCCTGAAAGTAGAAGACATAGTTTACATTGACTTCTGGAGAGAAAGGGGAAAATTCATTCAGTTGCGATAATCCTAACCAAGTTCAGATAGCTTTCTGCTGTCTTTAGGATCACCTCCCCTAGATTCATTGGGGAAGGAAAAAAATAAGAAATTTATTAGGTAGATCATCCAAGATGAACTGCAAGGTAAAGGAAGGCCTATTTTAACAAGGGAGGATTTTTCAGGCTTCCAAATATGAAACATTTCAGAGCAAAAAGGTAAGTGTATTTTCCTTGGAGAGGTTAAACCCTTTCAATTTAAACAAGGTAAGTTTGATCATCAGATGTGCATAGTGTTCTCTTGATAAGTATATTACGGTTGAAGTTGGACTTACTAGGCTTGATTTTTGCTTTTCTTTATTGTTGCAAGGATGTCATCCTGATTATTGGATGAAATGAATTTTATATAACCAATTAGATAGTAGCATTTACATTTTGGCCAATGGGAAACAAATTTCATGTCATAAGAATATGAATATTTTTGGCAAAAAGAATTGTTGGGAAAAACAACAGCAAAATACTGAGTTCAGAGGACATTTTCACATGTACTTTTAATAAATATTTTCTTTAAATTATTTTGTTTGGGAAAGTGGAGTCTGGTGATACTTTTGGCACAGCCAAGTTACGAGTAATAAGCAAATAGGTGTAGTATGCTAGTGTTCCTTTGATTTACAGAGTGTCGTGTAACTGGATAGAAATTTCTTTTTGTAGAAGCAAAAGAATCAAGCCATGCTTTCAAGGATCAGTTGGAAAAAATTTTAAAGTCTGTAAGCAGTTGTTTTGTTATTCTTTGGTTTTCAAACAATTGTGCTTCTTGAAACTTCTGCAGGTTCTTAAAACAGAAGGAGAGGACCTTGTCCCCAGGAGCTATTGGGATACTTTGAGACGTAGCACAAGCCAAGCACTCTTTTCGGACCTTGCGGAGGTATAAGACAACCTCTGTCTCTGGTCCATAAACAGACTGCTATTTTATTTATTTCTGTTCTGGTTGTTTTCTCGTTCTTTGCACTTTGATTCTTTTCTTCCTTTTAATTTTTTATTTTTTTAAACCTGAAAGTTCTCAGATGAAATTGATTTGGCTCCATGCAGTGTGATAATTCAAAGTTGTCATTTCCAAGTAAAAGCAAAGTTACTTTTTGAAAGAGTTGGAAGATCGAGTCCTCTTCAGTCCTTGGTGTAAAAAATATTTTCTGACACTAATAGTGACAACATTTCACAGTTAAGAGAAATAATTCAGGAAACCTTTGTCATTTAGACTTGGTCCAGGGATGTGACAACTTTAGTGAGAGTTGCAGCCCTTTAAGCTTTTAATGTTTAGGTCCTTAATATGCCTTTTCTGTATGTTACCAAAGCCTGTCTTCACAAAAACAGTGTCATGCAAAGATTGTTTTAATTGTTTGACTGAACCAGAAACATTTTAAGGTAACCAAGACAGTCTTTTCAAATATTACATGATCATTATGGAGGACTAGCAATATCACTGTGCTGTCAATCTCCATAGTTCTTTAAATTCTAATCAGATTCTTGATTCATGATATGCTTTCAGACAATTGAGTAAGGCATTTATTTGTACTGGTCATTTAAGAGAGTTAGAAAACTAGATCAGTTCAGGCTTTTCTGTACCCCATACAGTGAGGGTGGTTGCTTTGCTGGTTGTGGCATTAAAGGACATACAGCAGCTCCCCACTGACTCTCTGGTCTGAAGTCCCATGCTTCATAAGCAGGATCATAATGAGAAAAGAACATGGAACTGAAATGGATTTCCAGGGTAAAGCAACCTTTTTCTTTGCTTCATAAGCAATGTGTGCTCCATATTAAAGGTAATTAGTGTTTTGTCCCTGCTGTTCCTCTGCAGAAGCTATTGAATAACCTAAGGACTTGGATGGATGTTTTCTAATTTCCAGGCTAAGTTCACTCAATCCCTTTATACCAGTCTGTTGTCCCATAATTTTTGCAGGGCTTTCTCTTCTTTAGTGTTAATCTTCTTACTCATGGTTGTGTTTATAAATGCAGTCATAGCACACAGTTTTCATTATTGTAGGCTAATCAAAACAAGGTCTTTGATTTTTCTCTTAAGGTAGAACCTACATTTCCCAGGTATCAAATAGGCCTTCTCTGTACCTCTCTCAGCTTGAGTTCATTTGTCTTTGAACAAAACAAAATGTAGTGTAACAGAACTGAGTTTTAGACCAATATGTACAGCAGTATTCATAGTAATACATTCATAGTAATCCTGCAATAAAGCAGTACACCCAGCCTTTCTTTCCCTTCTTGTAAATAGATGAGCTCCTGAGCTGTTAGTCCAGTTATTACTCCCTATTTATTCCACCAAATTTTAATGCCCAGAACATCAGTGTTCCTGTCTAGTCAGCTAAGGGAGACACAGAAGGAAGAGAGGGCTGCTCTTTTCATTGACTATTTAAGGACCTTGGGGCACTGAGTTTTCTGAATGAATTGTTATTGTAATCTACAGCTAGTTGGCGTTAATTCAGTCCCAAGTATAGATGGACTTAAGTTTGGTAATCTTTACATGCCTTTAATTTGAAGAGAGAGATTTTTTACATCTGATGTCTCAGGATAGTATCTGTAACCTACAATGTAATTGAAGCTTAGCAGCTATATTAAACACTGATCTGAATTGTCTGTAAAATGTATAAAAAGTCTCTCTGCTCACTTTTAATTCATTTTATTTTAAAAAAATCCTTCATTTGCTCCACTGAGAATTTCCCACTTCTCACCATAATCATCTTTGTCTTGCTTGGTTTAAGTTTGAGCCACCTGGCGTTCATCCATATGCTTATCTCTCCCAGGTACTCTCACATCTGAATGATATTATAGCCATCTGTACTAAGAAAGCGGCATAAAGCTAGGTGACACCGGAGTCTGTGGTGTTTCATAGCCTTTTGAGAAGGCCTTGTGTAAGTTGAAAAGGGGAGTAAATAAGGTTCGTAGTTATGAGAATCAATTTACAAGGTCTTTGCAGGAAAAAAAGTTATTCACATGCAGTTTCTTTCTAGGACAGTTTACAGTATTGTTTATGCTGTTCCTAATTTAAAGCATCTACACCATCCTGTTGGAATATGCCATTTACCACTGAGTTCAGTCTGTGGGTTTATTCTTAAATTGCTAAACGAAACTGGAAGTCAGTAGGGTTGTTATCACTATTGAAAAATGAAGGACTTGCAGTAAGAAAGCTCTTGCTAACTCAAAGCATAATATGCATACTTCATTCTCAGAATATGTTGCTACAAGTGGACCATCGCTCATGACTTTAACTTCTACTCAACACTCTTAAATCAAAAGCTTGAAGTTAATTTTGCAGAATATAAGAAAGAGATTTACTGCTCTTCAGGTTAGGAAATGGAGAGGAAAAGATGTTGCCATTATGCAGCAAGCCAATAATGTGACTGAAACACTTGCCTTTCCTGTTTGTAGAGACCCGTTATATTTAAAAATATAATAGATCAAAATAGAGTCTCATATTTGTGCATATGGAAACAGGTGCAGTCATTGCATTTTCACTGATCTAAAATACTAAATTAATTTTACTGAGAGCAATAAATAATAGTTTTAAATTATTAAGGCTTTTCTTTTTACTCTTACCCCTTAAGAGAGAGAATTTTATATAATGCTTTCAAAGCAGAAGCAGCACAGGAATGGTTTTCGGTTGCCTGCAATTCTGCAGAGAAGCATACTGGGTTGAGTTTCTGAGGTGGGGTTTTTGTTTGGGGTTTTTTCATTTAGTGAGGCTGACCAAATGGGAATTGTGAAAAGACTTGCAGATTGTATTTTTTTAAATGGTTCTTTAGATATGGATGAATGCAACCGAAGTCTAAGGTTTTGAAATGTTTTTGCAAGATGAAAGGCTGTAATTTAACATTTGATATCTTTTCAGTGTACTTGAGGGAAATTGTTTGAATGTGCTTAGGGATTTAATTGCTTAAAAGACATACGAAATCAGGGTATCTGCATTTCAGTATATTGTGTCCAGTAGTGGAGGATAACAATATTAAAAGACAAATAGTGATTCCTTTTCCGAATTAGCTTGCTCATGCGAAGAGCAGAGCTGTCTTAATTGAAGGACATGAAATATCTCTCTACCTATATATACATTATGTCATCTTATTTCTCCCTGGAGAAGGATATGAGAATAAAGAGGAAGCTAGAGTACATGAAATACAATCTTGAGAATCCTAAACTTAGTATACTAAAGTACAGAAAAGTCTCTCTCATTTCTTTAGTTCTTAGATGTTGAAAGGAAAGGATTTATGTTGTTACTGCGTCATGTTTTTCCTTGGTTTTGATACATAAATACTCTTAATGGATATTGCATTTTACATTTGCTTACAAATCAGTATGTCAATTTTAAATTAATATAGTATATTTGAGACAGCGTAGATATGAAATGGTTTTTCATGGTACATGATGTTGAACTACTGCATACTCTTCAAAATTTCTTCCTAGTTTCTTCATTTAGAATTTCTCCATCTGTCATAAATTTGTAGCCTCTTCAGTTATGAAATAAAGTCAGGCTTAAAGGACTCTGAGTTCAGCTTGTAGGTTTGTATATGGAGATCTTTATAATCTGTGTATACAATTTTCTGTACTTATAGTAAATCCCATAAATTTATAATCTGTCATTATGGTGATAAATTAGTACTGTTATATCTCCCAGATACTGACTAGGTTTCTGTACTGTGTATTCTGGTTTGTACTTTAACAGTAGAGTCAGCAGGCACCCCCAAAAATATGGTGTTGCTGATGGGTGGTAGCTTGCTTAGGAAGAGCAGAGACTACTGGCTCCCACTCTGCTTTTCATAAGATCTTGTCTTTGTAAGAAAAATGAGAGCTCAGACAGAAGGTTCTCCCTAGGCAGGTGCAACAAGGAGGCTAAATATATTACTTTTTAAATTTCAAATGTTGGCAGATGCACATTAATGCCAGAAGGACATTGCCGTGGTGGAATACTTTGGTTTATTTAAGAGCCTTTTATTAGTGAATTGTTTTTCTAGCTCTTCAGTATATCAAGAGTTTCTTTGTAAAAGAGGTAAAATCAATGCACATACATGACAGTTAAGGGTAATGAATATGTAGTAAAAAAGTGGAATGTTGCACAATCACTATACACCGATAACAGTGATTTCTGTTTATATGCATGTCTTCCTATATACAACTCTTGCTATTACAAATAGTCAAAATCAGTTGGTTTTACTGTTCTAATTCTGTGCCTTCAAAGTTGATAGTTATTTATTCTGGAAAAAGTATTAGTACATGTTCAAAGATTCCTGTCTGATGCAGAGACCACATACTCAGTAGATTAGTAACATTCTTAAGATAAGGAGTCAAAATATTACTTCATTATTTCAAAATTTCTTACAGTTCTGTTTTTTTAAATATATATGGGCAATAAAATTTAAACTGTATTCATCTGGTACTTACAGAAAAGAATCATATAAAGTACACCTGACTGATGTGAGTGGTTTTGGAATACAATCCCATACTTAATAATTTTGAAATATAAAATAAGTATATGAAGTAACTTCCTTTAATGTCTTCGTAGTTGCATAGTAGAAGGGAAGGAGAATGCAGAAAGAGTTATTTTTATGCTTTACTTCAACTGACTAGAACTTTTTTTTTTCCTCAAGAGTTTCTGGTTTTATTTTTCATGCTTTTTCCCCCTTCATTGGAGCTTCCATTATATTATGTTGTTGTTTTAAGTGTTTTCTGCAATTAACAGCCTAATGCTATTTTGTGTGCAACTTGCATGACTAAATTAACTTAATGGATTTTAATGCTAGAGTCTTTTTTAAGACTGTGAACATAAAACACAAGCTCTTAATAGAAAATTCTATTGTGATGATAGGTCTTCTCAGATTATACTTCTGTAGCTGATTCCATCATGGCCTTTAATTTTTTTATTCTCATATTTAAGCGTGCTGATGATATTTCAAGTTCACTGTCAGACACGACACTGCTTGTACACTTTTTTGGCAAGAAAGGAAAAGCTGAATTGAACTTTGAAGATTTTTATAGGTGAGTCTCAACTTTATTAATTCCTTGTAAAAAATACTTCCATGCTTGTTCTCGTTAATTTGTGTTATATTACTATACACATTGTTTATGCAGGCATGTATATAAAGTTTATGTTCCCTTTGTGTGTGTTCTATATACAAAGAGCAAAATAAAACAATAAGTGGGCCAACATTAAAAAGCCCTGTACTAATGCTGCTGCATTGGCAAAATTTGTTAGCACTTGTGTGCATAGTTGGTTTGGGGTGGAGAGGTTATACCCCAATCCTGTCCTTGTAAGTATGTAGAAATTTTGTTAATGATTTTGAATTTTTTTTTTTCCTCCTGGTTTTCAGTGTTTTAAAAGAGTTTGTGTGCATCTCTGCTCTTGGGGACATACTTAAATGTAAAGAATTTTCTGAAGATATCGTGTAGGCTGGGAAAAAGTGAAAACACAGTGGAAGCTATTGCTTAATTATTATGCCAGTTATAATAGAGCTTAAAAACATAGGGAGAGTGCCATAAAAACAGAGCGATAAAACTGTATGGTTCTGTGTGATTGAAAAGATAGTGTTTGGTTATTGTTTCCTCAGTAAATACTCCCAATATGTATTGTCTTTATAGTTATCGCTTAACTGTGTGTTCTAATCAATCGGATGTTTGCAAAATATTTTGCCTTAAAATTATGTACGTCATGAAAAGTATTCAGTATTTCCCGTAATTAAAAAAATGGTGTCATCAAGTGAAATCATTATCCAAGTTCAAAACAAGAACCAGAAGAGAAAGTACGTTTTCAAAAGGCATCTAGCTAAGATGTCTATTAGTGTAAGATGTGAGTGATAAAGAGGTCAAAACCTAGCAAACCTATTAATGAAAGAGGGATCCATCAAGTTTTATTCAACACTACTTTACCAGCTCAAAAAATCATTACGCTATGGGTTGGTGAGGAAAATACTATTGTATGTTTACCTTGCACTTACACTTTTGCCTAGATATCCTGTCGATTTGAGCTCCTCATAGTTCTTAGAAGTCAAGTTACATAATAGGAAGGAGTGTTGCAGGCAATGTCTACAGGATGGGAACTCTTGGGAACTGTAACAGGGAAGTGTTACAGGTTGTGCTTGACAGTCAGATGAAGATGAGCTCCCAGTGCAGTACTGGGACTGAAGAGCTAATTTCATCCTTGATTGTATAACTAGAGCATCGAGCAGAATCAGGGAAGTTATATTTCCTTTTTATATATAGCTGGTTTTATACTTCATCCAGTTTTGGTGTCCAGAATTTACTAAATATATAGTTAAGTTGGGGAGAGTTTATAGAAGTATCATAAGAGTAGTGAAGTATTGAAAAAAAAAGTTTAGATTGAAAGGCTGCAAGAGCTCATCATACTTCATGTGTTAGAAAGGTACGGTGTAATTGCAATCTGTAAGTAACTATATGGGGAGTAAGTTTTTGGAATTCATTTAGTTCCATGGTGGAATTTTCAACTTAGCATATAAAAATAAAGATCAGTGACCCACTGAAGAAGAAAATTAAGCAAACCCAAACTAGAAGTAAATTAGAAATATAAGTATGAAGTCATTTTAATCCTTGAATTAAGTTTGTTGTATTGAGTAGAAAATATTTCAACATAGGTAAGGGATTTACCAAATTTACCATCAGTGCTACAAAAAGGGAACTAATTGGTATAATGCTATTTGGCTTAATATTCAATGAGTCTTTTAAGGGTATGAATAGTAGAAATATAAAGTATTACTATTTCTTGATATTTATGTTTGTGTTTCAGATTTATGGATAACCTACAAACTGAGGTTCTAGAGATAGAATTCCTTTCCTACTCTAATGGGATGAACACCATCAGTGAGGAAGACTTTGCCCATATTCTTTTGAGGTATACAAATGTGGAAAACACATCAAGTTACCTGGAAAACATGCGCTGCAGGATTCCTGAAGAAAAGGTAATAGTTTAGCTAGGACAGCAGTGGGCCACAGGATCCAGTCCCAGTGTCATGAAGATGAAAACATAGCCTTCTTGGACTGAATGAGATTCTGTCACTGAATTAATTAGCACCAGGATTTTATTCTGATCATGAGCTGTATGTCACATGTTTTTCAGATTACTTCCTGAATAAAATGTAGAAGAGTAAATAGCATAGAATTATGTTCCATAGGATTTAGCTAGTAATATTTTTGAAGTTTAGATAACAAAGCTTTATATTACATGAAAATTCAGTTTAAACAGCAAAACCCATAAGACTTGAACAATTTTCTAGCAATGAGGCATTAAAACCCCCTTCTTACTTCTCTTTTACACTGCCACTGGAATAGCATCTCTTCAGAAATAACATCAACACCCTTTATCTAGTTGTTTTGTAGTCTTAAATGGATCCCTTGTATATAATTATTTATGGTATGTGATTCTTATGAAGAGATAGAAAAGATAATAAAAACAGTAAAGGTCATGAGGTAGATAGTCCTTCGTTTGTTTAACAACAAATGTGTTGTCACAGGTGTATCTGAAAGAAATGTAGTGGCAACTATGCATCAGTGGTAATCAACAGGATAACATTAAAAGTAGCCCTTCAAATAAGGGATGTTTTGGATATACTGTTTGTGTTTATAGACGGAGATCAGATTAACCTGTCCTAGGAATCTAGCTCTTTCAATAGCTGTGTATTTTGATAGAATTGACAGCAGAGCTTGTGAAGAAAAGTAATAAATCGGTTTGGACAGTTTTTGGGGCTTTTTGTCTGAGAAATTACATTGCAATTTCGGTCTACTGAGTAAGTAAGGTCAGCTGACCTGATAGAAACACACTCCAAAAATCAACAGTTTTCTGTTCAAATATCTGGATTATCTGACACTCCTGTGGTTGTACAGCAGTTAGGTCCACTGAGAGATAAATATAGCTGGGGAGTGGAAAGGGAAAGCAGGGCTGTCTCTTCTGCACCAGATGAGGTGTAAGATGAAGCAGTAAGATTGAGATCAGAGTTCTGCTCACTGACCCTTTCAGAGTTCCTGGTCTGGCTGCTGAGGTGCTCAGTTCTAGCTGCTCTAAAACATCTGTGCAGCTTTCAATATTCAAAGCCAAGACAGTGCAACAGAAATGCTATAAGGCTTTTTTTTTTGCATGGTTCCCAGATCGTTTTTGGTTAGGGTGCAATCAAGATTTCCAGATCTGTGGAAATCTGGAAAAAAAAGAAATCACTTTGAGGCTTGTATAACAACAATGATGTATCACTTGGGTAACTGAAAAGTAATGACAGTCATAGGTATAGAAAAATGCTTCTCTGAATGGCAAAGGTGAAGTTGATTAAGTAAATATAAATGCCAACACTTTCTTTTAAACACAAGGAAGTGTTCTTTGAAGTTCATCCCTAAGTCTTCCAGTGCTACTAGTCTGATAGCAAGTCTTCCACAGTAGTTTCCTCTTCTGATCTCTGATGGGACCATCAGCTAAGGAAAACCTTCATGTAGAAAGCTCTGTCACTCAGTTATAGGTTTGCTTATGCTGTGTTCTAGGAATATCCTGGCACTTGACCAGTGCCATATATCTCCATTAATTAAAACAAGACATTGCCATTTTCCATGGGTCCATATCACTGGCTTGGTAAATGTGCTATCAGTAGAGTGGAAAAAGTAAATCCCTGTGACATCTGTGGTGCTTGCCACAGGCTTTTCAGAATGGGACTTTGCCTCTTATTGCCATGGAAGCGTTTTTCATATGTTTGCACTTTCTTACACTTCTAATAACATCATAGTTTGGAAATTATAAAATGTACTCTCTACTACAGTGAAAAGCTGCAATACTAATACAACCAGAGGATTCCATTTAGAAGAAAAATCATTCTAGCCTGTAAAGGAATAGGCAGCTACTCTCACAGTTGGCAAAGTTAATTTTTCGTGGTGCTGCATGTAGAAGCCTCTAAAGCAACATGATGATCATTTGGCATAGCGTAGTCATGTTAAAATGTTCAGAGGGCATGCTGCCTGCTCACAGGATGTTTTCCTCCTTTCACTAACTAGATGCCAAGCAGTGATTCATTTAAGCTGGCATCTTGAATTACTACAAATATCAGCTCCTAAAGAAAGCCTATGCATTTTTAACAGCATTGGTGCATTAATATAGCAGTTTTCTTTGCTGTAGTAAAATATAATCTGTCCAAATAAAAAAGTTTGTTTCCTTGTACATAGAAAATAAACTACTGGAAACTATTTATTTTCTATGTACAAGGAAACTAACTTTTTTATTTATTTCCTGTGCTAAAATGCAAAACGTATGGCAAATACGAAATGTTATTAGTTACCAGTTGAACAAAATATGGTCCTAGGAAAGGAGAAAGACAGTAGACTGCTTTATGCCCAACTCTGTTGGAGTGTCATTTTGCCTGCCCTTCTGCCTCCTTTGTGTCCTTTGCTGTTCTTCCTTGAGAGGAAATAAACATGTATGATTGCAGATGATTTCAGCAGAAATTGTAGAACTCTTAAGTGAAGACAGCTCTTTTTCTCATAGCTAAAATGTTGCGGAGTATGTACAGCTTAGCCATGGACTGCAGGGGTGGCTCCTTCATCTCCTTGCTTCATCCCCAGTGTCAACTCATGGTAGCTGTTTTCATCACTACTGGAATCACAGAAGCTGCAAAAAGGCTTGTTTGTAGACCAATGGTTCTCAGCCTCACCTATGCAAGGGCTACTTTCCATCTGGACTGATCATCTCCTCTGTAGTTATATGGAAAGAGCTAGAATTTTTCCAGTAGCCTGACCTCTTACAGTATCTCCCACATTCAAAATATTTATAGACAAATTGGTGCAAATTAAGGATTTTTAAAAATCATTGTGAACATTAAAATGTCAGCTCAAGACTTTGATGACCATTTTCTATTATTGCTATTTTGCCACAGTACCTGAGGGTCCTAGCTGGGGACTGAAGTTTCACTGATCTAGGTATTTCATAAATATGTGACAAAATTATTCCAGTCCCAGAGTTCAGTCTAAACAGAGTGCAAGAAACAGAATTTGGACACAAACTCACAAACTATTAGATGCCAAATGCAACGAAACAAGAAGATGGTATTTATTAGTATTCATAAATTAAGCTTTTAAGATATAAATTTAAAGGAGAATAAGGAGGCTGTTCTGCTTGTGTCTATGAGAGTTTCCTCCCAATTTCGAAGGATGAAACAGAACAAATCTGCTGGTTGAGAAAAGCAATTCATGCTGGAGATGGGTCAAGTTCTCCAGTCAAACAGTTTATAAATCTTAGCTAGAGCTGAGTTAGGATCACTTAAGCAGTGGTATACATCTCAAGTGGGTGGAGGCCTATTAATGTCTTTTAACAATAATATGTTGCTCTCCACATTTAGCACAGTGCTTACTGTCTCATATGAGTTCATGGCCAACCTCTGCCATTTACTCCTCTGCCACAAACCTGCTTCAGTATGTTTTCTGTGTTCTGCCGTACCATAATGACTTTGTATATATTTGAGGAGAGACGTAGGTCAAGATCTTAGTTTGAACAGAAAGGCTCACTGGTCTTTCTGTTGTCTTCAGGTTTATTTTCAGAGAGAAGTAATTAAATAGGATAAAAGGATAAAAGCAGACAGAATAATAGCTGGGAATGATAGTTAAAGGAGGCCAGGGAGATCAAGGTCTGATGAAGAACGTGATCCCATGTTCAGAATGGCTGGCCATGGAGAATGAGATATAGGCAATGGTCCTGGCTTAATTCAAAGTCTCTGTTTAAGGGCTCTTTCAGAATCAGTTTAGAGATAGTTTATCAGGTCTTTGGATTTGTAGCTGAGAGAAAAGCAGAACAAATATCAGGAAGAAGAAAAAATAAGCTCTTTTAACAACAGCACTTTCAGAGAAACTTTCACAGAAGATACTCTGAAGTCTGGTCAAAATGCAAAAGATTTTTTTAAAAGCTGGAGAAACCCTGGAATACTTGATACTTGGAGTATCAGCTGAAGAGACCTAGTTGTCTAAACATGGGTATGTAAAAACTGCACCTTAAAGTACAGAGCTTAAGTTAGATCATAACATGTATTTATTAATTCATCCAGTGTATTCATGTGAGCATATATGCCCACATATATAATAGCGGTTTGCAGGTTTTCGGTAGTAAACATATTCCAATATTCATACAAACCTAGACTCTTATTCTCAATATCAACTGCTGTAATAGTCCTGGAATTCTTAAAGATTGACTTAAGCAATGGAACAATATATTTGACTGTTTTTTGGGTGAGATTTGCTATCCATTGCAGTGGCAAAGAGGAAAGACATCTTGCATACCTCAGGAGACTCCCATTCTTTACTTCATTAACTTTCAGTACAAATCTCTATCTTTTTCAATGGGTGTGGTATCTATTCTTAAATAAAGTAGACATATTTAACTGCAAGGTTTATTTATTCAGTTGTCATCACTACTTATAATTCTTATGGTGTATATTGTTCTTTTATTTTTTTAGGGTATCACATTTGATGAGTTTAGATCATTTTTCCAATTCTTGAACAACCTAGAAGACTTTACAATTGCAATGCAAATGTATAATTTTGCAAGTCGTTCCATAGGTCAAGGTAAGTATTTATATTTTTATAAAAATCTGTTGATAAAGTTACAGAACTGTTGACAAAAATACAAAAATGTTTTGTAATTCGTAGTTTGTAGTTTTAATGTCTTGGGTAAAAGGCTAAGAAGGCTAGGACTCCAGCTTTGAGAGGAGAAGGCTTGGTCATATCATGAGAGATAATGATAAAACTTTACAAAGTCATATAAGTGGTGGATAAGCTGAATGCAGAGTAGGTGGTCACCAAATCCTACAATACAAGAGTTAAAAGGCACCTGATGACACCAATAAGAGATAGGTTTAAAGCAAACAAAAACATTTCTTTACACAGCCAGCATCTGGAATCTGTCCTTCTATGAAGGTTGTAGAAGGAAACTGTCAGAAGATCCAAAGATGGATTAGACAGATTTTTTAACAAACCAGTAAGTGGCTGCTGAAAGAACTAGGCAGGTATGTAGTGTCTAAAATCCTTAACAGAACAGTTGAGATGCTTGGGGAGTGCAAGGTGAAGAATATGTGAGGTAGTCAGACTTGTGTGGTCTACTCAAGTAGCATCTTCATGGGTCTGACACAGTAACACCAACTGGTCCTACCTCGTGTGGCCTTACCAAAGGAGTATACTGTTTTCTGTGTGCTCTGTTTCTTAGGTTCTGTGTCAATTAAGTAGATGCCATCAGTACATACCTAATGTAGGTTTAATTATAATATGTTTTTCTGATTTTGTTATTACACATAGTATATTTGTGTAAATTTATACCAATTAAGTGTTATCATATCAGTATCATATCAAACTACTTGGTTTAGAACTGTGAAATCCAATCCTAATTTTCACATTTTCTTATTTTTTGAGTGTTTAAATGTGAAAACTCAAAATTTACTTGTATTTCATAATGTGTTGTCCACAAAGTAGGATTAATGTATTTCATTTTTTCTTCTGATGTTCTCTTTATGCAGACGAATTCAAACGTGCTGTGTATGTAGCCACAGGCGTCAAGCTTTCACCACATTTGGTGAACACAGTGTTCAAGATTTTTGATGTCGACAGAGATGACCAGTTGAGTTATAAAGAATTTATCGGCATTATGAAAGACAGACTGAATCGGGGGTTTAGGGTAAGGATTCTAATTTTTATAGTTATCTTAGTTGACTTTACTACTTACCAGTGCTTACTTTAGCACCTGTATCACCAGTAGGTTTGCAAACCAACAGTGTTTATATTTAAAGACATATGTTTTATAGAAATCCTGAAGCAGTCTGAAAGATAAATGCCTTCTTAAATTCCTGAATTTTTTATTAAAAAGCAATACATAGACAATATAATGTACCTTTACAGTACACAAACCAAATTGGAGATGAGAAATCCTCTGCATACTGTCATTTCTTCTGTATTATGTGATTGCTAGACTGGCACTAAGAATTTTAACAAGGGTAGCAATTATGTCTGGGTTGTTTGCAGGGAAAAGAGTGTTTCTCTCTCTCAAACTCAGGCAGTTTAAAGGTCAACCATTGGCTCTTCTAAAACATTTTTTAAAATACCAAGTATTGATAGTGACCGTTGGAAAAAGTTGCAGCAGAAGATAGTTTTTATTTTCAAATAAAGAATTAGTGAAGTGGTGCTGAACAATGCTATATTCTAGTTCAGAGTTGCTTTTGATAGTTTAACCCAGTATCTAATACAGGGTTAAATTACAAGAAGCTAGAGGGCAGGAAATTACTTGCAGAAAATTTTCATAGGGAACAAGCTTGTAAATCATGCTTTGCCTTTTAGGTAAATGTATAGGCCTTGCTGCCCTCTTCAGGTTCTGTGTAGTATAGGGGAATTTTATAGTATCAGAAAAATTTTTAATGAGAGTATGATCAATAAAAGTCACATTTTTTTTCTTCATATGACAAGTGTTAACATTTTTACCTAAATGTAAAATGGTGTTCTTACTGACAGCTTAATCCCTTAGACATAAATCTTAAACTGTGTGATGGTTCCTAAATTGACATTTCAGTATGTTATTTCTGTAATGTACTTTTAGTCATTTTCAGTTAGCTTCCTAAATATAATTTTAGAACTTTCTGTGAAGTGGTGTTGAGTCTAATAGTTTGCTTGTTATTTTTGTAATACTATGATCAAACATAAACTGTGGATAACCACCACTGCATTTGTAACAAACTTATTTCATCGTTGGTCCTCAATTCCTTTTATTATGGTGTGGGAATGATGATTGTTTCATAACTGTTTCAAGATGTTCAGCTATATGTTTTAATTGTTTACTGATTGTAAGTGTGCAATGTATGTTAATTTAACCAGAAAACAGTCTGCTTACTAAGTAATTCTTGTAAATGTATTACATGTTTCTATTTCACAAAATGCATGACAGAAATCACATATAATCTTTAAAAATATCATCCAGCACTATTCAGTCTTATGTAGATATCTTTCTTTTGCCTAGGCCACTATAAAATATTCCAGTGGACTGTAAAAGAACTATAAAAAACAGCCAAGGATGTCAGAAGAATAGCATGGTCTTTCATAAATGATATGTCTAATTTTAATTAGATACGAGATATATCCTGGATTGCACAGGAGATGGTCGTGATTCAGTTACATGCAGACTTATTAGAGTATTCAGAAAAATGCATTCTCTTCAATAATTAGTAGTATTACAAGACAATTACAGTACCAAACTTAGGAATTACGACTTCCAGTAAGTTTTTGTAAGTGTCACACAAACCTGATCTTTCCAAGAGTGGGTAAAAACTCTGCAAAAATTTGCCTTTTCAGTTTAATAAACACCCCACACACCCTGATCTTTGTTTAGAATTAAAAGGCGAAAACACGTAAGAACCTTTTGCCCAGGGCAAATTGGTAGAAAATGCCATTAATTGTTTCCTATTGTTTGTACATTAGAAGTTACACAGTATTTAGTGTGGCCAGAACAAGTAAAAGTTTACCCCCTTGCTCTGATAATGTGGAAGGCTCAAATGTTGTTTTGTGCTAAATCAAAACTAACAAATCACTAACCTTTTCTTTGTTAATAACTGTGTTTGAAATCCATATTAAGATTTGGTCAGTTCCATTATACGGATGAAAGAACATAAGCTTCTGCTTATGCAGTATTTTGTAGCAACATGGAAGTTTTTGCTGTGAGAAATTTGAACCTGTTTCTAAAGTGTAAATGCCTCATTTTAATGTTAAGTATCCTACAATTAATGTCTGCTCAAATCAATGTAGTCTCTGATTATCACTCTAAAACCATCTAAGTTTAAAATAGGCCTATGACTTGAAGTATGATTTTACAATTAACATCTTACATTTAGTAATTCAACTTTTTAAAAAGTTTTATACTGAAATGTTTGCCCAGAAGAGCCTTGAGGGCATCACAGAGCTTGGTACTAGGACCATGCATTTTAGAAAAGGGCGTTTTGTAGTTCACAGAATCCCAGGTTGGAAGGGACCTCAGGGATCATCTAGTCCAACCTTTCTAGGAAGAGCAGAGTCTAAACAAGACGGCCCAGCACCTTGTCCAGACGACTCTTAAAGGTGTCCAACGTGGCCGAGTCAACCACTTCCCTGGGGAGATTATTCCAATGGTGACTGTCCTCACTGTGAAAAATTTCCCTCTGTGAAAAATCTCCCCAAGAGCAACTTGTGTCCATTCCCCCTTGTCCTCTCCATGTGATTCCCTGTAAAAAGGGAGTCTCCATCTTCTTTGTAGCTACCCCTCAAGTACTGGTACATGGTGATGAGATCCCCTCTGAGCCTCCTTTTCTCAAGGCCGAACAAACCCAGCTCTCCCAGCCTATCCTCGTATGGCAGGCTTCCCAGTCCTTTGATCATCTTAGTTATATAGTCTGACTAAAGCAAACATATTTAAGAGTAAAGAGTTACACAAGTCCAATGAAACTGGAGTTCTGAAAGGTCAGTCAGTACCTACCAGCTTTGTCCTATTTAAAAGCTTAGTCATAAACTTATAAAATTGAGGAAGGTCAGGTACTACCCCTTATAGGAACACAATAAATATTAATTTTAAAATACATTTTTTGGCATGTTTTTGGAAAAGTGAATGTCTTAAAGAGTTTATCAAATGAAATTTCTCTCTTTCTGGAATACAGTTTTATAATCTGAAACCATTTTTGGTTTTAGTAGTTTTAAACAAACTAGTATATTAAGCTGCCATCAGGTGGTCAGTCAGAGTATTGCCATAAACGTGAAAAATGCAGACACAAACAGCCTTATTTTTGCTTGCTGTTTGGTTTAAATAGTTCTTCCCTTTCTTTTTTTTTTTGTAATTTAAAATATATAAGAAGATTACCTTTCCTTTATAAATTCCATTTTTAAACTGAAAAATTTGGAACTTAGTGACTAAATGATAAACATTTTGCCTAGCACATATTTTACTGTATCTTCTAGCTATTTGTCACTTAAAGCCATTTTTTTGTATTTTCATGATGCCGTTGTCTTATGCTTACCTCTGCCTGCCTTCACATGTTGTCTGCATCTGCGCACTTCTCCATCTTCTGCTCCACAGGGCTACAAACCTATACAGAGGTATACTACTTTCAAATCCTGCGTGAGGAAGGAACTCTATAGCAGATAAATGACGGTATGTGTTAGCAGCCCAGTCTGAGTGTGCTGGCATGCTTGCAGGAATGGCTGAATGTTAAACTGTCACTGCTTTGTTTCCCGTTCCAAAATTGAGGAATAAGTTACCTGACTGTAAGCAATGTAATAGCTCAAAGCGTCATGTTGTGTTTTTGACTGAAGCAGTAGAATTTTATTCTGGAGCTGGCAATGACTGACTCGCAATGTCACTGTTTTGTAAGCCAGCCGCAATTTTGTACTATGTTTGAAATAAGGAAGAGTATTCTTTCATAGTTTCTGTGGCTGTTTTCTGTCTGTCCTGTGACCACTTTTCAAATAATACCTCAGGTACCTATAGCTAATAAGTATTTACCAATGAATATTGTAGAGGCAGGTTTTTTTTTTCCTGAGAGACTGTTAGTAACTTGATTCTACTTTGATTTACACAGTTACACTTTTGAAAAAGATAATGTGGTTTTGGCTTGATGAATGTTACAGCAGCAATTTTCAAAAATCAGCGCTGTGCCCACACATGACCACCATGGCTGTTTCTGTGTATCCACTACATGAATATTCTTTCTTACAATTAGATGTCACTGTGGGTTTTGGTGTAAAGACCGGGGCGTGCATATCCTATAGCCATATTGTGAAATTGTTTGTCACATGGTGGACACACCAGAAATGTGTTAGTAGACCTTTCTCTTTTACATAAAGGAAGAGTTTGCTCCTTTGCAGTTTAAGGTTTTGGTGCGAGCACTTTTTTCCTGTTCATATTTATAGACTTTGTAGTAGTTGCTATGAAGGCTGTGAACAGCTCACGTAGGTCCTAGATGTATTATTTTGCAGAGGGGAGGAACTAAGAGATGTGCATCATGACAAAGAAGGCCCCACAGCCAGTGGTCTGGTGCGAGTGGACCGTGTGGAGCAGCCAGCACATCTCATGCTCCTGAGCCAGGAGGGTTTGACTGTCGTTCCCTGCTGTTCTTAATTCTGAGGCACAGTATTAAGCTGAAATTGTCTAATAACCATCTTCAGATGCTTCCATACATCAGCATATTGGCATCTGACCACCTGAATCCTCCCCTTTCCTGTCATATGCCTCTCTGAGCACTTGTATGCCACTGAGCGTGCTGGGCCTCTGGTTTAAGTCTTTCTTCCCTAACTCCGCCATGAAATTCCTTGCGTGTCAGGGAAGTGAGGAACGTAGGTACAATAAGCAGAAGTGTTTTGGATCCTGTTTATCTTGGGTGGTGGCTGACTTCCAGCACATTGGAAAATCTAAGTCTGTAAGGATGAGAGGTGGGGTCCATTTACCCAGACTGGTAGCCCACCAGCTCACCAGTCCCACTGATGTTTTCCTTTTGTAGACCCCTATGCAAGACAGGTAAGAGAGAGGGAATATATCTAAACTATTGACCTGTTCCCATGGCACAGCATGTCATGTACCCCAGATGCTGTTGGTTGGGACTCTTCATGCCATAATTTTTTTCAGTGAAGTGACACATCTTTTGAACAGGCTTGTTCTTTGAAATTCAGTAAATATGGCTTGGGGCATGTCCAGGCTTACACAGCTGATGTCCTCCTAGAAGGAAGATGAGTACTGTTTGATCTGCATAAACGCTTCTCGTACATGTAACATTTAGCATACATAGGATTACTTCTTTATTATTTTGATTAACTATTAACATTTTTTAAATTATACTTCCTCTTTATGAGTATAAACCAAATACTGAAGCATTGTACTAATATGTGAGGAACACAAAATGAAATTTTATCTTAGCAAACAAAGCATCTGGTTTCTGGGAAGTGTAAATGACTAATGAAATAGTTAAACCAATATTTTAGTAATCCAACTCATCAGTCACATAAGAGGAAATTTGTGGCTTTAGATCTATTTTATGTAACTTCATCTCTTTGAAACTTTTGACTTTCAAAACTTCCTTTCTTCTTTTCCTATGTTGTTTTAAAAATCATTTTAGGAGTACTTAGTCTTTTTGTCCCCACTAATTCTGCCACAACCTACATTGTAGTTGCATATCAAGTATTTTTGAAACTGTAAACTTTTTAAGATACGGAACAGCTCTTGCAGGAAACTGGCAAAATGGTATACAGTCATGATGCTTTCCTAATAATTTCAGTGAAGGTTATGTGACCAGGCAGAACAAAATGCAGTGACACAAAGAATCCAGTATCTAATCATCAAGCCTAATAAAATGAGCTTGGCAACAAAAAGAGAGACTGTCGTAAAAGCATGAAGTTTACATACATTGACACCTTGACAGAGGTCTGAATTCAAGCAATAAATTCATTCATTCATCGTTTGAGATGGAGTAAACTGGGAGAGAAATATACAGTGGAGATTTATGAAGGGAGATTTTGTTCACTCTGTATAAAGACATTCCCAAGAAAAAAGATTTAAAGTTGATAATAGTATGCACTGGGAGACAGACAGAGAAACCAGGTTGGTTTTCCATGCACTGACCTGGCCACAGGCAGCCTCACTGCCATAGTATAGAGCTTGCTGGTTATTCACCCTGCTCTTCTTCCCACCTGGAGCTCCTGGATGCTATAACAAGAATGCTTCTGGTACCTAAGCTTGCTGGTGTAGGTCTGTATCAGATATCTCTTCCCTGTGCACTCAAGCATGCACTGTAGACCTGTTGTGGTTTCACCCCAGCCGGCAACCAAGCCCCACCCAGCCGCTCACTCACCCTCCCCCCTGGTGGGACGGGGAGAGAATTGGAAGGGCGTAAGAAAGAAAACTCATGGGTTGAGATAAGACCAGTTTAATAATTGAAATATAATAACAATAACAACAACAACAACAATAATAATAATATAATGATGATGTAGTGAAAACAAATTAAAAAAAAAAAAAAAAGCAGAACAAAACCCAGGATAAACAAGCGATGCAACCACTCACCGACTGATGCCCAGCCAGTCCCTGAGCAGCAATTACTGCCCCCAGCCAGCTCCCCCTCAGTTCATACACTGAGCATGATGTTATATGGTATGGAATATCCCTTTGGTGAGTTGAGGTCAGCGGTCCTGGCTGTGCCCCCTGCCCTCCCAGCTTCCTGTGCACCCGGCAGAGCATGGGAAGCTGTAAAGTCCATGACTTAGTCAAGGACTAAGCAGTGCTTGGCAACAGCTAAAACATCAGGGGGTTATCAACATTATTCTCATCCTAAATCCAGAGCACAGCACTATGCCAGTTAACAGGAAGAAAATTAACTCTATCCCAGCCAAATCCAGAACAAAACCTCAAATATGTAAAATTCCCTTGTCCCTGCAGATACATTAGAGCTACTGCTCTTCACTTGAGCAATTGCTCATGTGTCTTGTAATGTAACACACAGAGTAACGTATCCAGTTGTTACCTATTCTGAGTTCCTATTTGTGCAAAGTGTTACTTAACTTAAAATATTTCTTCAAATTTATTAGTTTTTTCCAAGTGTCAGTTGATGGAAATGGAAACTTTAACCAAAACACATGTGAAGTGATACAGGAGTTTGTTACTGTGGAGGCAAACAAAACTAATTCTTTGCCATACAGTGTGGAGTAAAAGCGAATTTACATAATTCTAAAAATAATTATTTTATGTTTAGTTTACAAATTGAAAAGATTAAAACAAAGATGGAATCATTGGAGATTTGAAATTGGACAATTCCAGTTGGGTAATTAAATTTCAGTCTCGTACAAAAAAACCACATAAATGTATGTGAAATACAAAAATCTGCTGCAATTACATCACAAAGTTAGGTGCGATACAATAACTCTTATTCTTATTTTGTTCTAAATATAAGTGTACAGATCATTGTCTTTGCTTTGATATACTTTCTATGGTAAATGTAGAACTCTGATGAAAGAGATTAAGATACTTGGCATACATACCATAGATTATACCGTACTTTGAATCCGCACCCTGAAAAGGGATAAACAACACATTGTGCTGTACCTTATGTATCTCTAAATTGCACTAATGCAATTTACTTAACAGTGTAAAGAATGTTATACACTTACAATAAATAATGAAAATCTCTCCTTGGGGAACAACGGTACAAGCTCTGTGTGGTCCCAAGAGCTGGCAATGGTCTTGGAGAGCTTGACTTTCTGCATCGCTCTCCCTGCAGGGCACACAGCCCAGCTCTGCATCGGCAGGTACTCCTTTGCATACACTGCTGGGAGGACAGGAAAAAAAACCACATTAGTAGGAGCTGCCTGGCAGAGCTGAGAGGAGAGCTCTACTTCGAGTGCCTTATGGAAGGGTTATGTAGGAAATTTCTAATAAAGCGTTTTCAAGGTTGATTTCCAAAGAAGGATGCTAGAGGCCAACTTCAGGAGGGGTTCAAGTCCAGCTGAAAGTACTGTTTGCTAAACTATTTGTGTGCTCACTAACTGTAACAGACACCACTTAATCTGTAATTCCAATTTTTTTCACTTCTAAAGTATTGAAAATAAATATTATATGTCACAATTGTAAATCTAGGAAATAAGTTGTAAGTCCCAATAATTTCTTGAAAAATCTTACGATTTTTGCATTAAAAGAACTGTTTTCTAGATGTTCTGAATTTTGCAGGGCTTCTAAATTGCTGATTAAAGGTTTATAGAAAGTCATAGTTAATAGTTACAAACAGCATCTTGGCACAGATTGGGGAAGTAAATTTCATTCTGAGAAAATTTAAGAAAAACAAAAAGGACTCAAGCAACTCATTAAGAACCTTATTGCTAGTCATGTTTCTGTCTTCTGTAAATACTTCATTCAGTCAAGCAACATTAAATGTGTCATGTAGTTAATATTTTGAAAGCTTTTAGTTTCCATACTTCCCTAATATACAGCAGTTGAATACCTGAAGAGGCTGTTCCTTAGTAGTTGAAGAGACTGTTGCTTACCTCTTCTCTAAAGCCAATAAAGTGGGTAGTGTGTGATAGGCACGCCTCCCTGGCTCATCTTGCTAAGGTAGCTGGAAGTTACAGAACCCAGACTTTTGATCCTAAAACTGACTCGAACCTTAAAAACATACCTGAGTAAAGTGGGAGTAAAATGTTCCAGTGAAATGCGAAAGTGTTGCAGAGTATGTGGACAGGATGTTCTGTGTAAGGATTTGGTACGCTGAGAGTAGATCGAACAGCAGTGCATACATTAGAAATAAGTATATGAACAGTTAATGTACTTTAGTGTTTCTTTTACTGATTTTCATGAACATTTCTCTGAACCTGTTTCATAAAATAAAAAATAAATGCATATCTCAAAGCACTGGTTAATCAACTGAAAGTGCTTTTCTTAAATAAGGCAATGCCTTTTGCAAGTAATGCATTTTTTTCATAAGATTGACCGTAGATCTCAACTAAACTATGCGTTCATGTAAGTATTGTTTCTAGTATTTCATTTAAAGTCTGGATTACGTACTGCTGTGGATTAGATTGTTTTCTGAATATTTACAACTAATGCATAATGTTCTATGCTTTTTAATTATACAGGATGAGTAATAAGAATAAGTGAAATGTAGGCTTCACTCTCTGATGGTTGGTTTTCAAATACTGCAACGTCACAGTATTTTTAACTTCTTCACTCAGTTCAACCAAAACAAGCTATCAGACAATCTCTCACCTTGACACTGTAACCATTGACCTCCAGATACTGGACTTAATTTCTAAGATGAATTACAATTTAAAATTACTTGTAAATGCCTCTGACTTATCTACAATTACAATTCCTGTTCCTTACTTAGCCTCTTTCCCAGTTGACGGAATATTTAGCCCTGTTCTATCTTTCTGAACTTACTATCAAAATAGGCTTGTGAAGTTAGGAATAGCAGAAGCAATAATGAGACCCAGTGATAACTACAGACAGCATAAGAGTCTAGTGAATCTCCCAGGCCAGCCTTTGGACGATACTCCTCTCCATTCAGTGTGGGCACTTACTAATGTCAATGAACTACAATGCAGCTCAGGATTAAAGTAACCTAGTATAAAGAAGCTTTCCTATCATCTGCCTATTTTGTATTTGGCTTTTGCTGGTGCCTCAGTTTCTTGAACATCGGTAATTTTCTGTGTTTTTTATTTGGTGTTAGAGGTGGCTTAGTACAGTGTCAACATGAAGAAGCAAGAAGCAAAACTAGAGAGAGAGCAGGGCAAACCTGAATAAAGAGGAAATCCTTTCTTACAGCTTTTAATACACATAGGCTATTTGCTGATACTAACCGTGTGCTGTGAGGTGAGGATGCGTTCTGAATACTTAACCTGTGTGTGGATTTATAACCCTCATTATACAGAAGTACTTCTGGGTCAGAGAAGTATTTGATCTGTTGTGGTTTAGCCCCAGCCAGCAACTAAGCACCACACAGCCGCTCGCTTACTCCCCCCACCCCTGTGGGATGGGGAGAGAATCAGAAGGGCAAAAGTAAGAAAACTCATGGGTTGAGATAAGAACAGTTTAATAATTAAAATAAAACAGTAATAATAATAATAAAAATAGTAATATAATGAAAAAGAAAATAGAAAGAGATGAAACCTTGGGAGGAGGTGAAAAAACCCAAACAACAAGCGATGCAACCGCTCACCACCTGCTGACTGACACCGCGGGTCCCCGAGCCACGATCGCTGCCCCGCCGGCCAGTTTCCCCCAGTTCACATACTGGGCATGACATCACGTGATATGGAATATCCCTTTGGCCAGTTTGAATCAGCTCTCTTGGCTGTGCCCCCTCCCCTCCCAGCTTCTTGTGCACCCAGCAGAGCACGGGAAGCTGGAAAAGTCCTTGACTAGTACAAGCACTGCCCAGCAACAACCAAAACTTCGGTGTGTTATCAACATTGTTTCACACTAAGTCCAAAGCACAGCACTGTGCCAGCTGCAGTGAAGAAAATTAACTCTATCCCAGCTAAAACCATGACAGATCTTTCATGATTTTAATATTAAAACATAGATCTAGTCTGTATGAGTGTGAGTCAAATTTAATGTAATATTAAGGAATTTAGTGAACGATATCTGTATCCAATTGTATGTTTTTCACTTTTCACAGGAGACTCCAAAGTATGGTTGGAAGGAATATTACTCTTGTGTGATGACTGTAACCAGTGAACATCTCAGAGATCTATGGAAGCAATTTCGGAGACGAGATATGCTGAGATAAAGGAAGAAAGAAGGATTATCTGCACTGGCTAGAACTACTTATTCCAATGAATTCTTAATTGAGAACAAACCATCCAGGGTGAATCACGAATCTTCCTGCTGCAGTAGAAAACACAGGACTTCTTTTCCACTTAATATGGTGATCATCAACTCTTACAACTGCTTTGAAGTATGTATTTTATTTAAACAACGAGCTATATCACCTGATTAGCAGAACTATTTTTTTTAAGAATACATTTTTAACATTATTTTTTATTATTTTGAGATACGTTTGTCATTTAAACAAACAAACAAAAATTTTACATCTGAGTAGGCAAATGTTTTGGCAATGAAGAGACATTGCCCCACATCAGCTTAGACTGTGAATTTGCTTCCAGAACAGCACTGTTAAAAGTTTGTGCTAAATTGGGAATGAATATACTAAGTAGCATAACAATTATGTACGAGTTGAATGTACGAATTCTTAGAAGCTAACAAAGCTGTTTCAGTCATAATGTGAATGATAGGTATTTACCTAGGAAAGGTACTGTATAGACTATAATATTCAGATTTTCCAAGTCTTACTACTATGTTTATTAATTTATCCTTTAAAAAAACAATACAGATTTTAAGATGTCTTACGAGCAGTATGGTGAGAAAAGTCAAAATGTTCAAATTCACCTTAAGTAACACACACTTTGTAATATTTATTATAAATTTTATTGCCATACATTCAAATTCACTGATATATTTCTGGTAGAGTAAAACTTCATGTGTTTCTTGTGAATAGTGCACTTGTATATGAAGTAAGATGTGGCACTGAGTAGAAATTATAGTTGTTTAATTTGCTACTCCGGAATGCAGTATCTGAAAAATAGATAACTAACTTGTGTTTGTGTCAAACAAAAAGGTGAAACAAAACATGAATGCATGCAGCAGTACAGAGCAACACTCTGTAATATTTGAATATTACGCATCAAATATTAGATATAAATTAGGCCTTATAAAGTTTATGGAGATGACAGGCGATGAGTAGCCACCATGACCCTTCATGCCCTGTAGGTTTAGATGTTACTGAAACAGTGATAAGGACACTGTTAACATTTCGTTTTCATATTCTCTAAATGTTTTCTTTGGAATTGAGCAGCAGCGTTTTCCTTACTCCCTTTCAAGATGATTGTTAGGTGGTGTGAGTTAAACCCAAACAAACACCAACACACATTTCTTACATCCTTCTTGAAAAGGTTCACTGGACGTTAAGTAAGTCTGTATCTATTTAGGAACAATCTGTGCCTTGAAATATTTCTAGCCGAATATACACACACTAAAACTAACGTCAGTAAATTGTTATCGGAAAGGGAAATATTTGCTGGAGTCTGACAATTAAAATAGAACCAAAATAATGGTTTTAAATCTTTTATTACTCCAAATACCTGTAAGCAAACTTCTCAAAGTTGTATTTAGTGCACATGTTGCTCAAATACCATCATTTATCACATGTGAATAGAAAAGATGTATAGCATCTGTGGAAGTACACCTAAGTTAAGAAATGTTTCATTTATAATAAGATTTATCTCTGCTAAAAATCAAAATAAAATGAAAAGGGAGATTTTTTTTAAGAAATTCCACTCTGGGAGTCTTAGGGGAAAAAAATGTGCTACCTGTGGCTTTGTCTGAGAAAAAGCCAGTTCAGAAAACTTGGAAGGATGCTACTTGAGAATACTTCATGATAAATACTTACCAAAGTTTCACCTTGGCATCCTTAAACTACTAACAACAGGAAAAATTGAATAAATTGGGATAAAGACATAACAGAACATGGATAAGCTGCAGTCCCTGTATGAACATTTAGGGAATTAATTGTTTCAATGTATCGTCTTGGTACGGAGAACTGTCTCACTGCTTCTTGTCAGCGTATACAAAACCCAATTTGCTACTTCGGTGATGAAGGACAAAAAACAGGAAGAAAGGATAGGGAGTTACCGAAGGGGTTCCCGTCCTGCCTCTTCATTCACTACTGCCCACTGCCAGGGATCCTCCCCTTGGAGGAAGCAGCAACCCCATCATCGTTTCGCTCCTCCACTGCTCTAGGCAATAGTGCACTTTGCTTTTACGGCTGGCTTGAGACAATTTTATCATTTTTCTATATATTTCCTAACTATAGTCACTTAATATAAAATAGAATGTGAAAGTGTCAGATTAGTTTTTAAGGTTTTTTTTTTCTCATGTTTAATAATAAGTTATTTAATATAAATATGAATATATGCATATGTTTATTTCAAAATAAATGCACTTGAAACTAATTTTCTTTGCAGTGTATATCATTCAAATTCTTTTCTCAAAAAAATTTTTTGGCATAACATGAATATACAAGTGCTTTGAATTAGAGCATCTCATGGTCACAAAAAATAGATTTTTTTGCTTCTTTTGGTCATTATCTTAGATAGGTTTGCTTTTCTGCCACAGAAATCCGTATAAAAGAGCTGGACGTGCAAGGACAGACAGGTGAAAACAAAGCAGGGTGATGGGACATGCCATCTGCTATAGAGGCACCCCTTGGATAGGCAGCAGTCACTATGCATGATAAAACCTTATTCGGAATCCACCAGATCCCTGGCAGCAGAGAAAATTTGTATGCTGCAACTAGATTATTTGAGAAGTTGTGTAAATGAAGGCTTTTTATAGAAACGGCTCTTGTTCTCTTCTGTAAGTTAAGAAACCTGTAATAATATAAGAAGATATTCCGCAGATGCTTAGAACTGCCCACTGATGCCCAGACCAGGTGTATATTGTGATAAAATGGTAACTCTTAAACCTGCGGCTTTGGGTAGCTTTGTGATACTAACTTTTGTCTGAGCTCTGATGAATTCCTAGTTCCCTGCAGAACACCCTGTACTGCAAGCTGCTCCCCGCTAATCTTCTGATGTTGAAGATCACCCTGGCAGTTTCCCTCCTTGCACGTTTTGGCAGTAAGTCTATACAAATTACTTCCACTGCAGATTCTTGTCTTGTATTACAAAGCAACTTATCAGCCTGAAGAAAAAGAAACTACTTAACGGTGACTTGCAGCAGATCGTTGGTCATACTGCCTGGTGTCTGTAGTTATTTGATCTCCTCTTTTCCACTTAAATATCAGGATAAGGATGCATTGGAATAAAATAGGAAAAAAATGATAGAGGAATTTTTCACTTTGATTCAACATTGCATAATATTCGTTATGTAATGATGTGTCTTGCTCTCTTGTCCCACTGAGGATGCTTTCAAGCCAGTTTCTAGCAAAAGAACTCCAGACTAATACTTGCAGAAGGAAAAGAATCAGACCAAAAGCTCACTATTCAAAAATGAATCTGAAAGAGAAGTAATTTGTGGCAATACCAAGTGTGAACTCCCCTTAAAATCAAGCTGAAACTAATATGAATAATTTCTAATATATGTGAGGTTTGAACTTACAGTATTTTTCCCTGTATCTGAAAAACCACGAAAGCATTTGGCACCCTGAACCTGTCAGCAGATGGTGCCCTTAGCAGTATTATGTTCTTTTCCGTACACGCACAATTAAATACATGGGGGTGTGCTTTAATCTTGAATGGGTAATGCTAATTTTTACCACTAGTTTGACTTACAAATTCCTCCCACAGAGGAACGTGACTATTAGCTAGGAGCTTTCCATAAAAATATTAGTACTCACTTGGAAATTTTAATATAAAATACCTAATTTTATACATATGTAAACATTTGTAGAAACAGCAACATATTAAATGTATTCAAATTTTACTAATATGTTTCTGTTTATTCAGTGTAAGCAAATAAACTGAGACTCCTGGGTTTTTTTAAAAGCACACAGAGCTGAGTTACCTGTTTATAGGTCCACCTTAATTTAAAAATAAATGAAATTAAATTAATATCATTGCATAGGAGCTTTTCCAGTTCCTGTTTCATAGCTATCCATTGCAAGTAATTTTCATTTACAGTTTTTTCTTTCTGACAATAAATTTATAATCCTCCTTTTTAAGCAGCCATACCCATAAGCCATGATTTTTTAATAAGTGTTTCTACTATTAAGTTGGTTTAGGTGATTTGCCTGAGGTTGTACATTCTGGATTGCAACAATGAACTGTAACTCACTCTACCCCTGATTCAGAAGCTACAACCTAGATTCAAAGAGTGTAGTGCTGTAAAAATAAACTTTGAAGTTTTCAAACTTCTGCAGTAAAATGCTGAGCCTGAAGTTAGTCACCTAGGCTCTCTGAACGGATCCAGGCAGAGAATTGCACGAGATCTGTTTTAAATCAGCCAACTAGCTAAACTAGTTAACCAGGCAATACTGAGTATAGGGATGTCGTAAGATGATGCCCCTGGGAGCTGTGCATTCTCGTGCACATCTTTCATGGCCAGTAGCACATGTGTGACGGGGGTGAGACGGCTCAGTTAGGAATTAGCACAGCAAAAAATAAAATATCACAAACGTATGTATATATGTGATTCAACTAAAACAGCTCCCAGTTACGAAAGTGCTGGGGACAGAATGTGAGAGGGAGTGGAAATATATTGCCTGAAGCAGAGTTGAAGAGTAGGATAATGGCAGTCTGGATTCAGAGGGACTTGAGGAGCTGCGGTAGTTGCTATCAAATTATGCGTCTTACAGATGGCATAGCTTGTAAAGACAGTAATATGCCCTTGCACTTTGAAACCACATGACAAAACCCAGTATGAGGAGTAGGGACTGGAATCCAGAAGTCCCCGTGTTGGGCAAATGCCCTGAGAGGCTGCCGAAGCATTTACTTTCTCTGGTCCTGTGGATCTTGCACCCTTTTCAATATCACTTTGTAATGACAGTGGACAGATTGTCAAAACTGGTTTACAGACTGGCAGTCCAGAGGAAGTGGAAAGAAATTAATTGTGGCTGTCACTGCATTTTGTGCAGAGACATATTCCGAGGATCCCCAGCAATAGAAAGCATGAACGTGAGCAGGTACCTCATCCCTGAACAGTGATCAAACCTGGATGTGTGACCAAGGTACTGAGCGGCTCAGTGCTGTCAAAGCATTTCAGGGCATTAGCTGTGTAGAAGTGGGTTTAAATTGTCTGATCTAAAAAAAAAAAACAAAAAACCAAACACAAAAACTGTCAGACTGATAGTTTTACATTTAGATTCCTGCTTTTTGAGTCAACCATTAAGCCATATAACTTCTACTCCGAAGGGTAGAAACCACTGGATCAGTGCACACAGCATGGGATGTCACTAGATGGGATAAGGTTTCTTACATACAGCTCTTTAGGGGCTTTCCACTCTAGGGGTCGTGGTTTTTGCCTAAGTAGACACATGTACAGTAGAACTGGTTTAAATTTTTCCCCCTTAAGTGGCAAAAGGGAAAGCAGCAGGGGAATGAAAACTCCAAGCTGAATACATCTGGGAAAAAACAATGCCATGAAAAAACTACTGCTGAAAGTGATGGAGGAGTCATGGATAATAAGCCCAAATATGACTTTCAACAACTTCCCTGAAGGCAGACTCCGACAGATACAGTATCGTATCAATTCAGGGGCAGCAATCAAGAAATTCAGGACGGACTTCGTTACTTAAAAAGGAGCTAAAACAAACAGTAGCAAATAATTAAGTACCTAGCTAGGATGAAGGGCAAGCAAGAGGATGAATGCATCTGGGCCAGCCCTTCAATTCAAATACATCTGACAGCTAGGCTGAGGCTGGAGAGGCTGCTAAGCTGCTTGTTTTCATGTAGCTGGGAGCCATGAACCGAACACAGATGGTACTTGACTCCAGCTGGGATGCAACATACCTTTTCTAAGTGATACCTTATGCCAGAGACATTGCAGAGAGATTTCTTTTCCTATGTGTGGTAAGCGTGGTCCCACACCCAAACATTCTGGAGAGAAGCAAGCAGCACCGTGGCTGTCATGAAGGTCCGACAGCATCCCTGTAGTGCTGCTGGTTTGCCTAATTAGTGACACATGTCTGTATGTCTGTGTCTGTGTATTCCTGCTTCCAGCTGCTGGTCTGTGTATCGCACTTGTGCAAAGGCAAAAATTTATACTCCTGTCTTGTTGTCCCTCCTCCTCTTGCTGCTCCACTGAGTATGTGGGACACGTGGTGGGGGAGGAAGTATTTCACCATGTCAGACTGCTTACATAGAGGAGGAGATGTTCAGAGTCTGTAAACAGTAGGGTCCTAGTCAGATTGAAAAATACTTCTTAAATTGAGAGCATTTTGCTTGTGTGTTTATTTATCATTCACTGTATTCTGCATATACTTAGTTCGGGAGTTTTTTATTAACCAAATACTGAGCTTAAATTCATCAGGAAGTTACGGGATTATAAAATTAATCATGCTTTATAATTTTCAAACAGTCCTAGCACAGTAAATCTGTGACATCTTAAAATTATATAATAATACAAAGTCTTATTTTTCCACACTAAGTTGTAGTAATGGTAGTCTTAAGAGTTCAATGTAATTTTATAACTGAAATGTAATGATCTAGATACACGTATGGTATTTCCAGCTACTCATCATAACCTATGAATGGACCGTGAATGTGAACATCTATGACCAGCCTTGGATATTAAATCTGCAGGAGCCTAAATGAATGCTTGACAAATGCTCTCTTACTGCAGTACTGTGGCATTCAAATCACGTATACATTAAGAAGGACACTGTTAATTTACATAATCTCTTTTGTTTCTTTTGTGGATCATTTTACTTTTTTATTCTTACGTTTTGAAATTGTATGGCCTTTCAAACTGGTACAAAACTGAACTCTGAAGAGACTGTATGCTAAATTATCAACAACAGATAATTTTTTTCTGCTGTATATTAAACATCTTCCCTCGCTTGAAATTTCCTTCTGTCTTGCAGCCATTACTTTATGAGATTCATTATCAGGAATTGTTTATCACATCTTAATAAAATGCATTCAAGGTGCCTCTGTAACTTCATGAGCCATGTACAAACCTTCTACTGCTGTTTGCTCTAGATGGACAACTTGCACAGGAGTAGTTTTTAATTAGGACTGCGTGCTCAGGCACCAAGGTGACTTCCTTCAGAAAGAGGCACTATTTCCACTCTCTGCTTCTGTATCGAAACCTAGCTGGAATCTACCTGTCAGCGCATGACGAAGGAGAGAGCACCTGCTTCGTTAACGTCACCTGATCAAGGACTTCGTCAAGCCCTTGATGATAAGGAGAAGGGGAGAAGCCAAACATAAGGACGCACAAAACCAATGGAACAACACTCAAGAGACAACAGCAGGGAAGAGCCCTGGTCAGCCAGACAATTGGTAAGGGTATGTGGAGCAGGAGGACGCTTGTTTCAGCAAGATCACCTGGATGAGGACCTTGTCAAAATGCAGTGAGCACCAAGCTGGACCAGGCGGCGAGTCGGGGACCGTGGAACTGGTAAGAGGGCCCGGGATCCGGGCAGGGGTGTCAGGCAGCCAGGGAGGCTGTGGCGGTACCTGGGGATCTGCAACTGCGTGCGTGCTTGTGAATGCAGAGCGCGGGGTGTGCACGTGTGTGCTTTCTCTAGTGAGCCTCAGCCCTGACAGCTGGAAGGGAGAAGGGCACTTTGCTGCTGGCACTTGCGTGAGTTCTGTACGTAGGTGCTGTTGAAGCTGCCACTGGTTGAGCAGGAAAGCAGCAGCCGCATCCACCAGCCTGTGACGGAGAGGCCAGCCCCCCAGGCTGGGCTCCAGTGGCCAGGCAGGAGATTCCCAGCCCCGGAGCTGCAGGTGGCAGCTGCTTCTTGTAACACCCCTTCACACTACCTAGGTCGCACAGCCTGATGCAGAGAATAGTCAGACATGGTAATGTTAGAAATGTATTCCAGAAGAGACACTTTAAAAAAAAAAATCCACCAGCAATACCTTGCCTATACCTTGCCTGAGGGGAAAAGCTGAGTGGTACCACTTACGACAAGAACATTTTGGTTTGATTTGCCAAACACTCAAGCCTCCTCCTCAAACTCTCAGCCCAGTTCCTGACAGGAAGAAAAGCCAGTAAATTACCTTCGTTTCATCCATCTTTTCCTTGTGAACATTCCATACAAGCATCAATAAACTGCGCCTCAAGCAACCTCTCTCACTGCAGAGAGCCTTCCCAAGTACAGTCATTTGGGAAGTCTGTCCATGAATACCTAACAGTTTAGATTATCCCAGGATTTACTTTTGCCATAACGCAATGCTCCTTTGAATATGCTCGCTCTTGACTTTTTACACTGCTGCCTAAAATTTCTGCAGGTCATACCACAGAGGGGTAGGAGGCAGAAAGGTGCAGAAGAAAAGGTCTCTCATGACGCACCTGCAAAGTGATGAGAGTCGTGGAGGGAATAGAAGGGAACTGCGGGCACGAAGGAGAGCTAGAGAGCCCACATCCATGGGGAGAAGCCAGGAGCGCAAGGGCAAAAGAGAGGGCTTCTTTTCAGCTCTCTGAGCAGAGGATGCTACAAGGTAATTGGCAGTATCAGTCAAGGCAGGCTTTTTTGTCCCAACTAAATTAAAGTGAGGTTTGCCTATTTATTCCACTAATTTTGAACCAAAATTACCATGTTTTTGGAGCTCTGGTAAAAAGTATGGTACAATAATTATTATTAATGTAATTATTAGCATACTAAATAAGAAAATTCTGATTATTGTGAAATCTGAGCAGTGAGAAGAGGGTGGTAGTAGCCATGGAAGAGTTAGAAAGCTGGACTACAGAAGCCCATTTCCATGAAGGGGTAAAAAAAGCCTCTGACCAGAAATTGTATGATATAATTCCAGGTCCTTGTAACACATCATCTTTTTATTCGTGCATCTCTGGCAAACTGCCACCTCTCTATATACATAATTTTGTATAACTATTATTTCAAAGAATTAATTACTATGTTAAAGTGTTTACTGTTTACCATGTTCCCCTGGCGTGTGTTGTTGTTAGTAAGCCCTGTATCACATACAGCATTTTAAAATGGTTTGTAAGAGAAAGCTTTTCATAGCCCCCCAAGTACGAAACTGCAAAAGTCCAAAAACTAATCCACCCTTATGCATCCAGCTCCCAGCCGCCGACTTCTCATGGTGCAGCCACATATCCCTGGAAACACACAACACAGTAGATGTGTGATCCCTTCTACCTGAGAGAGGTCATTGTCAGGCATTTCCAAATAATTGTGAGAAGCCATCAAATTAGCTAAATTGCCTTCATTTCTTTTAACATTTGCCAGTGAAGCACGAGGTATGCCTTCAAGCGATGGTAATTTTGCTGTATACTTTTAAAATCTGTTTTGAATAATGATGGATGTTTTAATTAAACATACTAAAATAAAACTCTTTAAATGTTGTATTAAAATGATGGCCTCAGCGATGATTTGCGAAATTAATTACAGGTAAAATAAATTGGTTTTATTGTCTATGTCATGTTGGTTTTGGTCCCCTTCCTCTTGTTTTGTGAAATACAGTATGTAGGAATATCAAATCTAGTTTTTCAGTACCATTCACTATATCTCTGCCTTTTCAATATATAATACATAATTCCCCATTATACAGAATCTTAAATTACTATATTCCAGTCTTCCAATGGCATTATACGTTGTTCATTTCTCTTCTATAATAACCATACATTGCAGAGATTGTTTCACTGAGCCATTCACAATGATATACGAGTCATTTTCTTGAATAGGCAAAGATAATTTACTTGGCATACGGGATATATAATATTCCTCTCAATACAGTGTTCTGTATTGCTCATTCACCCGGTTCACTGTGGCTAACTGAAATTCCTCAGCCTAGTCTTGCAATAGGGGTGCAGGATTTTGCATTACATAAAGACACGGCAGCCATATAGTCAACTTCTTTTTCTGTCTCTTCAGGAAACGTGCTAGCAACTTGGCTTCATACTCTGGAACATGGCAGCACACCTACTATTGTTTTTGTTATATTTTCTCTAGTTTGTTTTCCTCTCGCGGCCTGTTTCCTAATCAATGCCAGTTGTATGCCTTCCAGGTTGTGATTACTTAGCTTCATGCGTAGTCTCCCATGTGAGACATTATACAAGCCTTTTTTCCAAGTCCAAACATATTTTCATCAACTAGCTCTTTCCTACCTACTGTGCCGCCGACGCTCTGAGAGACTCCAGCAGATTGCAGAAATACTACGGGCCGTGCTCAGCATTTCTAATTCTGGAACAATAATTCAGCAATAATTTGGGCGCACATACTGCAACACCGTCTGGTTTTACAATGACATTTCACAGGTGTTTCATTACGATGGCCGTAACGTAAAGCCTTTTCGGGAAAGAGTGAGTCAGCACAACCCTACGCCACCATCCCCTGGCCAAACATCCACTAAGAGCCAGGCCGGCCACCACGGCCCCCCACAGCCTCTCACTCGCTGTGACACAACGCTTGTTGTTCATTACACGTTACTCTGAAACTGTATTTGCAAATGAGGCAGCGCTTTTCCTAACAAAGTGTTTTAAAGTCCCCAAGGCCAGTTAAGTATCACCACCCGTTTCAGAGAGGGAAAAGCCAGGGGAAGCTGGGCTGGGCACCGGGAGTTCAACAGTGGTGGTGGGGAACGCACCATCGGTGTCTCCAGCCACGTAACACCTGACGGCTCCTGCACGTAACTCATTTTGTAATGAAATGAGCCGAGCTCAGCTAAGCCGCTTTGGGGCCCAGCCCCAAACTTTAAGGGAGTTATATCCCGTTATGGCCCACGGGAACGCCCCCTCCCCTACCAGGCCTGAGTGGCCGGACCCACCCAGACCCCTGCCACCTCTCGGGGGGTTCTTCCCCACCATCCTGCCCCTGCCCTGCCCCTGCCCCGCCCCTGCCCCGTCCCGGGGGAGCGGGGGGCGGGCGGGCAGTGGGAGGAGCGGCCCTGCCGGAGAGCCCTGTCAGCGCGGGAGGGAGGGACCGGGGCGGGCTCCGGCGGGGTGCGCGGCCGGGGCCCGGGCCCCCGGAGCGAGCGAGCGAACGAGCGGCCGGGATGCGGTGCGGGAAGATGGCGGCGGCGCCGCCGCCGCCGCCAGCCGGGGCGGGGGGCACTTGGGGCGGCGTGCGGCGGCGCTGCCAGCGGCTGCTCTACTGGGTGCCGGTGCTCTTCATCTCCAGCATCCTCTGCTGGTCCTACTACGCCTATGTCACCCAGCTCTGCCTGCGTGAGTGCCGCCGCAGCGGGCGGGAGGGAGGGCGGGCGGGGGGCGCCGACGGGCTCCCGCGGGACGGGGGTGGGCGCCGCCGCCCCGGCCCCAGCTGGGAGAGCGCAGCCGGGCTCTCGCCGCCCGTGTCTGCCGTGACCGGGGCGGGGGGCAGCGGCGGGCTCAGTTGTTTGTCGGCGCCGGGGCCGCCCCTGGTCGCCGCCGCCACGCCTGCGGGCCGGGCCAGAGCTGGGGCCGGGGCTTGGGCTGGGCTGGGCCGGGGCCGCGCCGCCGCCTGCGGCCGGCCGACGGGCTGGGCTGGGCGGGCTGGAGACCGGCGGAGGAACGCCCCCCCCCGCCGCAGCTCGGGCCCTCTCAGACGGCCGGGGTCCCACTGGGCCTCCGCGCCTACTGGTGTCCGGCTCGCCGGTCGTTTCCACTTCAACGCGAGAAGGGGGCCGATCGCACGGGGCTCGTCACGGGCGTGAGATCTCCCCTGTGGGGTGCACAGGGTGTGACACCGCAACCCTGAACGTGGGACCTGGAGACGCCCTGTGCAGGCGGCGTGAGCAAAGTTAGCGGTGCCTTTGTTTTCCTCCCACTGCGTGACAGCACATACACTGTGTGTACGTACATACATACGAACAGGGTCTTCTGTCTGCTAACGTGGAAGTGGGAACAGGTAACAAAATACCCCCGAGTCTCCCCGTGCCACTCTTCAGTCACCAAGAAAACGCCTGGCTGTCACAACTTCTTGGTCTGCCTTTGGCATCGGCAGCTTGCAGTTCGTTCAGGAGTCGTCCTGACCATGTACCTTGGCTCTTCCTCAGCATTAGGCAAATAATTAATCATATCCTGGAGACTGGGTGTGATCTGAGTATTTGTGTGAATTTCAGAGCCAGAAGGTTTTATTAAATGGCCAACTCGCTCGGCTCCCTTGAATCAATTTCAGTTTCTCTTGTGGAATATGTCGTGGAAAACAATTTAATCTTTGTATTTTAGAGTCATACCAATACTTCGTGAACAGTACTACAATAATGGCACAAAGGAATACAAATTAGCTGTTGTCTCCCCTTTCCCCTCTAGTGTAGGCGATGTTCGTCTTCTCAGTTGGTCATTTAGTGTCTGTTTAAGGAACAGTGGTGAGGAGAAAATACCCAACTCAAGCTGAGTGCATTTAGATGCCAGTATAACTTTGACAGACTTCAGCTGTTCACATTGAAAATCTCAACAGTCTGGTATCAAATTTTAGATTTTTTTTTTTTTTTGTAACAGAAGACTGATAAAATTTTTGTCCTACAGATGCTTGGTTGAGCAGTTGAGACATTAAGGAAAAAGTGATTGCCAGGCCTAGCACCTCTGTTTTGGAGGGAGATACCAAGACTTGGTGTGGTTCTTATATTGGAGGTGGGCTTTTCACTCCCCCCTCCCCCCCCCCCCCCCCAACAGCATTCAAATCTGTTAGTTTTAAATGCTGCTTTTCAACTAGAAGTTGGGACTTGAATTGCTGTGCCCTCACAAGGGAACATCTGAAGTGTCTACCTCCAACGCAAGGAAGCAAATTGTTGGGAAGTTTGTAGAAGTTGATTGAGCAAGCCTGGAAAGGGGAGCTGGAAGCTGACACAAGGAGGGCAAGGATGTTTCGGGGGAAAGTGACCCTATAGTTAACATCTATCCTAACATACACAGCCTTGCAATGCTTACACGGTACGTTAGGCTTGATTCAGGCACTACCGTTTGAGTGATCTACTGTATTTTTTTCTTCCATGTAATTCTGTGTAATAGAGGAAGATCGGGTTTTAGCTTACCTGAAAGCAGGTACCTCTTAAGGAAATGGCATGCTTGAAACTTGCTTCAAAGTATAAACTATAGCACCATAATTCCTTGAGAACCACCCATAGCAAAAGGGGGTCCTGGAGCTCTGCTAAAACATCATTTACTGAATTCCTTTCTATGGACAAAGGTGATCTTTTCTGTTTCCACCACCACCCCTTCCCCATTCTGCCTGGCTCCCAGTTTTTGAATTCAGCATGATACTTGTCCACGACTTCCACTAATTCTATCTTTTATCTATATCTGCATGTTTTCCCTCATTTTTGGCATATTAAGCTAAAATAAACTTATGCCTTGTCTTACTAATGAATATTTAGTGTAAACAACAGAAGGAATAGCTAACAACTGTGAGAACGAAAGCCAACGGCAGGAATAGACTGTAAGCATTTCAACACTTTGAAGCCAGCCTGTCTACTCAGTGCATCTTTTATTCCTGCAGCACTGACTGCTAAAGAGGACATATATAGCTGCTTATTTTATTGCAGCTTACAGTCATTGATGCTGACGGCAATATACCAGGAACAGCGTTAATCGTTGTGCAGTAGGTCTTAGCAAGGACTTAGCACAGTTGTAACGCAAGTAATTTATTTGAGCTTTTAGTAATGAGAAAGTGTTTCAAAAGTAGTATTTTGAATGTTTTTTGCCATTTCAACTAAGTGTTGTAGGAGGAACATTACATTTATTTTAAAAAAGAAAGAAAAATTCTACGATCATCCCTTTCATCCCTGAAGTTGAGTAGTTATAGTATTGAGGAGCATTTTAGGGAAAAAAAAAAACAACCCACAACAACAAAAAAAGGGTTTTGGAAACAGAAAAAGGAATCCACAACTTTAACTGTTGTACTACCATGTCTAGAGTTCTGTCTCTTTTATTAGTGGATTCAGTTAAATGCTCGTTCTACTGTAACCTTTAAAGAAAATGAGAAACTTATTGAACGCTAGCAAATGGTTATATTCTTCCTGCTGGTTATGGAATACTGGAATTAAATGTGTAAATGAGTTGGTTTTAAAACACCTGACTAAAAATAACTTCTCTCTAATCCAGTTCCCTTCTCTTGATTTTGCCAGTATTGTCATCTCTAAACCTATGTCTGGCAATAGTTTTCTTTTTCCCCCAGATAACTTCCTTTGCATTTAAAATTAATGGGCCTTTAGGTATTCCTTCCCTTTAAAAAAATTGAATGTGTTTGTGAAAACCTGAGGGTTACAGATTTCTTGTTCTTCCTCTAAAACCGATGAGGAAATACAGGTGAAGTACAGTGAGTACTGACCTCTGCATCCTTGTGCCTGTACTCTGAAAATACCTATTGGATTCAGTAAACTCTACATATGAAAGAAAATAATTTTCCTTATGTCTTCCTTCTTATGTGTGTCTCTAATTCGGGTTAGTAGAAATATAAGGGACTTAGAGCAGTTATCCACTTCATGCTTTGGGTAAGCAAGTCAGAACCAGTAGTTATTTATTTGCACTGTTTCTGACAGTTGTTTGTCAGATACATTCTTGGCAAACTCGAATGTTGAGATCCTTTCTGGGTTTTTGTTTTTTGTTTTTCTGCCAGTTCATGATTGGGAGTTGCATGTGAGAAGGAAAATGTGAAAATTTGACAGTGCGGTGGCAGGTGTTTTTAGTGAAAAATCAACTGTGCTAATGAAAGGGTTATCTAATAAATACAAATTGGTTGTGTATGTTCAGTTTTGACCCATTTTTACATGTCACTGATTTTAATCCTAAGGATAATGCAGTTCCTTAGGGAAGCCCATCTGAAAAATGGAACTTGAATTTGTCATTTTGAAGAAGGAAAATAGATTTGCTGCGAAACATAGAAATGAGCAATAAGCATTTCTTGACTAGTTGAGTGAGGGGAAAGGGAGGAAATACTCCCACCTGGTAAGCGATTTGCCTGGTTTGGAGAAGAATAAGTGACTTCAGCACAGTTGAAGAAGGGGACAAGAAGACATTCACAACACGGTCAGGAGAGCTCGTAAGACAGTTCTTTGGTTTTGGAGTAGAACATGTGACTGGGATCTGTTCACCGCTACCTTCAGAATGGAACAGAAAAACCCAGAATGACATCCAGCCACTAAAGATGTTAATGATTGTGAAAGATTTTTGCTGGAGGATCAGACTGGTTACTGCTGAATTGAAGTTTTTGACTCGGTATAACAACAGTGGGATGGAGTTACAGCAGGATAAAAAGTGCTTAATTCATCACAGTTTAGAGGCAGAATTAATACGTGCCCTGTAGGCATGGCACAGTGTCATTAGGGGGTCAGAAGCGGCAGAAAATATGGAGAGAGAAGCTGATGATAGGGGGAAAAAAATTAAGAAAAAAAGCTGAAGCCCAAGATTTGGTCAGCTGGATTTGAGCGCTTTGCTCAGTATGTTCTCCAGACAGATCAAAGCATTTACGGTACTTGCTGCCCGTGTCTCATAATAATGTACAGCTTACATTTGGCTATAGAAATGCTAGTACGTTGTAACATAGCAGTTGGCTGTTGTCAAACATCAGGTAAATATACTGTCTGTACATTGGCTGCTAAGGCAGCAAAAGATTTTGGTCAAAGCAAATTTGTGTTTTTATACAGTGTTTTGCAAACACCACATTTTTTCCTCTTCTAAGATGCCTGGTTACTTTCAGAAAAGTTTCAAAACTGGCAGCTGAAGTACAATTGGCTTCTGAATTTTAGCCAGCAGAACTCCTGGGCGTTTCTCAAATTTCATTAGATTTCTTTCTCAGACTTTCAAAGACAGCTGCCATTCTCTACTTCTGAAATTGAACTGAAGTCTGTGTTTAAGGATGACTGCTTGTCTTTCCATGTAGTGCCTAGTGTACTGCCTACGGGTTTTGTGCCTTGAAATGTGAACCATGGCTTTAAGTTGAAAACATAAGGACTATGGTGAAGATATAATTATTAGATAAGATTGTGTTTTCAGTTAAAGATATAACACCGCTTGATATATGTAACAGCTTGAATAGATGTTCTTGTCAGGGAGTGCTCTTCATTTGCTAAAAAGGATCTGGTCATACAACTCTCTAGAAGCAGTCTTCACTCTTTAGTTAGTCCTTGTGATTTGGTAAGTAAATGGGAAGTTTGTAAGGAAGAAAGATTAGATCAATTCTTTGGCATACTCAATTCAAAAGCAGTGGGTTTGTGACCTTACCTAAAAAGCTACCAAATAGCAGCTTGCTGCTTTGTAGGTGGGTGGTGACGTATGTAGTTTGATGGGCACAGGGTTAAAATGAATTTACCAAAACATTCACTATTACTGTGAAATCCAAATATATGGGGTATTGATGACTACTTATGCCAACCTCAAATCTCCCAGAAACATTTCTGTTACTTTTGTCCTGAAGTGAAGCACTGGTAGCAAAGTCTCTACCTCGTCACTCTGAATCAATGCAAATCACTGCGCTGTCTAGCAAAGAGGTGGGTTTTATTGCAAGAACTGATTTTTTTATAAAGAACTATTGCAGACAAGGATAGAACACTTGTCACAACTGTAAAACACTTTTATGTGTACAGAGAGCTGGGTTAAACTGCATCTATAGATCAGTGTGCTATAAAGATAAAATATAGACTTAGTTTTATGAATCAGATCCAAGATGTTAAACTGTATAAAATCTTTGAGAGAAACAGCTGTTTATAGATGTGGCTGCAGAGTTTCTGAATCAGATGTATCTTATTTTCCCATTCCAAAGTTTTCAATATTTAAGAAATGTACATAAAATATGGAAGCAAAATTTTGTATATCCACTTCCATCAAAGCTTTAAAAAATTGCTTTCTCATGTCTTTTTTTAAAATCTAGCCATTATATTTACCATTCAGGAACTTTGATTTGGGTTTAGAAGTCAAGCAAAACTAAACGTTAGAAAACCAATGCAGATTTTTTCCACGAATTTTGTCCTTCAAAATCTTTTGGGGTTTGCGGTAGCAATGTGTTTTGCCATGTCTCTAGCTACATGGAGATGGATGCCTACTTAATTTTTCTATGGGTGAGTGAGAATAAAGATTTCTAGAGAAAATGAGCTGTAGTTCAAGAAATGGGAAATAATGTGGCTTCTCCTAGCAAACTAATTTGGTGATGGAGTCATAGCAGGTACTTTTGAGATACTGTGGTGCCTCTTTGCTTGCCAAGGCAGAATTCCTAATGCTGCGTGGCTTCTTCCCAGTGAGGGAGGCTACTAGCAAGTGTGGGATGAATTCCCCAGGCTTCTCTGGGTGTCCTTTCTGGGTGTTGGACTTTTTCCTATCTTTTGTAATGCAACTTTCTGTCCTCAGTCACTGTTTTTTGCAAGCACAGGCTGTTTAGCAGCACTGACTACTGAATGTGCTGTTCCTGTTTCTGGCAGCCTGTGGCTCAGGACGAGCAGGGAACGATGTTTCTGGCTCAGGAAATTGGCATCTACGTTGGCCGATGTCCTGCGTGTGTCCCAGCCTGATCCCTAATTCTGATGAGCACCGTCTGCAAGCTGTGTAATGAAACAGAGAGGCTCTAATTATGTGATAGTCTGCTAGTATTGAACTGTAAATGGCATCCTGATGCTTGAGCAGTGGAGGGCTGATTCTTAATGAAATTGGACCCTGCAGTATCTCAGGCAAACAGAGCTGTAACTTTTTAATGACTTCTTGAAGACAGGTCATGGATTTATAATTATCTCCATCTCTGAATACACAGGAGTATCATTCCATTCCTCTCTCAAAGGGTTTTACCCTGTTTTCTCCCAGATCGTAGTAATTGCTTAATGGTTGGGATTGGTGGGTCCTTGGTGTTCATTTTAGTCATTGTAGACATAAATGCTTTTTACCCTTATTATTTGTATGCCATTTGACTACCAGTAGGTGAATTTGCAGCATTTAAGCTGGTATTTATTACTGACAGGAGCACAGTCTGACCTACTTTTCTGTGCACTGCCAGCAGTGAATATAACCCCTTGGAACAGAAATGAGAAAACTGCCAGAAAAAAATATAAATGATTCACAGAAGACTATATGATCAAATACTATTGAATAATATAGCAAAGCTGCATCACTGAATCTACTGAAAAATATAAAATTTGGTTTAAACAAATATATCATGTGCTGTTCAGAAGGTGGGAACACTAGCAAACATTTCTTTGATCAAACCCAAAATTAGAGGGTTTTTTTTTTTGTGTCAGAAAATTATTTTCCATACACTTACATGGACTAGTGCTAAAATTACATAGTGTCATTTTAGAACTATAATCATCTTGTGGTTACCCTGAGAAGCCTTTGTATCATGGTCATTCTACAAATAGAGAAAGTTTAAATTTTAAGAGAAATTTAAATAGAGTTTGATTTGTAAGGGCTTTCCCCCCAACCCCGGTAAATTCTGCCATATTTGTGCAAAAGAAACCCCAACCAAATCAAACCAGAAAAAAAAACCCTTTATTTCCTCCCTGGTCCGGTGGTATTGCAGATGCCTGTCTGTTACTTCCCACAAGTTATACCTCCTTCAGGGAACCTTCGTCAAAGGTAATTTTAAAAGACATAGGCAGAAGGAGTAGTGCTTCACTTTGTGAAAAGCTGCAGGTTGTTTGATATCTTCCATATTCCTCTGTGTCACTGTCCGAGGGGATGTTTGTTAAGCAGCGCAGCCAGTCTCCTCGTAAGGACCAGTTGCAGTAAGAGTGGAGAAAAAAGAAGGTAAGGTTAAAGATACTGGCATCTCTTTCAGCCTTGCCTCTTCTACTTCGGTCTCTTACAGTGGTTGCAACTCAGGAGCGTATGAAATAACTCTTGAGTAATACTCAGTAAAAGAGATTAAAACGACAAGATGTAGCAAAAAACCTGTTTCTTACTCTGCTGGGATTAACTGGACATCTTTGGGCAGTTACATTTTAGCCTGTATGGTCTGCAGCTCCTGACTCTCAGGAACATGTGGCTTCCAAGCTAGATACCACAAAAGCTGAAAACATTGTCCTCCGAGCAGATGCAGGCTCTGAAGAGTGCATTTCATCCCAGAGGTGGACAGAAATTTTGAAAAGCTGTAGGCTTGTAGTCAGGTAGAAATTATTAAATTTTGATTTATTAGTTGTATTAGTCCTTTACTTACAGATGTGCAGAAAAGTTAAAAGTCTCAAACACATTAATTAATACACATTATTCAAGGTGGGGGGGGGGGGGGGGGGAGAAAAGATGACCACTGCTTTCACAGCAATGTTCTATGCCATTCCCCTGTTAGGAGAGAAAAATGCCACGAATCATTGTGAAAGGTTGGTTAATCAGGCTTTAGTTTGAAACTGGTGATTCTGCAATTTATGCTTGGCTATAGCTTTTTAATTAGCAGAGAGTAGTTATTCCAAGAAGATTGGCAAAATTTCTGCACACCTTGCTGGCCATACCAAGTGGAGAAAGAAAATAAGATTTTGTGTAGTGGCTAGTTTGTCCTACTCTAAGAGCTCCAGCACTTTTAAATTACACATCAGCTCTAAAGATGTCTTTTGATTTTTTCTGATGGATGACTGTTTACTTAAAATTACTTAAAGTTCTTGTGCATTACTGTACTGTGCCATCTCTTCTCCTCAGAGTCAAGTGTGTATACATGTTCCCTCAGCTCTCTCTAGCAGTTGTCTAGATGGATATTTGACTTACCAAGCTCTAAATATTTCTCTTAGCTTAACTAGAAAACTGGGGGCAGAACAGAGTTTTCTGTACAGTGACTGATGCAACTTGTGTGGATCTTTCTGATTTTTGTGATGTTTATAAACATGGTTATTTACTGTTTCCCCTCAGGTAAGGTAGATGCTCATTTTTGGTAGAGCTATAGTCAAACCTCTATTTTAATAGACCTATTTTATAATTATAGAGTCATGGAATAATTCATATTTGAAAGGACCTCAGCTCCTCTAGTTCAACCTCCTAATCAAAGCAGGGTTAAGTGTGAGGTCAAGCCACGTTGTTCAGGGTGTTATCTGGTTGAGTCTTGAAAAGCTCCAGGGATGGAGACCGTACAACATGTCTGCACAACTTGCTCCACTGGTGGACTGTTCTCATGGTGGAAAAGTTTTTCCTGGTATGAAATCTGATCCTCTCATTTCAAGTTACACGTACTGGCTCTTGTCCTCCTACCCTGCACCATTATGAAGAGCCCAGCTCCACCTCCTCAATGCCTTCCTGGAGGTCCTGTTAGGACTTCCCAAAGCTGTGTCTTCTCCAGGCTGAACAAGCCCGGATTGTGCAGCCTCTGCTCAGAGGATAAGCGATCTGGCCCCTGCCAGCTTGGTTGCTCTCCCCTGGACTTGTCTTTGTGGTTTTGGGGGGCCCAAAGCCCTGCAGTGTTCCAGATGTGGTCTAATGAGTGTTGCACAGACAGGATAACCCCTTCCCTTGACCTACTGGCCATGTCCCTGCTAACGCAGCCCAGGAGGCTGGAGGCCCTCTCTGCTGCCCAGGTACTGCCGGCTCACGTTCAGCTGACTGCCCACCAGCACCCCATGGCCTCTTCCACAGAGCTGCTCCAGCCCAGCCGTCCCCAGGCTGTATCGTTGTGAGGAGTTGTTTCTTTGCAGGCGCAGGGCTTTGCCTTTGTCCTCGGTGGACTTCATAAGGGTCCTGTTGGCCCATTCCTGCAGCCTGGCTGGGTCCCTCTGGTTGGCAGTCCTGCACACAAGCGTACCGGCTGGTGTCCCCAGGGTGGTGTCATCTGTAAACTTCATGAGTGTTCACTCTTTCAGAGCATTAGTCATTAAGGTGTTGAGCAGCACCAGACCCATGGTACATCTTGCATTGTGCAAGATGTGTTTAAATAGTGACTTTCACTCTATCAACAAGCCTAAGTTTAATACATCAGAGTAGGACGGCATGGCTGCTTAGCTCTTCAGCAGGAGATGCCTTGTGCCTGCTGTTTGAAGACCAGCCTTGTGCAGCCATTTTTATTAGGAAAACAAGAGTGGATGAGAGATCTTTATAGCTACTGTCCTCTTGCTATCAACTGTAGATGCCAGTATACGACAGGTTGTAGGCTGCTTAATTGGGATGGATAAATGTGTAGTGGGGTGGTTTGGCTGGAAAGGGAAGAGCACCATTAGGTTTTGACCACTTGGGAGTTTCTGATCTATCAGAGATCTGTTGTGGGGTGGGGTTTTTTTTTGTTTTGGTGTGTTTTGTTGTTGTTTTTGTCTGTTTGTTGGGGTTTTTTGTTTGTTTGTGTGGTTTTGTTTTGTTTGTTTGTTTAGTAATATGACCAAGAGTGGAATATAGGTGCAAGAAAAAGATTTATTCGCTTTCATAAATGCAGTGACTGATACATGATACCTGTGTACTCCATTCCATGACTGACATACTTGCACCTTTCTCACTCTCTTACTATCCCCAGGTCCTGTAATCCATGGGCAATTTCTTAAAGGAAATGCAACTTTTGTCTACTGTTAATATTCATGCCTTGGAGGTCTAAGGTATCACCGAGTATTGCTGGCAAAAGCAGTTTTGGAGTCTTGATACCTCCATCTCAAGAATGGAACATATATAAACAATAAAACCTGTAAAACCACAGTTAAAGAAAACTGTTCTTCAGAGGTGGCATTTCTTGGGTTAAACTTGGGCAACTTCAGATAGATGGAAGTCCTAGTTCTCAGGAACTGAGCCCAGGAATGAGAGCCAAAAACCTTATAAGCAATTGGCGTTATCTACCTATTCTTGTGATGAAGGTACACAGCAGATAAGCTTGATAGTGTGTGGCCTTAAGCTTGTATTGTTCGATGATTACTCTTCCCTCTTTGGTTGAAAAACAAAAGTTTAAAATATTCAGTGACATCATTTGCTATTTAAACACCATTTTTACTCTTTCCTTTTTTCTCATTTTTCAGTGACAATGACAAATATTGGAGAAAAAGGTAAGATTTTTATTAGCTGTTTATAAGTGGAATTCATATATCAGGCTAGTGTGGTAGTGTACTAGGAGAATTGAGATACAGATCTAACCTGTTTTAAATAACTCTACTTTTTGTGTTCCTCAGCTCCTTTTATTATCCTGCGGTTCCTGAATATTGCTTTAGCCATTCCAAATAGAGATGAGAAAAATTAGAACTTTTCGCTCTTCTTACTGGCTTTCTGAAGCGTCAACTAAAATAATCCTTATATCCTGTTTTTAAAAAATTTTATTCATAACAAGGAAAGCTCTTGTAAAACCAGGACTTCTAAAGATGACCAGGGTGTTTCTGCAGAGTGCAATGTATTTAAATGGGAGGTGACTTTTTTTTGCAGTTTCTTTTCAGCCAGTGTCTTCGAAGAAGCAGAATCCTTCAGATACATAAACTTTTCAGAAGATAATAAAACTGCCTGATTAGCTGTCATTAGAGTTCCTACCCCAAGGCTGTAGCATGTTTAGGTTGCTTTTCCAGGTGCTATTTTAATAATACAGCACAACATGGAAGTGTGGGACTGCGGAGCTTTTGGAGAAGGGGGTTGGGGGTTAGGAGACAAATTGTGTGCTTTTTACGTTTGTGTAATTCCAGAAGGTTTTATTAAGTAATTGGTGCCTCCCCCAGTAAGAAAAAGTGTTTGCCAATTAAGAAACATCTGCTTGAAAGACTTTTTTCAGTTCAGTCTTCTCTCCTGCCATATGAGTGCATGAGTGTATCTGCAAACTTCAGCACCTGCAGACTTTGAAATAATTCTAGTTTGTTGCTGCTCCATAGTGTGTGTGGGGGAGATGAGTGTGTTGTTAGGCATTGCTCACGAAGCACCTTAGAATTATCAGCCAAATGCATTGGGGAACATTAAATTTCCTTATTTTTAGCTGCTCAAAATCGTGGTGAGCTTCAGACAGTCCAGAGAAATTTACTCTGGCTGTGCTTCTGCCTTGAGTGTTTTCAGGGGTGAAAACTGGGCAGATGGAGCTCAGCGCGCTTACAGGTTCCTGCAAATTTCCAGGCAACTCTAGCTATGCTAGCTATTGGTAAATGGGCTGCCTTCAAGCAAGGGATACAGCATTTGGGTTTGGTTTTGGTTTTGTTTGGGGTTTTTTTTCAGAAAAACTGTAAAATAGAAGGATTTCTGCCCAGGGAGCTGTGGACAGCTCTTCTTTTTCTGTCTCGAGGGAGTTGAGGTTCTTATGTTGGGCTCTCAAATGCCCACAGACCCAGTGGAGCAGCTGGGTAGCTCAGGGTCTCCATTGCAGTGCAGGGAAGCTGGTGGGTAGGTAGCCTGGGAGAAGTCACCAGTCGGGAGCTGGGCCAAGTTGGAGAACTGAGGTGCAAGAGCAAACAAAAGAGCATAAGTATTGTGCAGATTTTAAAGGGTAAACATAGGAACGTGTCTTTAGGCCAAAATTTTGTCTTCCTCCAGTAGTTTGGTGGGTATTTTCTGTATGAAAAAAGAATTTTCTTATCAGCCAAGGTTACCATTATTCTCACAACAATAAAACATAGATGCAGATTAGTAAACACATAGTGTACAGAACTGATGTAACTTGCCCTACCTTGCCCTCACTTTATGCCATTAATATACTGCTGTTTTAAAAAATACCAATTTTGTTTGAGTTAATCAGGGTTTTTTAGAGCGGATAGAAATGGTCTGATAAAAATGTGGACTGTTCCTGCCAGATGCTTGTGCAATAACAAGATGTTCATTTAGTGGTTTGTGCTTGATGTGGAGCCCAGTTCTATCACTTAGTTATACTGATGAGATTTTTTTTTTCAGTTTATAGACATGGCATATGGCTCTTCTCCCCTGTCATCCCAAAAGCTTTGTACAGTGTTGCTCATCAGATTTTGTTAGCTTTTGTTTATTATTTTTTGACTGCCTAGTGAGTAAATAAATATTTACTGTGTTGCTGCTTTTTTAGTAAACAAACTTCAACACCAGAAATATTTATTCAGCATTAGTTTTGAGGCAAAATTACAAAATAAAAAAACATGCTGGGGTACCGTCCCTGCATTTATCCAACCATCATGCATCTGTTATGGAAAACTCTCTAGCACTGAATAGCATTACATATATTAAAAACCTGGGCTAACTATATGAAGGCAATATTTCAGAATGTTTAGTGAAAGTATACAAGTTTCACGTTATGATGTTTTTTTGCGATCTTATGAATTTATAGAAGTTTTATAAAGACACTTTGACCATGTAGCTTTCATGTAATCTTGAGCTCTCTATGATTTGTGTTCATCTGTTCAGCAGGGAAATAATATTTTTCACTGTTGCTGTCCTAGCTGTCCTTGATTTGCTGCCTCTCTGCCGGAGGAAGAAAAATCCAAGAAAATATTCTTTCTTGTGCATTAGAGCAAGTTAATAGGGGCTACAAGTTTTGGATTTACTGTTTACTGTAGCGAATCCCTTGGTACAGTGAGAGCTTTTAAATGGAAACACCTATCCATCTATGGCAGGCTCTTTGGAAAAGTTAATGTTACCTTCTGTATTCTAGTAAAACAACTCAGCGTGGTAAATGTTGACTGGCATCTGTTAAAACACTCTAAGAATAAATCACTGGCTGTAAAGAATATACAGTAGTGAATGAACATTTGAATTTAAAGAACCTGCAGGTTTTTAAAAACCACCCTATTGTCCTCCCTTCTAAAAATCTAGCAAAATGAATTAACTGGTTATGATTACTGCTCAGGTATCATATGCATATCCACTCAAAGACTCCCTTCAGTCTAGTCACTATTTAGGTAGTTACACTTCTTTTTGGGGTTGGTTTTTGGTTTTTTTGGTTGCATGGCTAGCAGTCTCCCTACATTGTTTATAAAGCTAAAAAGAAGAGATGCATCAGTTAAATAAGATTTAACAAATGCATAAAGGGAGAGTGCTTGCTACATAATTATGGGGCTCTAATAGGCTATTAACCGTTCCCCTCAACCTGTTGTAATATATGTATGTAGCCTGTATCATGACTTTCCCCACACAGTCTGTATTTGTCTCCTGTAAAGTTGCAGTGCAGAATTTTTGTTGCAAAGCTTTTGCAGAGCCTATGTATTTACATCTATTAGAGTAACTATCTGTGATACATACAGCATCCATTTGGAAGTACTATAATATCAATGGTCTGTTTGTATTAATTCTGTTCCTTTTTTATTTTAGTTGTGTGCCTGGTTGCTTACCACATATTTTTCATGCTGTTCGTCTGGTCATACTGGAAAACCATCTTTACGCTACCAATGAATCCTTCAAAAGAAGTAAGATAAACTTAACTTTTGTTTCTGAAATAGCCTAGTCAAATGCCTGATATTGTAGTATTTTAATAACTTAGACTCTGATCTGTTGTAGTTTTACAATGTGTAAACAAATACAGATGGTAGTTGCAGCTTCTTAATAGGAATAAGTCAGATTGCAAACCGTAATCACCAAGACTTTAAAAATTAGATAATATTTATGATATTAAGAAGGAAAAAGACCTCTCCACTTGAAAAACATTAGTTATTTCAACTAGCAGCTTAATCTTTGCATTGGAATATAACACTTTTATGTGGGCAAAAAATTTGTTTCCCTGTGTTTAAGACTTACATTGCCTGGCAGCATCTGTCTGTTGTCCTCTGATTTAAAGCTTTTTCCCCACCTGTTTTGGTATGAAGGAACTTGGGGGTGGGAAGCCACATCTGCCTAAGCAGGAAGGGAGCTAGTATAGGACAGCTGCATGGAAAAAAGGTCTGAGTAAATACATACCCCAAGACTAAGTCCAGCTAGTACAGAAGTGTTAAAGAAGGATCCAGTTGTCTTGGAGAATATTAAGATACAAAACCATGTTCAGTGTGATCCAGCCTCAAGATAATTGCTTTTAGCACAGTATTTGGGTTTTTTATTATTTTGATTTCACATTCTTTCTACCATTTAAAAAAAAAAAAAAAGGAGTAAACTGTCTATAGCCTTGATGAAAATCCTCCCCACGCAGCTTGGTTCAACTAGCGCAATTTTTTGGCCTCTTCATCCTCTCTTTGTACAGAAACGCCACAGTCCTCAGTAGGTGCTATGTCACACAACCTTTGAGGACAAGAGGAATCATGCTATGGCTGCCTCTGGAGTTTGAAATACCCACAAAGCCAATACTTATTTGGGCGTGGACTTACAACTCTAGCTCCTATAACTGCCATGCCAACACAAAATAAATGGGTTGTGATTTCTGCTGTGTGTCGTGCAGAAGTTCTTTTTTTCTGAATAGTTTTCATTCACTAATAAGATACGTAATTTTGGAAACAAGTAGATAATTCAAAGCAATTGGCATCTTCCTTGAATTTCACACTGCAGTCTTTACTACAGCTTGGGGGCGGAGAGGAGTGAAATATATCAAGAACCTATTTCATTTGGTAATTACATAGCAAATATATGCATGTATATGGTGACTGTAGTGATAATTAGAAGAGTTTTCAAGTCACTGGGCTGATGCCAATAAAAGACTTCCAAAATATTTTGACAAATCCTTAGTAATTATAGTGGGATTCCAAAGCCATCTTACAGTGCTGCTGGAGAACTTCAAATGGGATATTCAAAGTATTGAAATTGGATAATAGAAAGCAATGTGTGGTGTTTGTGTTCTTTGAATTTACACACAATGTTGCTGGCAGTAAGTGACATCTTTGTTGTTCTACGTCTTTTTCCTAATCTGCTAGAGCAGTATTTTTAAGATTTAATTGGAGTATTTGGTAATGTTAAGTTACTGCTTGGCTTCCAGTTTCTAGGATGAAGTCTGTAAGCATAAAAGCATGTATTTCAACTTAGCTGAACTGACTTACCAACTATAGCAAATACTTGTTTGAAGACTGAAAAACAGATAAAGCCTTTGTGTTTTCTTTTCGTGAATACTGCAGCTGGTGCACACCACACAGGCTGTATATTTCTTTTTAAGCATATTTCAACTTCTTATGCATATGAAAAGCACTAAAGCTCCGGCTGCAGTTTCTCTTTAAGATCCTCTGAGGGACTTCACTTTAGTGTCTGCCATTTCATACCTGTGTGTACCAGCTATATACAGGCATTGCACGAAGGTGGGAGAGAAGGGTTTCCCAGGCAGGAAGGTTTTGTAGGCTTAGGACTACTCCAAGAGCCAGTACCAAATGATGAAGCAATAGCTCTGTGTACAACAAAATAGGAAGCGTTAAAAAAAACCCAAACAAACAAACAAAAAAAAACCAGAAAAAAAAACCCACAATATTCAGAACCAGTTTCTGCAGTGAGAAACCCTATGTATCCCAACAGAAATCAATTCAGGTGTTGTAAGAGTGTATTCTTGCTAGGGAAAAAAAAGAAAGGTGACCTGAGAAACTCATGCTAAACAGTGAACCTCCAGCTTCTGCTGGAAGATTGAGAGTTTTGTCAGGAAGGTGGAGTGGTGCCTTCTCTCCAGAGGCGAGAATAGGCTCCTAACTATATGTGTCTGTCTGCTTTCCGAGTTTCACATGTATCACTTTCATTTAGGAAAAAAAAAATATTATTGTAATGACTAGCCTTTCTGTAGAGATAAATGCTACACAGAGTGCTTCTGTTTCCAGGGCAGGTTAGAGACAGCCACTCTTCCTGCCAAACGCGGACTTCTTTTCAGAGGTGATTTTTGTATCCTGTTTCTCTGATAGAGGTACCAAAGACTTCGGTACCTGCCCATTTCTAGAAGCTGCAGTGTCAAAGCTGACCGTGTTGCTGTGTTGCAGAGGACTTTAGGGTATAAGAAACTTGGACCACTTCATGTATACCATGTGTCTCTTTCAGTAATTTTTACCCTGTCAGCTCTTAATAGAGCAATGTTTGTTATTGCCATTTTGGGCAGCAACAGAAGTTGTCCTTTTGTGCAGGAAGATGTTAAGACTTGGTTATTCTGTCTGACGGGGCACCCGTCTCTTTCTTCTCTTGGCTGACCTCTGAAGTAAAAGCACATCCTAACACCTGCATGAAGAGACCAGCAACTCTCCAGTGGCAAAGAATAAAAGGGAAATTGCCAGACACCAGAAGAGAAATAAAGCTATCTTTTCTGCTGTTACTAGTAGCGTATTTTCTTTCAGTTAAAGACTGAGATCCCTAGCTTATATTCACTAGCTAATATTTAGTATTACAGAAGTAAATTAACTGAGTTTTCAGTGCAGTGGTAAGCTCTTGATCATCCTCTTGAAGAGTGTTGCTTATTACTTCTGGAAGCATTCAGCATTGCATCAATACCAAATCAGGAATAATATTATTTTTTTCTTCAGTTGTCATAAACTAAATTAGTGGTCTTAGGAACACTGAGTTATTTGCTGCAATACCTTGTACATGCTGCTAATCCATATTTATATAATGAATGGTTTTGTCTCTTTATGTCTCTACAGTTACTTAACTTGAAATTTGCTAATATATCTTTGATTTTAAAAATTATTCCAGTTTCATCTATCATATTCAGACAAGGAATCCCTAGAGAGGGAGCCTAGAGGTGAATCCCAGCAAGAAGTCTTAAGACGGGCAGCCAAGGATCTTCCTATCTATACACGGACAATGTCTGGAGGTAAATAGGTGCTCAGGAGAACACTGAAGGCAGGTGTCTTGATGTACTCCCTAAACTAATTTAAAAAAAATCAAGGGTTTGGATCGTAGGGCAGAACTGCTTTTCATACTTCATAAAATAATAAAGTACCCCAGAATTTAAATGTAGCTTTATGCAGCTACATTGATTCAGTGGAAGAATTGTTGGAAAGTAAATTACTGCGTACAATTTAGGATTTTAAAGTGGATTGAAAACGCCTTGCTAAATGTTTGCAAACTGACGTTAAGAAATAGGTTATGATACTACAAATGGCAGAAGAGGCTGTAGCAGTCTTTAAATGCATAGATTTCTTCTTTCATAGGTTAAAAAATTAATCACTATCTGCATGTCATGTATAGCTAGGTAGATCACAGTGAGAAACTGTTACTGTTTTACTTGCTGGTTTTTCATTTGCAAGAACAGAAGTTCTTCCAAACTAAGAGTTAATCTTAACCTACTGATAGTGTAAGTTTATGAATGCTGGCTAGCTAAGCAAATCCAAGAGATAATCTCATGTAGTCAATTAAAGCTGTTAGAACAATAGCTTAAAATAGCTATATTGTTGAACAGCCTTTAAAGGTTTTCCAGTCTAGTGAGAGTTTTGTGGGGTTTATTGGTTCGTTGGTTGTTTTGCAGAGCTGGGGGGTTTGGAAGAAAAAACCCTGATTAGCACGATTAGCAGAGATTGCAAAAACTAAGCTTTTTGGGCTCACTTTGCTAGATTCAGCAGTGCAAGCACTTAAAGAATGCTTCAGTATTTGCAACTGCTTCTAATCATGCTGAAATGCTTTCCTGGGGGTTCTGCTGGGCTGAGCTGCTAGTATTTACTTTTGCACAGGCTTCAGGAATCAAAATGTATAACTGTACACTGAGATCTAACCTTGGAATTTTTTTTTTTAGCAATCAGATACTGTGACAGATGCCATCTTGTAAAACCAGATCGCTGCCATCACTGTTCTGTATGCGACAAGTAAGGAAATATTTTAAATAAGTGGTTTTCTGAATAAATGGATTTTTTTTTTCATGACAGGGAAGCTTTAACTTTTTATGCATAGATTTTTCAGGTTTAACAGTTTGGCAGGTTTTTAATTCCTTAGATTTTTTCCCCAGGTTTAGTATGTATTTGTTTATTTCTAAGGAAGTCTGTAACTTACTCTGCATCATTTGATGGCTTTCTTGCTGCCAACATGGATTATGTGGTCTTCCACATTCTTTACCTGATAGTTAAACATTATGAGTATTAATAAAGAAGTATCCTTAAGAATGTAACCAAAAATAGCTGGTAAACAAAAATTTGCTTCTTTTGTTAGAATCTGAATAAAGATCACTACCCATCTCAGTCAAATCATGATGTCACTTACATCTTATCCGAGGTAATAAACTTAATATCCTATTCTTCATTGGATAACTTGCAGGTTATTTTTGTTTGACAAAAGAGACAACCAAGCATCCCCATTTCTAACTGAGGCCGTAAAATAAAGTTTTTGTTTGTCTAATGCAAAATGAAGTTCACCTCTGTATTCCCCAGAAGTCTAATTACTTTCTAATTTAATCTTTCATTTGGCTGTTCTTCTCTGACCTTTCTCCAGTTAGCTTGGATGTCTCTGTTTCTCCACTCTTGCCCCCAGTGATTTAAATTTCTAACTTTGAGAGAAGGGGCTTCCTCAAAGATTGATTTATTCTTAGCTTTAAGGCTGTTGCAAATTCTCTTCAGCTGATAATAAACCAAACCTTCTAACAAGATTGTGAGGCAGAGATGACTTTCCAAGTCCAGCGAAACCCCAGAGGCAGCAAAAGAGTAACTGAGTTGAGGCAGAAAGAGGGTCTTGGTTGTGTTGTATGGGATGGTCATTGCAATGTAAGATAGGAACATTCTCGTGTCTGAGCAGGGTAGACAAAAAGTGTGACCTGTGTTATCCTATGAAATGTGGGTTAAATTTGCAGAATGCCATTAGTTAATATACTTTGCAGAATACCTTAACTTTGTCCTTACCTTGTCAAAATTCACTTGCTTCAGTTATATCCGATATTCCTGTGCGTGTTTTATTATGGAGAGTATTTAATTGCAAAAATGTTTGGGATTTTTCATACAAGGTAAGTTCTTAAAAACCTCCTGTGTATCTGCATATATTTCTATAAAAGCAAATCATGTACTTGGAAATACGTTTGGTTCCATCACTAAGTAAATAGTAATTGAATTATCCCAGTTTCTAAGTCTCTGTCAGAGAATAAACCATAGTTGAAAAACCTATTCAGAATGAGAACCAAATCCTAAAGCTGAAGTTATAGATGGCATTTTCTTAAACCACTAAGCTCTGGACAGAACAAGCATTTTGAGTTTGGGTTGCCTACAGTTTACTTGTAGGTAAACTGTATTAGGTGAATTTAAATAGACATCTTTGTTAAACACATTAGGTAACCAATAGTACATATTCGTAATTCTTAATCTGTATGTGAATAATTTAAATCTGACATGTGACTGTGCTTCTGACTTTTGTTTTTCTTTTGCCTTTTGTGATGCTTGGAATTCTGTTGGGTTTTTTTAAGATGCATTTTGAAAATGGATCATCATTGCCCGTGGTGAGTGTACGGATGGCTTTCTTTTCTTACTTTCTGATTTGGTAAAATAAACTCTTGAGGGACCTGTTATGAAGGTGATGTTTCGCTATTCCTAGAATTAGATGCTTACATCAAGTTACTGGTCTTGCATGACCTTTGGAGTTATTTACTCTATGTCCTCTTTTCCTAGTTGTGAGATGTGGAAAGAAGTTCACGTATCGTTTTTCTTAGACCTTTGAGTTACATAACGACATGTTTACAGTTAGGGTGAGGTAGACTTCTGATCAGTAAGGAAAATTCTTTTAAGAATTGCATCTTCATAGATTTTGAGTTTGATTGTTACTGTGGCTTAGTTGCATTGAATGATGACATGCTACCCTAGTTAAAAACCAAAGGGAAGGGCTGTGCTTTGTTCCCCTTACTGAAGCTCCCAGGACAGCTTGAATGGGCTTGCTGGAAACAGCAAGTTACCTCTTTTAGTTTTATGGGTTCTCTGTTTTCTTTCATTTTTTTCTCCCCTCTCCCTCCAACCCTCCCTCCTTTTGCTTCCGTGTCAGCCTGCATAGTGGTTTTGTTTTCCTGTCTTTTCTCAGCAGCTCTTGGAACCAGTGGGTAGGCAGGTTATGTAATTAATTAAAGTCAGTTTGGCAGGTATCTCACAGAAATAATTAAGGATAATTGTTTAGTAAGGTCCAAGTTAAGAGGATTAAGTGGTACATGGCAGTTCTTCACCGCATGAAACCAATCAGAAAAGAAGAATCTCCTGCATTGGACAAACTGAACGGTAGATGGTTCTAAGCAGCTGGTTCGATCTCCTTAAATAAAATTCTTGGGCAGAGGAGACTGTCCTGGGGGAGCGAGGGTTGCTGGGCTCCTCCTGTTTGTCTGGGTCCTCACAGCAGCCTCTGACATAATGCAACATAGTTTAAGAATCTCCCTGTATTCGGCAGCTGCGTGGTAGATACAGTTGAAATAAATATTTAACAATATAGGGTAAAGTTACTTCCTACATATTTTTTTTTGCTGTAGGGATGTCAGCATGTGTGAAACTTGATGATGCTTAATGTTAGTAGTGTGCTTCTTAAAAGAAGTAGAAAAAAAAACCACACACAAAAAAAAACCCCTGTCAAATGCAGAACAAATTTCTTAAAAGAAAAAAGGCTATTTTGTTTCTGCAGTCTTCTTATAGCTGTCTTGAAGAAAACTATATGAAAAATAGCTGTCAGGCTATTCCTGACAAAACATCAGTGAAAAGTCTCAATGTTACTGTTATTATTCAGCGTTCCCAGTGTTCCACACACTTCTCATAAGCTTTGTGGTCTGTCTGGGATTTTTTGAGTTGTCCTGCCTTAGGATAGTACATGAAAATGTCCTTCATGTAAACTTCAATTTCAGAATAAAAATCCGTTGTGTCAAATAACAAATCATAAACTGAGCACCCTAGTGTTGTGTAAAGGGGCAGAGAAGTGGTATTTCACTAGGGCATAGACCTCTAGACAAATAAACCCCATTTTCCTCTCAGTAGCATTTGCTTATTTTACCTGTTTGCAAACTCTTCATGTTCAGGAAACATAAACATACCCAGTTTGAGAAAGTATTTACTTTGCTTATTGTTTTTAATCTAATAAGCAATGGGTGCAAAAGGAAAAAATTGAAATGAGCAGGTACTTGAAAGATGTGTAATGCTTCTTGATGGAGCATTGTTCCTTTTGTACTCCAAATAACAGAAATGCACTAGAAAAAGAGGTATTATCTTGTTTTATTTTTCCTAAGTTGAGAGGATGTCCACAGTTCCTTGCTCACCCTGAAAAAATTAACTATGTGGAAGTGACAAGAGAGTTTTGAAATATCGCACATGCTGATCAAACTTTATAGTTTCCTTTAAAGACCCATGTTCAAGGGGTCTTTGGGAAGTATCACATGGCTATTTTACCAACAAAAGTAATGGTGCAAATCAGTGTAATGGGTGGGGTTTAGCCCCCCTGAAAACATCATTAGGCCCTGCTTTGCTTTTCATTTGGGGATTTTTTGGTGGGAGCAAGTTTGGTGGGAAAGAGGTGGGAAAAAACCTGTGTGATGCTTAGGGAGAGAGGGGAACAGTAATGGGAATTACTATTTTAATATTCTGCTAGGAGAAGGATTTCTGGAGAGAGGACAGGTAAAAATAAGCTAGGGAAAGCAAAATGAAGCACTAGGAAGGGAAAGGTAGTAAGGCGGTAGTCATGTCCTAGCCCCAGGTCAGCTGTTCTCTGCTTTTTGGGAGGCTTTATTTTGGCTATCACTCCTGCACTAATGGCAGTGTTGTGATAAACAGAAATATTTAATGCTAATTGCCCTCTAACTACTCCAAAAGGTTTGAGTGATGCAGAAATAAAAGCATTAGTGATTTCTATGCTAGCACTCCTGCTACTCATACTATAGATGGAGCTGCAGGCAGGAATGCGATGGCTTGATGCACCAAAAATATAATTTGTATGTAACAACTGTAATATTAATAAGGTACATTAGCAACACCTTAGGAACCATTTGAAACATCTCTCCTTCATCTTTTGAGTCATCTGAAAAGAGTTTAACATCTCCTTAATTCTGTGATGCTTTTTGTTAACTGAGCTGCATCACCTTCTGTGCCTTTTAAGTTGTTTTTTGCCTGGCATTTTCAGTAAACTAACTCTTGAGATAGGGAAGATATCTCCTCTTGTACTTGAAAATAAATTGTTTTAAATGTTATCTGTAATCCAAATTTTAACCTGCAGTGTTCTTTTTTTATGAATGTTTCACTGCAATAGCACACCATTATTTAGCAAGCTGTCTGTACGTTTGTCAGTTTTACTCTTCCTCAAAATGTTAGACTTTAAATCTGTCCACCATTCTTGGGTCTTATGATTTGAATACTACATGTTCAAATAGCATAACTATAAAACATTGGTGTTTACTTTCTCTTTAATCTTTTGATTAACTATTCTCATCCAGTAAGAACTCCTCAGTCTGGGGCTTTGTCAAAACTGCGGGGAGTGGGATAATTTATGAAAGTGGTTTTTAATGTGTGTGCTGTGTGCAGTAATGCAGAAGAACAACACGGAAGAAGTCTGTCTTTGATTCAAGAAATTTAATCTCTGGTCAATAACATTTCACTTGATATTTCTTTCCTCATTAAATGGTGTCATAAAGTAAGAACTGTCATAAAGGAAATACCATGAAAGTAAAGTAGGGTTATCATAGAAACCTTGCATCTGAATTGCTTGCAGTTTGTCATGGAATTGCTAACTTTGACATATTTAATGAAGAAAACACTTCACTGTGGAGAATTGTAAATTTACTTTCCAGTAAGAATCATGGTGACCTTAGAAACAGATCTTCTGTTTTGGTTTTGGGTGGGTTTTTTTTAATTAGAAAAATCTCTTGTGAGTCCTCCTTAATTGTAGTTAATATAGATGCTTAGCTATTGCTGCTTGTTTAAATGGCAATGCTAAATTTAATGTTTAGCCAAGGTGGCATGTTCTGTAAAAACAAAACCAATAACAAAACAAAGAAACCTTCCCAACCACCCTAAGGATGGATAACAGTAGTGTACAGTGAAATTTTATTTGGTATTTTAAGATTTTGCCCTATTGTGATTACTGTGTCTCCTGCCATGAGCATCACTGTCTCCCTGAAGAAGAGAATAGTTGCAATAACTTGTCCTGTACTTCTAGAAGAAGTTGTTCAGACTTGCCACGCCTTCTTATTGTTTGAGAATTGTTTTTCAACATGCAGGTGCTTTCATGGATGTAGTCTTCTCTTAATGAGCTGATCTTTGTGACAGCAATATCAATTACTCAAAGAAGGTATATGGATTTTTTTTTTTAAACTCATATGGAGAGTTATGTCAAAGTTAGCACTACAGTGATAACTTTTTTTAGTTTCTTAATGCAGCCAAGTAAGAAGGAAGCTGCTTACCAACAAACCATCCATGGGCAGCACTCCAATTGATTTTTCATTTGGTGGATGTAACATTATTACATGTTTAACAGAGCTCTGAAATTCATAATACTTAATATATTGCCTCTAATGGGAAGCTGCTATGGTAGTAAATGTACCCTCATCATGACTCTCTGATGATAGTGTATATTACTTGCTCATTATCATGTATAAATTCTTTAAAAATTGGAAACAGGTGAACTTGAAGCCCATAAGTAAAAATGTTAAAATAAGATTTATTTTAACGTTTGGATGGATATTTAAATGTTCCTAATCTTTTATTTGCTGTCATGTTCCGTATCAAGGACATTTTCTGTTTACTCAACAGTAGTGTTGCTCCCATTATTTTATATAAATGTAAATAATTTGAGGGTTCTCCTGTGAATACTCCTAAGTTTGAAAATCTTACTAATAAAGTTTACACTAAGATGTAGCATGATTAATGAAGGAGGATGTGGATTAAATGAGACTGCTTTTAGGCTCACAAAATTCAACTGAGATTGTAACTGTCCCAGTTATGTGCAGTATGCCTAATGGTAAAACATGGATACTTAAACTTACTTAAAAACTAAAACAAAAAAAAAAGGTAACTGCAATCACATTTACATCAGATGTGCTGGGAACAGATTTTGTACCATAAGTCAAAACTGAATTTCACTAAACTGTTGAAGGTCGTATTACCTGGTTCTTTGGGTTTGGTGTTGTTTTGGTTAGAATTTCTACACTAATTCAGGAGTTGAAGCTAAAAACATTTCAGTAGCTTGAGGCATCGCAGATAGGAATCAAAACTTGGTTTACATACGGATATTAACTTTTAGAGTAAATGAGTTTAATTCTAAATTGGATGAAAGCAAAGAATGTATCTTCCTTTACATTCCATTTTTATTTTACTTTTTTTATCAGGGTGAACAACTGTGTAGGATTCTCCAATTACAAATTTTTTCTTCTCTTCTTGGCTTACTCTCTACTGTATTGCCTCTTCATTGCTGCGACAGATTTACAGTATTTTATCAAGTTTTGGACAGTAAGTACTCTAATATACATACTGTCTTTAATCATAGAATCATTAAAGTTGGAAAAGACCTCTAGGATCATCAAGTTCAACCATCAACCCAGTACCACCAGGCTTCCTAAACCATGCCCTGAAGAGCCGTATCTACATGTCTTTTAAACACCTCCAGGGATGGTGACTCCACCACCTCTCTGGGCAGCCTGTTCCAATGCCTGACCACTCTTTCAGTGAAGAAATTTTTCATAATATCCAATCTAAACCTCCCCTGACGCAGCTTGAAGCTGTTTCCTCTCATTCTATTGCTAGTGACCTGGGAGAAGAGACCAACACCCACCTCGCTACAACCTCCTTTCAGGTAGTTGAGGAGAGCGATAAGGTCTCCCCTCAGCCTCCTCTTCTCCAGGCTAAACAACCCCAGTTCCCTCAACCTTTCCTCACAAGACCTGCTCTCCAGACCCTTCACCAGCTTCATTGCCCCTCTCTGGACACACTCCAGCACTTCAATGTCCTTCTTGTAGTGAGGGGCCCAAAACTGAACACAGGATTTGAGGTGTGGCCTCACCAGTGTCGAGTACAGGGGCACCATGACTTCCCTGCTCCTGCTGGCCACACTATTCCTGATACAAGCCAGGATGCCGGTGGCCTTCGTGGCCACCTGGGCACACTCCTGACTCATGTTCAGCCGTCTGTCAACCAGCAAATTACCTCTGTGTGAGAAGTCTAAGATTCGAGGGTTTACATTGCAATCTAGCATCTCCTAATACGAGGTACAAAAGTTTGTTTAATTATCGTAGCCCTCTATATTTTTTTTTGTTTGTCATAGTTTATGAAGGTTCACTTATTCCTACAGTATTCTGAAGTGTAGAACAAGTATGCAATTATTAATTATTTAGAGAATAGTTTATGAGGGAATTTATACTATCTATAGTTTTGTTAACTTCTTTTAATGCTATGATATGGAAAGGTTCAGGGACATTTTCTAGTATTTTAATTATGATTATCTGGGTTCACAGCTTAAGATATTACCTTCTTAGGTTTGCAGTATTTATGCCATAATATGACTATTCTGAAAAGGCTAATGAAACAAGACAATCTATGTAAAGATAAATTATTTTTCTTTAAAAGAAACTTCAAAGTTCAGATCCAAATTGCAGGTTCTTGTTGTCAATATTTATACTTTCTCAAGAAATGCCTTGTTTCTTGAACTTAGATGTTGTTAACACCCTAACAGCACGGCTGTCTGTACATAGAAGGTGTGTAATTAATTTATTCAGACTCCTGCTGCATGGTACGTTTGTGAATTTGATTTGGCTGAATAGAGGATTATTAATAATCAAATTAAACAGCTATTTCCCCAATTCTAACAGCATAATTTTTTTTTATTTTTAGAATGGCCTTCCTGATACTCAAGCCAAGTTCCACATCATGTTTTTATTCTTTGCTGCAGCTATGTTTTCTGTCAGTCTGTCTTCTCTGTTTGGGTATCATTGTTGGCTTGTCAGCAAGAATAAGTCTACATTAGGTAAGTGGATTTAATCCTTCTGTGTTTGACAGCAAAAAGTAAGTAATAGATGTATGCTGTATGTATGGGGGTAATGGAAAAAGTGGGCAATCCTATGCAGGGTCTTTGGATCCTGGTTAGAAGTGCCTGGGTCTGGTAGTGTCCAGTACTGACTCCCCAGTTCTGGTGCTCCCTGGAAGTTCTGGCTCTTTTCCTCCTTGCCCAAGGGGCCAAGCTATTAATGAACCTACTCTCTTCCTCCCACTTCCTCCCATCCACAGCTTGTTAACAGAAACTGAATAAATAAATAAAAAAATTGAGATCACGTAATACAAGTTAGACACCCTAATGCATGCTCACACAAGTGCTGCTTGTTTGGTGTTCCCAGGCCGCAGGTCAGAGTCCTCTGATGTGGTGTCTCAGTCAGGGCAGTGGCTCCAGGGCTTTGTTCCCACCCATGCCCCCTGCGGAACCAAAGTCCCCGTGTTCAATACGGCTACAGTTTTGTTTAAAAGCTGTGGAAGGCAGTTACTACTTTGCCTGTACTGGAGGCAAGGAGAGGAAAAAAAAAATCTGGAAGGCAGGCTGATTGTGGCCCTAGCGTTGTTAGTTTTGGTCAACGTGAATGAGCACAAAGAGTCAGCATCATGGAATGATCGGATACCGAAGAACAGACTTTAAGGCAGTGCTTCTATATTTAGTAGTAAATGAACATGGAGAACTGAAGGGTGATTTCACAGCTGTGAGTCCTGTCTACCACATAATCATAGATTCATAGAAAGGACTCTGTTATGAGTTAAGTTTAAAAAGCTCAGAGAAGGTGGCCTGTGCCTCTACTATAGGAGTGTATATATAACTGCATTGAATATCAGTGTTAAACCAGGATTCCCCATCACCTGCATGCAGGTTTGTCTGGTTACAAATCTTAAAAAATAAATAAATAAAAGGAGGTGGAGAAGATTTGAGTCCATGTTCTATACTATACGTTCTGTACTATACAGTCTATATCCTGGACCGTAATGACACCAATTTGCAGTGTATTCATTCAAGTTCCTAAATCTCTAAAAGCTTTTCTGTTGATAAAAGCTGAATCAGAGTAAGCCAATGAATTGATCTGGTTTTTTCCAGTTCTCTTCAGATTTACTAATATGTGGTGTAGTGTAGTTTTAATGGAAAACTTCGAATTTATATCATTGGAAGAAAGCTTTTTACTTCAAAATTTCTCTTGGGTTTGTGGGTTTCTTCAGCATTCTGAAAAATCATCTACTAAGAAGTTAGTATCAGAAAAAAATTGTCAATCTATTTAGAAGCGGATAAGTCTTATTAATGATGCTTAAATGAACAGAAGTAATTAAGTATTCTGTTTATAAATTGTTCTTATCATTTTAGTGCAAAAAATTGTTCAAAGGTAACAAAAATGCAGTACAGTTCTAATTCAATATTTCATGTTTTTAAAACAAACTGAATCCCATGCCGGTAATATACCACGTCTTCTGTACACTTAAGCTACTCTAAAAGATCAGTTTGTCTCTTCTTCCCATTTTACTTCAGGAAGTTGCTCGATATGTGAAACCCTGAATATGCCATAGTTTGGTAATGAAGCCTGACAGCTTTCAGTGAGATTGTGCTTAAATCATCCTGGGAGCTGTTTTTGTAGCCTAACATGGGCATCTAAAAGTGTATCTCTATTTTCCCTTCCCCCTTCTTTAAAACACCTTGTAACTAATGCACACTATGTGCTGAATGTCATTGCCAGCAGTTCATAGCGAAGGATTTACTGCAGGACGATCTGTGCATGGTTCCAGCATGGTTTGTGTGAGCTGTACTGTCAGGACATCAGGACATAGTTTGCCTACTGTATATAGCCAATTAAGGGGATTAAATGGCTACCAGTCACTTGGTGGAAAGTGAATGAATTTTCTGCTTCAGGCACTTTGCAACCCTTGAAGCTATATGTAGCTCTTTTCTCCAGAAATGTAGGTTGGATGTCCATGGGGAATAACCTGGGTCTACGAGTGCAGTGCTTTCTTTATGCAGCTGTAAATACAGACAGTATTTTCATACCTCAAGGTGTGAAAAGCTAGTCTTACTACTAAAGTGGGTTAAGCTTTTCTTCTTTTCCATTACTCTTTTTGTAGTAAACCCTTTGTTTAGGTTTTCCTTTCTTGAACACTCTTTGTGGTATAGTCACATGCTGAAATCTTCATATAACATAAAAAGAGAGTTCCTCACTCTTCCTTGCCTTGATGAGGGAGGAGGGTGGAGGAGAATTTCACCCTTCCTCGCCTGTAGGACTTCCTCTGCACGCACAGTGACAGTGTGGCACTGATTTTGGCTTTCATGAGTGGACTAGCTTTCTCTGTCATTTGGGCAGTACAGCTTTTCCTCTTGGATGGTGGTATCATCGGTGCAATTGCCTAAATACTGCTGTGAAAGTGAAACATGCTATCTTGTAAAGAAATGTAATTAATGTTTTTCTTTTAAGAGGTATTCAGAGCTCCCATATTTCGTCACAGAACAGACAAGAATGGCTTTAGCTTGGGCTTCAGCAAAAACCTAAGGCAGGTGTTCGGTGATGAGAAGAAATACTGGTTGCTGCCTGTGTTTTCAAGGTATGCTCAGTTTTTAATGCTTCGCTTGCTGAAACTGTTGAATAATCATGATCCACAGGTTTTAGTGGGTAGTTAGTATTTTGAAATAAGACACGGTAATATTCACTTCAGAAAAAAACAGTTTTCAAAGGTTGGGGGTTTTGTGTTTTGGTTTGTTTTTGGCTTTTGGGTTTGGTTTATGTATGACGCTAATACTGAATTTTTCAGTCTAGGGGACGGTTGCTCCTTCCCGACTTGCCTCGTTAATCAGGATCCTGAGCAAGCTTCCACACCTGGTGGTCTTAATTCAACATCCAAAAAGTAATCTGCTTTTTGTTACTAATTTCAAGTAGCTGATACTCTGTTTTTTCCTCTGCACATGTAAATACAACCATGTGTAAGATACTTAAAAGTGGTAAGCAAATGAAGAGTATCCTGTTAATAAATACAAGTCAGATTTTAAGCAGCTAATTGGCTGTAATTCTGCTAATCCTCAGACTTACAATTAAAGTTACGGAAATAAGTTTGTCTCAGTTCAGTGACAACCCAGGAGCTGAATTTTCCTCGCCTGCCTAAACAGCATCCATAACATTCTGTCCTGCATATATATGAGACAGTTACTTGGTCTGCCTGTGATACAGATGTATTACCTTGGAAGGCTTTTGAGGGAGGGCTGCTTCTTTGTACCTGGTGAAAAGATGCTTCGCACAAAGGAATCCCAGTTCTCGACGCTTGTGCTGAAGCACAAGAAGCTACGTATTAAATGCACATGATTTATTTCTGCTGATAATAGGAGACATTTTCTTAATCCTTATTCTTCAAGGCCATGACATCTTTAAAGTGTGAAAAGTATGCAGATGTTCCTTGAACTAAACAAATATAATGGCTTAGTATGTCATATTGTAACTCTTTAGCGACATTTATGTAATGAAGTGTGTGATGAGTGTAGTAGACTTGAATATGTCTAAGAGATGATAATGGAATCATATTGACATCTTTTATTCATAAAGGAAATACATCACATTTCAGCTAGCTGCTTATTGATATTTTAAATCTTAGCCCAGTGATCCATAGCTTATATTAGGCAAGAGATTTGGGAGATGTTCCCTTCACTATTTATCGTGTCAGGTTCATTGTAGTGGCAGTGAATATGGATAAGAGTGCATTTGGAACTGAAGTACATGTATTAATATATAATATCTGTCAAAGAAAAAGTCAGAATGTTTCCCTGTTCTGTGCTAGGGAGTTGATTTTTAGGTTGTGCTTGCATCTGTGACAACTACAGTGTCATGTGAATGTGCATAACGATAAAAGTGTAGTGATTCATCAGAAAAGAAGCAAGGCAAGGTAGGGAAAATACTGCGCACGACACACTGTTGTAATGTGTGGTAAGATCATGAAGGATTACTGCAGTTTACTACAGTGTTCTTTTTATTGGTGTCACAGTGAGAACCACCTGTTTCCTGCAAAGCCGTTGCGTGATTCCCAGAGCCACCTTCTTACGGATACACCGTCTTGGTCAGAAACGAGTGGAAAGGCTGAAAAGGGCAAAGTTGGTAAGGAATTGGTTTGTGCTGCAGTGGTTCATTTTGTAATAAACTCGTTTTGGAGGATATAGTGTAAAAATGACCAGGGTCACTTGGGTTTTGTATTCATGAACCAAAATTCACGAAGCTTACTTTAAATGCATGCATGGAAGTTCCATGTATCGAGGTGCTGTGCCCTGCCCAATTAAACCTGACCAAGAGTTACTGAGAACACTAACACCAGTGGGTACTAATTACCTTTTAGGCTGAGCCTGATTATCCTTTTGGGAACAAATTGTTTATATCAGAATAGGCACCTTGTTGGAACTAGTGAAAAACCATGTAATGGGCACACAACAGGAATAGACTTGGTAATAATGGAATGACATTAAGATGATTGATAGTTAAAGGCTGTGTTATTTGCTGAAAGAGTCTTGAGACCTTTTCCTGTGGAAATATAATTTTTTTTGTCTTTAAAGGTATGAGCAATCCTGCATTAACCATGGAAAATGAAACCTAGTTTCCCTTAAAAGAAGCATCCAAATATATAAGGAAAGGTATGTTAATATTCTGTGTACTTAATGTGCCGTTCCATCTTAACACTTGAAGAACACACAAAAGAAAGTTGCTAAAGCAATTCCTATCTGTTTTCTTGATGTTTTTTTGCCATGAGATAGTGGCACATTAATTCATAGTTTTAAACTAAACTCTGATTTCTGGATGCGTGATGTTTGCAAAACATTGTTTAACCTTTATACCCATTGCTTTTAGGTAGTATTCCAAAATACTATTCCCTTCCTGTAGAAAGATAATGACATTGTGACTATTCAAGCTGACCAGCAGATCTTTGTAGAAGTAAGTTTGAAATATAAGTTAGTTCCTGACATTAAATGCAAAGATCATAGCTGGGTCTACTAAAGCAGGTAAAGGTCTATCAGATAATGAAAGAAAGATAGACTTATTCTTAATATGTAAAACTATTAGTAGCTTGTTCTTCTATGCCAGGTTCTGAGCATCTTGTTCCATAATTTTAAAAGTGCTGCCTGCTGAAGACAAAAGGTGTCCATATGACTTCCTAGCATTTAGTCACCTATTGTCAAAAACAGCTGAGATTTTTTTTTTCTTGCATTGATATCTTGCAACATAAACTTCTTGGAATGCAGGTTTGAGAAGCAGCTAGTAAATTCTGTTACATACACAAGAGATTGGGGACCTTAATAATTGGGTTGGGGAGGAATGAACGCAACTGATCATCATATTCACTTTAGTATTGTAATCTCACCAAAGCTTATGGAAATCAACGATTTCGTATTCAAAGCTGGATAAAGAATTTAACTCCAACCCTAAGAATTTCAGCATTCCAAATCATTTATGATTTTCCAACAACATTGGAGGAGTCATTCCAGCAAGATCACTTCCATTTCTGCTGTTGGAAGCACCCTTTCAGTCATCCTGGCAAAGTGTCTTAAGTGCATGTCCTTCATTTGTTTGTGACATGATTCCTGGAAGTGCTGTCACAGCTGTCAGGCTGCTCTCGGTCACTCCTGGAGGAAGTGGAAGGCATGGAAAACCATCAGAGAAACGCAGTGGTTGTTACTAGACCCGTCAGACATAGTAGTGCACTGACAAGGCAGATTATAAAAACGGTAGGTGCGCAGGTACAACAGATGGCCTGTAGCTTGTACCAGAAAGGTCCCAGAAGTTCAGTTGGATTCATCAGAGAAACTAGAAAATTCTTGACCAGTACATTCTGGTTTTGTGTTAAGTGGTGAATGAAGACACAGATGGTTCCAGATATAGGTACATCTACAAACTTGATGATGGCATGAAGTGTTAAAGTGTTGAAAATGTGGGTGTCAAATGACAGAGTTAGAGACGAGTGAATGAAAGTCAGCGGCGTCTGCAATTTTGACTGCTCTGTGTAGGGGGTTTTTAATAGAATCTAAAAATCTCATTTCTAACCCTTCATTCAAAATGTAAATGACATGCTTTTGCCCTGTATAATCCATCAGTTGTTTCCACAGAACAACAGCTTCTGGAAAAGAATAAATTATTCAACTTCAGTTAGTTTAATGTCTTACATGTCATTGCTACTCAAGAGTGAAGCATTGGAGACAGACTTTAAAGAATCAGATTTTTGCATTATGTTACAGAAATATCATTAACGATAACTAGTTTTGTCAGGTTGGAGTTCTACTTTCAAAAGTCCTAATGCTTTATTTACTTAAGTAATAACTTTTAAACGTTAATCTCTCTTTGAACAGTGTGTACATTTTATTGGAACTTTGACATTCAGATTATTCTGAATGTCACACGTGGTCTGTGATTGTTCTCAAGATGCTGAAAGTGGTTTTTTCCAAGCTGTTTAGCTTGATGAACATCTCATACTCTTGGCTGGTTGGTTGTTTTTTTCTTTTAGTCCAGTCTGAGAAAGTCACATTAGAGTTGTGTTTGCAGTCTGATTACCCTACCCCCTGGGTTTTGGGGGGGTTTGTTTGTTGGTGGGTTTTTTGTTTCTTCTTTTTGTGAGCATCCATTTTGAAGTGCAGCTTTTCAAAAAGAGACCACCTTCAGAGGAGGTTACGTTCCAAAGAGTAAGTTTAAAGCCACATAAAACTGTTCCTGGAAGTCAGTTTTGCCTCAGACCGATGCATGCGCGTCTCAAAAGAGCAGTAGCTAAGGACTGATAATTTCTCTGGCACGAGCGTAAGTGCCAGTTTGGTTGTACCCTTAGCTCTGTCTGAGATATTTCCATGTGGCACTTGAAAGACTTTCGGGAGGTGTAACAAAAAAGCTAGATTACTGAGAGTGCCAGATGTGGTTTACACTAATGTAATAGAGAATTGTTTTTTAAATTATGTTGGTACCTGGAAGAACTCTAAAAATACCTCACTTCATTTCATAAACTGGTGGCCTGCTTCCTATGTAGTCAGTTTTTAATCACTGTCATCCTAAAGTGGATTAATAACATAACTGTGAACAGTCTCACTGTGTTCCTCTTCAGGGAGGGATTTTCGTGCAGCTGTTGTTCACTTTCCCCTTTGAGTTGATGAGACCTGTTGCAATAACTTAACTTTTAAGGATGCTTCAGTTCTAATAATGTATTTTGTGATTAATGTCTGTTCCAGTTCAAGAAAAAGCTGTCGGAAGGAAGATGCATTCTTCCAAATATCAGCCCTGTTGGCCAGCTGCTCCTGTCTGCTCCTGTGTGGATGTGCTCAGAAAACAAACTGACAGACGATTAGCTGTCTCCATGTCACTGCTTGAAACATGAAACTAAACATACTACTTCTGAACCATATAAAGAATGTTTCAACTTAAAATTACTGGTTTTGAATGGTGAAGGATGATTCTGAGTATTAGGAAATGGAAGATAAAAAAAAGAGGAGTCTGAGTTTACAGTTGTAAAAATTCAATGGCTGGTTTTACTTCGATATTCAGCACAAGAAAAATGTGATCTTGCATATCAGTCCATGTTCTTGCCTTGATTTTGAAAATTCACCCATTAATTCAAATTGCTTTAAGTAGTTGACTTTAAAATCAAATTTTTGCACTACTGGCTTTATGAATTGGGAGAACAGCCAGTGTTGCGTACAAATAATTTAGTGGCTTGATGGACTGTATTTTCTTTTGAGTGCTTGATAAGCAATTTTCGAAGATAAGGAAACCCAAGTGAAGTGTCTGACTACTTTTGGAACATTTTTTTGAAAAACGTTATGGCAAAGGCTCTGTTTGCCCTCAGGTGTGCCCTACCAATAGTTTAAAAAGTTGTGGAGGGGGAAAAAACCCCATCCTTTCTTAATTGAATGCTACAGTGGGTCGCTGGTAAGTGGAGCAATAAAAAGCCTGCATTCAGATGGATAATGCATTGATGAAGCTGGCCAGCTGGGGATTTTGATGGGAGCTGCACAGGACAGTGCTATGAAGTGGGGAGTTTATTGTCCAATTTGGAGCCATTATCCGCTTCAGGAAGTGAATGTTAGCACTTAACTTTGATCCAAAAAGCTTTTTACCAACCTGTGTTCCTGAGGGCCACCGGCTTTCAAAATCTTAGTTTCTTATTAATGAAGAGCTGTCTCAGATTTCTTGTTTCACTTGTTCTTTAAGACACTGCCTTTCTTACTGCATAATTTGATGAATACCATGTACAGTTAAGGAGAATTACTGTTACAACTTGTGGTATTTGAATTTACAGGACAACGGGTGTTGGATTGCAGTACCAAAAAGCCAAGCTGCTGCCCGTAGGAAACCCCCTTCAGTTAAGTCAGGAGCTAGCAGCTTGCTTAGGATCAGAGTTTACTGGCCAGATAATAAAAGATGCATTATCAACTTTCAAAGTCAAGGAAGTTTCAGCAACACAAATCTAATTGTCTTGTGCCTTTTGTATACACTACATTTATGGTATCAGTGTTTACATTTAAATGCAAATTGTTATTCTGAAAACAACTTCAGGAGGGACTTAGTTCGGCTTCCTAGGTGGCTAGATAAAAAGGCTAGTCCCCCAAAAAAAAAAAAGGAAAACCTCTCAGACTAAGCCCAGTTCAGTTGGAGCAGAGGAGTACTTCTGTTATCAAACCTGACTCACTTAGCAGGGTGGTTCACAGTTTAAAGATGCCGGTTGTTTGTTGAGAAAACTGGCAGCAGGACTAAGTGACAGATTTCTGAAAGCAAAAAGACAAATCTTTAACTCTTCTACAGGCAGGTAACTTTAAAATTTGTCTTTCCTGGGTTTACAACTTAAGTGATAGCTGTTGGAGCACAAGTGTGGGTTGTGGGTTTTTTTCCTAGTGAGGGAAAACTGATTTATTTTACTTTTTTTTAATCTCAAAATTTTACCAGCCTGAAAACATCTGTTTCTTGCCAGAAGTGCCAGAGTACGGATCCCTTGATGTAGACCACCTTTTTAAACTAGCATGAAGGTAGCATACAGTTTACACGATGCCTGCAGACATCTAGCAACCAAAAGTTTTTTGCAGCTATTTATTCAGTGTTGTTCTGTCGGCTTACCTTGTATTAGTGTTTGTTTAAAGGCTGACTTGTCAAGGGGTAAGGGGGAGAGGGAAAATATATTTTTTAACACTTCAGGTTCTCTATCTGTAATATAGTCTTGTTTTTTACGCAGCTAGTCACAGGGTGGTTTGTCATGGAGCATGCATGTGAAAATACCAAGTAAAAAGTTGAAATTCAGCTTCAAGTAACTTGCTCCGTATTTTTACATAAAGACAAAGTACAGATTTCTTCTCCAGCAAAACTCATAATGGAAATGGATATGTAATAGAGATGTCAGCCTCCCTGTGTCAAGGACTCTAAGCACTCTCAGTAAGGCTGGGGATCACTGTAGGGACAGGGCAGGGGTAAGGGACTGAGAAGTGCCTGGCTTCTCCATGTCTCAGAAGTCACACTTACAAAACACAATAGGCCTAAATACTCTGCAGCTTTGATGTAGCCGGAGGCTGTCCCTCTTAACAGACAACTGACGGAGGTGTGGGAAACGTGCTGCTGAGGGGAGGAAAAGGGGAGAGAGAAATGGTGGTAGCTCAGACATAAAGGTTGAGCAGAGGTGAGCCAGAGGGCTCCAGCTTCCCCTGCTCTCAGGATGGGTATGAGCTGTGCCGCTGAAGAGCACTGTCAGCAGGCTTTTGAGGCTTCCTGGCAGTTCTCACTGTCTAGAGTATGGACAAAGTGAGCTAATCATGCCTCAGAGTATAATCTCTGATATGACGCTAGTCTTGGCTTTAAGCTCTCTTAATACTTTATCTAGTGAAGTGAAAAAATGGTCTTTTTTTCCACATATGCACTGGGAAAATTTGTCAGGGGAGCAAGAATGCAATGTTGTTTGTCTGCTTGCGCTGATTCTCCTGTTCTTTATATTCTTGCTAGGCACTTTACTACCGCCTTTTGTGTAATTTCTGTATTTTTTTTAAAGACTGCTTTTTACCTACTGTACAGTTATTAATCTACTTTTTTGCTAAAAAAAAAAAAATAGCCCTGATAGTTGTCTGGCAGTGTGACTGCATTTCAAGCTTCTGTGGAAGTTGGATGAGTTCTACAGACTCCCCAGAGGGGCCTGAGTCCCTAATGACAACAGAGTTAAATTTATTTTGTATATATGTAAACAGTCATATGAATCATAGCCCCCACATGCCTAAGAAGCTTCCTTAATTTGTAGGTTAGGACAAATCCAATACATGTCTGCACCAGAAGTGGTCCACACATAGTCTGTCAGGTGATGTACCAGTGAGGGAACGCTTGACCTCTTCGCAGAGAAATATTTTTGTTAAGAAAATGGAACACCCAGATGTTGGTGAGCTCCTCCCACTGAGCAATTAGGCACGGCTGCTGCTATGCACTTTAATCCTTCAACTTGAGAGAAAAAACACTGCCCAGTGTAAGTGGCAGACTGAAAGCTCTTCAGTAGCCTACAACTCTGGGCAGGTAATTAATGAAATGCTAGTAATTATTTTCAAATGTTTGTGTACTTAAAATCAAGGTCTTCAAGCAAGACTTCAGAAAGGCTGCAGAAAGCAAGTTTGGTTTAGTGCATGGTATGCTGTAGCTGTTGTTCATCATCATTTGGACCGAGAGCTCCTGCCCTGATGCAGTTGACTGGTGTGCTGGGACTGGGGGGGGAACATATTTCCACATAAATTTAGTGTATAACTCTGCCACTTGTTAGTGTATTGCTCACATAAATAAAAGCTTCATGTTCAGCAAGTCATGTACGTAGTAGTCACTGACACGCTACCTGGCACAGTCACTGACAGTGTACCTCAACAGCAGTCGCCTCTACTGTGGCTTGATTAACAACATAGTTGCTGTAAATGTCCCCCTCACCAGGGATCTTTGACTTTTTCAGGTAAGGTTTCTCTCCGAGGCTCAATTGCTAGATCCCTTGCAGCTCACAAAGCACCTGTGGTGAAACAGGTTAGGAGGGAGCCAAATCCTTTTTGGTCTTTCATGGGTGAAACACTCCATGTCTTCATAGTGGCAGAACAGAGAAAGCTGTACTTTTTCAATACCATCGAAGGTCAAAAAGGTGGAATTCTGTCCTTAAAGGGGGGGTTCTCAAACCCTCCTTCACAGAACTGCAGAGGTGCAAGCACGGGACGTACGTCACTCGCTGGGGTTGTCACCCACAGCGGCTTTGCTTCATGAGCTCTCCAGGCCCTCCCATGCCAGATTCCTCTGATCTGCCTGACCTTCCACTCTTTGCGCTTTACTGTCTCCCCTAGGAAAGCGTTAGACCCATTCCTGGCACAGAGAGGAATGAGACTCTCTACTCAGGGGCCTCTAAAAATGCAGGAACAGTTACGTAAAGATGAAAGCAGCTTTCACCTGTTCCAGTTCAGACATAACCTGCAGTATGTGCTCTGAGCTTTTCCCTTTTTTTTTTTTTAATTTTAAATTTAAAACCCTTCCATAAATATTTGTATTGAACCACTTACAAACATTCTTATCCAAAACAAGAAGATTAAAGAACAGAGCATGCTGCTATGCTGTATGGGGGGGGGGGTGTCTCTTCGCTGCCACTTTGCTGGCAGCCATCAGCGACCTGCTGGGAGGACAGGAAAAGCAGCAGCCTTTGAGCAAGTGGCATCTGAAAAAACCTGTGGAAAGCTTTGCCTGCTTTCCCTGTGCAGTTTTTCAGTTGGTCCCTTTTAACATTTTTGATCATCATTCTTCTTTCCTCCCCTCCCACAGAAGTCCAGATTGAAAAGGCTTTCATCTGAAATGTGCGATCCAGACCTCCAGCCTCTTTACCCCATCCCTCCCAAGGTTAATGCTAGGTAGATAATTCCTTCATTTCTCCAAGTTTCCCTAGCATTGCCCATCACCGGAACGCAGTAACTCAGTCACCCTGAAATCTGACTGCAGTTTCCAGTATTCGAGGCAGCGCGTACATGCTTCAGCATAGATCACTGTGATCCTCCCAAGCAGATGGGCCCAACAGTTTGACTCCAGCAGTTGGAAGAGCCTGCTGTGAGCCCTGTCCCCCTTCCCACCTCCTGCACGCTCACAGTCTGACTGACTGGCATAACTGGAACAGACCCAACACCTCCTGACAGTCACCAGTTTATGAAGTAATTTTCCTTTTTTTCCTTCTGAATACAGAATAATTCTCAGTTCACCTAAGAAGGAGCCCATTATAGAGACAAAATACATAACGTATGCAAACTATAACAGCTTGAACACCAGGAACCTATTTCCAGTTATTTTCTCTGTCATGTCAGAGCCTGAACTGGCCATTAGTTCAAACAGACACAGAAGTATAACAGAGAAAATCAGTATCTTAGTGATGATATAAGTGCACTAGCAATTAACCTTCATATAAAACACTACCATAGATATTACAGATACACTCCAGAGCATGCAGAGGGACAAGAATGAAGGAAAACAGGGAGCTTGCAAAGCTCAGCTATTATATACTATTTTTTTATATATATATATATATAAAAAAATAAAAAAGATACTGCCAACTGCAACCATGGCTCTGATTTGCTACCCTATAAAGCATGTTCTGTTATGCACCTCTAGAAGTTCAGCTGTTGCCAATATCTACCTGATGCACAGAGAAGGGCAGGCTTCTCCTCCCTCCATCTCTTTCCCTCACATCATTCACCACAGTGAATTGAGGCAAGTATCTCATGAGCGCAGGAAAGAGCACGCTTGGGCGAGAAAACTCACCCACTTCAGCAGAGGCAGTTAAAAAAAATATCTCATCCGTGCTGGCAGAAAAAGGACAAGATAAGCCTGTGCAGAAATTAGATCTTCACAGCTTGCATCAATGAACACATCTCATTCCCAATCCAAGACTGCTAAAAAAATTCAGGAGAATCCGCCTCGCTTCTCTACCATCCCCAGTCAGGCAATAGGAAAGAAAACACCAAAACAACCTCCTATAAACCAACCAAGGTACAGTAAAGTTCAGAAAAACCAGAAGAACCACCACATGGTATGAATGGGAAAGTACACTGAGACAACCTATGTGTTTTACTGTATGTAAAATTCAGGTTTTATTATTTGTGAGATTTTGTTCAAACTCCACGAACAATTTGCAGCAGTCAAGTAAATACCAACAGTGCTAGTGGAGGCTTTTGGCTTTTTTTTTGCCATTGATGACTTGGTGCTCTTAAATAAAAATCTCAAGAAGTCTATTCTATTTAAAAATTCACTTCTTCAAATAATTATTTTACAAGTTAATAAACTGAAATGAATCCATGCCATCCTAAATCCATTGACATCATGTGAATATTAAACTTCCAGGGAAGTTCTAAAATCTGATTCACTACAGAAGCAATTTCTTCCTTTCAGTGCACTCAACTACTTCAGGTGAGTTATTAGTTAATTCAAGGCTGAAAAGCCAACTGGGAGTTTGAAACAGAGGACACAAACACATAGAATTACAGAATCATACAATGTCCTGAGTTGGAAGGGACCCACAAGGATCATCAAGTCCAACTCCTGTCCCCGCACAGGACAAACCCAAAATTCACACTATCTCTGAGGGTTTTGTCCAAGTGCTCTTGAATAGCATCAGGCTTGGAGCCATGACTGCCTCCCCGGGGGACCTGTTCCAGTGCTCCACCACCCTCCAGGGGAAGAACCTGTTCCTAACACCCAACCTAACCCTCCCCTGGCACATCTTCCTGCCGTTCCCTCGGGTCCTGTCGTTGGTCACCAGAGAGAAGAGATCAGCGCCTGCTGCTCCTCCTCCCCTTGTGAGGAACCTGCAGACCGCGATGAGGTCTCCCATCAGTCTCCTCCACGCTGAACAAACCAAGGGAATTCAGCCGCTCCTCATATGGCTTCCCCTCCAAACCCTTCACCAACTTCACAGCCCTTCTCTGGACACTCTCTAGTAGCTTTGTGCCCTTAATGTACTGTGGCGCCCAAAACTGCACGCAGCACTCAAGGTGAGGCCGCACCAGCGTGGAGCAGAGCAGGACAATCGCCTCCCTCGACCAGCTGCAATGCAGGGCTTGATGCCCCCCAGGGCACGGTTGGCCCTCTTGGCTGCCAGGGCACTCTGTTGGCTCATGTTCAACTTGAGATCGACCCGAATCCCCAGGCCCCTCTCTGCAGAGCTGCTCTCCAGCCTCTCGTTCCCCAGTCTGTCTGTACATCCACGGCTGCAGTGCCCCAGGTGCAAAACCCAGCACTTGCCCTTGTTAAACTTCATACGGCTGGTGATTGCCCAGCTCTCTGATTTGCCCAGATCTCTCTGCAGGGCCTCTCTGCCCTTGAGAGTGTCAACAGCTCCTCCCAATTTTGTGTCATCAGCAAACTTCATTAGCATGCCTTCAAGTCCTGCATCCAAGTCATTAACAAAGAGATTAAAGAGCACCAGCCCCAGGATGGATCCCTATGGAACCCCACTAGTGACCAGCCGCCAGCCTGATGTAACCCCATTTACTAGAACCCTTTGACACCAACCGTCGGCCAATTGCTCACCCACTGCATTATGTGTGTGTCCAGCTGTGTGCTGGACATCTTGTCCGGGAGGAGACTGTGAGAGACAGTATCAAAAGCTCTACTGAAATCCAAACAGATTATATCGACTGGCTTCCCTTGGTCAACTAGGTGGGTAACCTTGTCTTAGAAAGAAGTTATAAGTTTGTTAAGCAGGACTTTCCCCTCCTGAACCCATGCTGGCTGGGACCAATGACTGCGCTGTCTTTCAGGTGTTTTTCAATAACTCCCAAAATAATCTTCTCCATAATTTTGCCAGGCACAGAAGTGAGGCTGACAGGCCTGTAGTTAGCGGGGGCATCCCTGTTGCCCCTCTTGAAGATTGGCACAACATATGCCAGCTTCCAGTCAGCTGGGACCTCTCCAGATTCCCAAGAGCATTGAAAAATCATTGAGAGGTCTCCCTATGCCATCAGCCAGTTCTTTAAGGACCCTTGGATGAATCTCATCAGGCCCCGTTAACTTATAGGGATCCAGCTGGAGCAGCACAGCCCACACAAGTTCAGGGTTGATTGGGAGTTTATCATTCCCACAGTCATGGTTCTCTAGCCCAGGGCTCTGGGGGTCCCATTGCCCATCATCAGTGTTGAAGACCAAGGCACACTTTCATTCTGTGACTGGTTAATGAACCCCATCCACAGAAGAAGGCTCAGAGAAGATAAGCAAGGATAGTGCGCTCATGAAGCTCAGTAGTGTAGGAAGTGACCACAGCTGCCAAAGAACATGAACTGATCTCAGGCCCAAGGGGACCAGAGATGGCCTTTGCTGTAAACAGCCAGCTCTATCAGTTGAGTGGCTCAACTGGTTGTGTAAATGGCCTTCCCTAAATTAATCAATAGTGTTATTTTCCTGAGCCAGCCACACCAACATGAGGATGTGTGCACATGGCTCAGCCCAACGTAGAGTATAAAAATTGAATACCCAGCAAAACTAATTTTGAGAGGAGAACGGGCTTGAGTGGCTTCAACCCGTGTGTACCTTCCTGGCAACTGTGATCACCCAGCACCACAACGGTGAGCATGGTATAGAGATCGGTAAAGGGAACGATGCTTGTACTGTGATTGAACTGTATATATAAGCGCTATATGGTGTTTGTGTTGGGATTTCAGTATGTTGCTGTATCTCTTTTCTAAACCAAAATCCCACATAACAAAAAACATCTTCAACTAAGTAAGTTCAGTACACTAAAGTGTTACACCCTCCTCATGTGGAACACCTAGAACAACCTGGTCAGAGAGTATTGGACTAACACATCACTTTGCCAGCTGATTTAGTTAGCCCTTCACCTATTTTTCTAAGCGACTGCGAAAGAAGGATTACACAAGAGTTTTATAGAACTGAACAAGAACTACCACTGAAGAACATTCAGCCAACATGATTAAATGCAAGATTTCTTAAGCACTAATACTTAATGAGCTAGGAATTTTTACTTGGAACTATTAGTGTCATTTTATAGTATTTTCATTTATCTGCCATGTGGGTTTCTATGACAAGGATGCCTCAAAAGACAGGTTTTATTCTGTAACTTTGGTTTTGAAGTACACCCTATTACTTAAGGCAGTGTTTAAGGTTACTCCCCTAGCATGAAAATGAATACCATCAGCCCTGTGCGATCAACAGAAACACAACTTGTAATCCAGCAGAAATAATTCTCATTGCATTTATGTACAGCTAAAGATACTTGTTATCAACCAGCTTCTCCCACTGTGACTAATCCTCCTCTTAAGACGATACTCAGACACACTGTTTGCAGTTATTTAGGCTCCCACATTTCAAGCACTATTAGTAGAATTATCTTTGCTATGGTAATTTTAAACTAAGGAAAAACAGATGAACAATAACTGATTCCCCAAGGCACACTGCCTCCTTTTGCTTCGAGAGCTTATCATGCCCCATTACCTGAAAGTGGAACCAACCACACCTCTGTTCTTTCAGCAAAACACAACACTGCAAGAGCAAAAGTGTACCCAAAGAGGGAAAGCATGGACCTTAAACAAAACAGGCCACCTGCATGAGTTATGCCTTCCAGTCCATGCTATACAACATGACCTACAAGCACATGTACGTTGTGGGCGCAGAACACCCATACTCAGACTTCATCTGTTTCAGACATGAAAGGAAAATTTTTCACAGTGAGGACAGTCACCATTGGAATAATCTCCCCAGGGAAGTGGTTGCCTCGGCCCCGTTGGACACCTTCAAGAGTCATCTGGACAGGGAGCTGGGCTATCTTGTTTAGACTCTGCTCTTCCTAGAAAGGTTGGACTAGATGATCCCTGAGGTCCCTTCCAGCCTGGGATTCTGTAAGAACGACCTCACAATGACGTAAGTCAGCTCAAGCTCAGCACTTGCAGGTGCATCCTATTGGTTCCTCTGAAGCTCTTTATGTCCAATTTGTTTATATGTTCCTAACCTGATCCTCCTCCACCAAAGATAAATCTTCCTTGTTCCAGACTTTCCTAGGCATCTCAGGAACCTGGGATTCCTGAAGACAAGAGTAAAACCCAAAGCAGAAAAGGCATGGAGTACCTTGGCCTTTTCTACATCCTTTGTCACTAGGTGTCCTGCCTCCAAGTCAGCAGTGGTCTCACATTTTCTCTAACGTTTCTTTGCTCCTAATGTCCCTGTAGAAGCTCTTCTTGTCCCTCACCAGATTCAACTCCAGACAGACTTTGGCTTTCTTAACCCAACACCTATGCACTTAAGATGGCATCACCTGTCCCTGCTTCCACCTCTCCTACACTTCCTTTCTATGTTTGAGTTTAGTCAGAAGCTTCTTGTTCATCAATGCAGGCTTCCTGCTACTTCATTTGATTTCCTGTGTGAGAATATGAACCATTCTTGAGCTTGGAGTAACCAGTCAGATATGATTAGAGAAAGTTCTTGGATGTCAGAGGTTATAGGTCATCCCCTAATTCATACGGGAAAAAGCCTCAAACACTCTGAATATGTTCCAAACCTGTTTTCCTCCGTCTCAAAGATCCTTCCTGCCTAGTTTCAATGGGCAAAGGCATTAAATGCTTTAAAAAAAATTTGAATTTGGAAAAAAAAGTGAGAGAACAGTGTGTTCCTGGAACACTCATCTGACTCCAGAAGCCAAAAATACAAGTGGATAAAAAAACAGATCAAATATAACAGTTTGTGATACTGCATTTCTTCTGACGAACCTATTCGAAGAACAACGGGTTTAAATGGGTTGGGGAGAGCAGAAGCCTGGAAGGAGAACTGTTGTCACTGAAAAAAGAGGTGCATGTCTAGACAGCTGGAACTGTGCCTGCGCATTTATTTTTGCAAAAGCAATTAAAGCTGTCCACTTTGGAAACAGATTCAGATGTCAGGCTCTGCAGTTTACAAGTAACACATAAGAAATTACTTTTTTCATAATCTCTACAGTTCACCATTTAAATCACTCCTTAGTGGAAACTAAGCCTAATTTTGCCAAGGAACCTGAATGATGCACAGATGTCTCTCCAGCTGTAACCAACTCTCAACAGACAGATCACATGGATCAGACCAAGGGTTCTCACGCAGAATAAAGCATAATCTTAGTTGCATGCTCATCGGTGGCTTTTAAGAAAAGCTTTTCTTACACGAAGAACACTAAAGAGTAGGATTCCTTAAAGTCAAATTCCCCAATAGAATTTTAGGCTGGGCTTAAGCAAACTCAGCCTGGTCCTGCAGACTGCGTGCTGGGCCACAAGATACACACCTATCGTGCATCTTTGGGTTTAGCTTCTTCCAAAAGGAGTCCAGGCTCTGACAGGTTCATGATGGGAAGCAAACCAAAGCATGGCACAGCATGTGGGATGCTCAGCAGTCGCTTCAAAAGCGCATCCCAATCTGAACTAAAACTTTTACTGTAGACACACATTGATAAGCCTCTAAAAACTTCCTTTGATCCACAACTAAAAAGTTACTTCGAAACAAAGACCCATCAAAGTTCTTTGAAGAGTCATTCCCTTCAAAAACTAACTACAGATAGCTGTATCAGTATGCTTTAGGCAAAGCTACTAAACTTTAAAGCAAATGCATCAAACTTCAGAGTTCCTTCATTCCATGCGTATGCAAATTTTCCACATAAGCCTACAGTTGAAGTGTGAAAAGACACAGATCGATGCCACAGTAAGAATCCATCCCATTTTCCCGTTAGATAGTCCCTATCTTATTAAAGCCAAAGATGACCAAAGTTAAAACAAGTCACCATCACCTAATGCATAATGGTATTAAAATAAATTACTAAGGGATTTGGGTGCCTCAGCAGTAAATTGTAATCACCGCTCTTGCAACTCAGGTCAGTAGGAATGAAGTGACTGGAGACACATGAACAGAATCCTGCTCTGAAAGTAGAATCCATCAGGAAGCAGTGAGTTAGATCATTTTTCAAGCACACTGAAGAGAACTAGCATGCCTAAACTAAACAGAATCCAGAATTGAACTGACTAAATATGCACATTCCAGGAAAAATTCTGCAACAAAACCACCAGTCTGTTGTTATGTAAGAAAACATTTCTTAGGCCTTTATTTACAAAAGCTTTAAAAACAACTACCCTCTGTTATGCAAATTATTTGTTGTTTAAAAAGGACCACCCAGTTACATCATCGTAACTCAATGAAAAAAACGGTGTTTGATTTTTAAGTACAAGGTAAAACAGAATAATCTGGCGAACATTTGGAGATTTCTCTGCTATTGATTTCCATGTCGAACACGCACACACATACGTGTGCGCACGCACAGGCACCCAATGTCGCACATTCCATCATTTCAGGCTAGTATTTAGCTATTCAATACCAAAAATCCTTCCTGCACAACTGCTCTGTACACATGCTATGCAGAGTTAAGAACGTACTTTAGGGTCCTTTAAAACAATATATCTAAAATATATTGCTAAGATATACTCAAAAATAAACTAGCATTACACTCCTCAGGTAACTTTATTAGCTATAAGTTATTTATATTTTGTTGTTTTACAACAATTATCTGCAACATCTGTCTTTGTAGCAACTACAAAAAAAGCACGATTTAATTGCCCTTCTAATTCAATAATTCAATTAAATAGTATTTTTTCAGATCTTTGGGTTTTATCTTCAACTAAACTGACTTTCAAAAATCATCAAATCAAGTACATAATAAATATGACTTCATAAAAAATATTTGAGGTGTACATTAATAGAATAAAAGCTAAGGAGTTAATCAAGGGAAGCGTGCCATTTCAAAACTCCTACTATTCCAATATCCTTCAACTCTCAGCTTAATGGCAACAATGCTAAAGTCATAGCTGTTCTTCTCCTGAAGGGTGTAAAGCTGTTTTTTCAAGCTTCTTTCCCCCATCACAGAGCGGATTTAAAGCAGCAGGCCAACCAGCAGTTGATGTGTGCAGGATGTGTTTGAAGGTGACTGAACCCTAGTGAAATAACAGTAGTTACTATGATTTCAGTAGTTCATTTTGCTTGAACAAACAGGTTATGCAGTAAATAAGTCATGTTCTGTAGGTTGAGGTACCGAGGAAATACAGCGTGAAGCTGCTGAACTTGGCAGATGATTGTTTTCTAGCTGGGGGCGAAAGAAAAAAAACAAAACAAAACTTCAAATAAAACAGAGGATCTGAGTCAGAGTCGCTCTCTAAAGTGCAAATTTGATGGTCCACAATCTTGAATAGCTAAAACGCCTGCATACTGGAAGGAACAGACATGAATCGGGAAGTTAGTTAATGTGCCAGTTAATTTGGAGGAGGGAGGGGAAAGAGACAAAGAACTAGAAAATCAATACAGGTAAGTTTACCAGCCTGTTCATTATGATTTAACTTTCCCCTTCTCTCTGCCACACCGATCCTATACATGCTTCTTTACAAATGGGCTTCTTTACAAGGCCAAAATGTAACCCAGAAAATTTTACATGTCAATATTAAGATCCAAATCTGTGATAGGAACAGTCAAGTTTAGTACATAGAAAGGCAGAAAAGAGTGTGCTGAGAAAGTGGGGAAAAAAAGCCTTATTGTCCAAGGGGTTCAACCAGATAAAACCTATATACAAGCACATGGAGGTCAAAAAGATGGCCTTTCATTTCATGTCATGACTGTTTGTTGGCTTCTTCTTCATATGCATTTCCTGTGCCATTTTGTACATAAGATGACCCCGAACCAAGGCCGTATAAGTGGCCACAATATTTGGCATCATCAATGTGATCTTCAAAGAACATCTAAAGAGTTGAGAGAGAGACACAAATTATTGCCAAAGAAAAGGCTCAGTTTAAATAGAACTATAGAAAGGTTTTAAAACGTTACTTTCTTTTTAGCATAAGATATCAAATCCCAAGGTACAAAAGATGATATAATTAACATAACACACTTAATCTCAATACATTATCAAAATGTGCTGACATGATTCTTTACAGTAAATCTGTCAAATAATACAATCAGCCTACCCTGTGCACCTTTCCTGATGAAATGGCCAAATGCAATGCTTTGATAGTTTTGTATTACCTATTATCACTCACTTTTCTGCAAGTGCAGAGATATTTCCCCAACTGATTTCTGTGGAGTTTCTCACAACAGCCATATGCTTAGCACCCATCATCAGTGCCCATCCTCCACCTATTCCTCAGTGGGGGGGTTTCATCATACTCTGTCTTGAAATGAAGGTATGTCCTAATTTATATCAGGGTAGGGGTGTGTGTGTGGAAGACTGAGCACAAAACCCACTCTGAAGTTCAGAGAAATGCAGAAATATGCATTTCGAGCTAGCTCCTCACAGAGGGGAACTTCATTTAAAAAGGAACAGCAAACAAAGTAATTTTTGTACTAAGACTGCATTTACAACTTGCAAGTCTTAATTGCAAATAGAACCTTTCAGTGGAAGACATGAAAACCCATGATATCCTGATATTCTACCTTTCAGACTTGGGTTTTCAGGCAAAACCACAAACTACACCACCCACCCTTCCTCCTCCTCCTCCTCCCGCCCCCCCCCCCCCCCCCCCCAAAAAAAAGAAAAAAGACTATACACAAATACAAGAATTCTTCACCCTAGAAAGTTCACAGCAACCCTGGACATGCCAGTGGTTGACATTTTTAGTCATCTCAACATCAGAAATCTAAGGCAGCCAGAAGCATGCAGGAGCAAGGTGGACACAATACACAATCTGAATGCAGAGGACTACATATACCACACAGGCTGACAACTTTTCCCTTTAAGCTTTGCTCTTAGCAGCACAGTCTGCATGGAAAGCTCTGTACTACAGGAATTGAAGACCTCAATTAAAAGTTTTAAAGCCCTAGCAGTTCTTAAAGAAATAAACAGCTAGGAAAACCCCTGTTCTAGTATATCTACTGTTGTAATATCAGTATTTAAGTATTTCTGACGGGGAGATCAATAACTTTTTTGGCTAGGACTCAAAATCCCAGCAAGTTGCAACTCCTTCACAAACATTAGTAACACAGTAGTAACACATTTAATAATTTTGTACTTCTAAAAGCAGAGTCAAATGAATATTTTTTTACTCAGAAATATACTGTTAAACAATGAACTCTACTGAAAAGGCTTTAAAAATACAGATTAAATATATTTCTCTGCTGATTACTGTGTCCTTCCTTAGAAATGTATTTCCAAATAATCTCTAAAAATACCAAAAAAATATAAACAATCCTTTGTTGGCTTAATTAAGCAAACACGTTGCACGAAAAAACCTCGAAGATTTCTACTTCTCCTAGTAAGAGCTTTTGGTAAACAAATTCAAGAAGCTACTTTGCCATGTAACACAAACTGCATCTCATTATAGAAACAATCATGGGTTTTAACCTTTTCCTCTAGAAAACTAACTTGAAAGGCAGTATCTTAGGCTTGATTATCATACACTTCCTCTTTCCCTTTATTTGCTTTGGATTTTGTTTCAAATTCAAGAGTGGAAGATTAACAATACCAGGCAGACAGCAGTTAGCAGCACTAGGCTTGGACCATACCAGACACACAATTCTCTATTGAATCTGTAGCCCATGACCTGCCTGACAACTGCAAGTGTTCCAGCGGAGGTAGATTAGCAAGTTAGCAGGTAGATTAGGAGGTTATGATGAGCCAACCAGCTTAAATCACAGCATTTATTTTTCACCTGCCATCTCACCAGTGTTTGTCAGAAACTCATGGTCCTTTACCCAAGAGGCTAGATTACAGAAGCATACAATACTTAACCTTATTAAAAGATGAGATTTGCTATTGCCATCTGTTTTGACATGGCAAATGACAGTGAATTGCTGGCAGAATGCCATGTTCAGGTGGACTGGCATTTGGCCAATGCAATTGTTTTCCAGAAGAGGCCCCTTCAACATTTGCTTGTTCTGCTAATGCAAAATATCCCAACATCTTCCCATTGTACACAAACAAGCAGCAAGGATATGTGAAGCCTGCAAGACCTGATTTTCCTCACTGCAAACCTTGAATTAATTGACTGAGGTAGAATCTTTTAGAACCTGAGTTAGTCTGTGCTCTACTCAATCACAAGGAACAAATGCATGGACATACTCCACAGCAGCCTGAAAGTCATCATTTAATATACCTGTAGCCTGCAAGTTTAGCTAGAACTGGCCAGTCCAGACAGTCCTTCGCCCTGCCCCCCCCAAGCAGCAGTGCACACCAGCTGCATATTACACCGAGCAGAAGCTCCAAAAAAAAAGTGGCTTGAGTGAGGTCACCCAGAACCAAGTCTGGCTCCAAGCAGCTCATGACTCGCTGCAGCGGCCACCTTAAAAAAGGTACTGTGCAAAACAGGGAAAGAAGGGGGGAAAAAAAAAGAAAATCCACAAAAAAAATCCAAAAGCTGGGCACAGGCTGGAAACAGGATGTAATACTCACAGCAGCTAAGCAGGGAATCAATGGGGCTGGTGACTACTCTGGGGAAGACACAGGTGGTCTTATTTTTGTCAAGAAAGGAATCATCCCTGAAGCCCCTCAGAAACCTCCTTAAAATACAGCACACTTATCAGAATCAGTAATTCCATCTGACTATCACAGCATGTTACTATCATGGAGATAAAACCAATGCATCCACCTACTTCTCTCATTTTGAAAAAGGCCATTCCTGTGAGTAAAGAATCAGATCCTGCCTGATGCTGCGGTCCTATCCTTTCCAGCTCTAACTGCTCAGCCACTTCTTGTAATCCACCCTGAAAAAGAAAACATTTTTGTTAACTGATTAAAAAAATTAAATCAGAAAACTGAGTAACTATATTTAGGGAAAATCTGTTACACAAGTCACACAACCTCAGGTATATTTTAACATTTGCACAGCAGCTGAAACTGTCATTATACTAGATAAATACACACCTGGAGAATCAAACTTTTGGTATCAATAGCATCATTAGAATTCTGTGTCAGTATTGATTAAATAAAGCAGTATCTGTAACCAACAAAACTATTACTCCTTCGTGTTCCAGCTTCTCCAGTAACCAGATGTCATTACTTAACAAAACAGTTCCTTCAAGATGTTGAAAGGACTGGCAATGCTGAAGGACAAAATCAGGTGTTCCCGTACTACTCCTATTTGAATGAAAGTTTAAAAGGTAAAAACACAGTTCTACAAACACAAGAATTCAACTGCTTACAGTGAGGTGCCATATGCCTCCATGTGTTAAAGTATCTAGGCTTCCTTTGAAGAAGACCTTTTTCTTTCCACTTACCTTTCAACAATTAAGTTGAGGGTTTTTCCACTTCCCTTCACAAAAACTGAGAGTATCCTTAAGTATCTAGAACACCACAGGGAGTCCAGGAAAAGGTTACACAGCAGGCATTTAGAAACCATGTGGTAAAGTGAAAAATGGAAGAAAGTGCCCACACCATCTCTACAGGACATTCTACCCCTCTTTAAAGTTTGTTTCATTAGCTGCCATAAGAGGACAGGGTAAAAAACATGCAAAAAAAAAATAATCCATCACCTTCCAACTAGTTTTCTAAGATACTAAAATCCAATGGTATAGCCAGCTTTTCTTTTAGAGATGCATACTTAAGAGTCACACGTGTAATGATACCTACTTCTTAAAAAGTATATAAACATATCACATACAAAAAAAGAACAATTTAAAACAGTAATTGTCTGCTCTGCTTTGAATGTTGATACCTAGCTTAAAAGGACAGACTGTGAAGCTGTAGACATCACTCCAAAGCTGCAAATCCATCTCCTCTTAAAGGTAAAACTCCTCCAGTTTTGAAGCAAATAAATTTTTTTTTTGAAGCTCTATAAGCTTATGTGAAAAGCTATCCCTGTAAGTGCAGAGTGACTAAGTAAACCTCTTTTTAGTGCCCCCCCAAACAGTAACAACCACTATGTGCAGAAGCAAACCAGTGAGAAGGCGGTTTGGTTTTGCGTAGATAACAGAGATCAGCTTGAAGGACAGACATATTATACTGTAGCTACAGTATTTTCATTCTGTAAGCTACACTGTGAGCACATAAATTTTGTACATCAATTCGGTTTTTTAACCATTAAGCCACAAAGCCAGTGAAATGGACTAAAGCACATGCACATTCTTTAACATCTAGAAGGATCAAAAAAACCCAAAGACAAAATCCTTAGTGCTGCCATAAGCTTTGCAGGCAAAAATGTGCCGAGGCAATGCTTTTCGAGAAAGACTGCCTAGTATCTGAGTTCACCCTTCCTCACACTCTTAACCTCTTTCAAGTACAGGAAGGGAAGCAATAAGTGGCAAAAGCATAACAGTCAAAATTGAAACTCAGAGCAATAAAAATAGTCTGACCTGAAAATCAGATCAAACATTAAGATTCAGAGGAATTTTCATATGGCAACAGGTTTCTGTTTTGTTTAAAAAGATGGAAGCTTCAGTAATAACATACCCAAGTAACACGAAAACCTAGTACTGATATGGCTAGTTTTATCCTAGCTTGAGAGCAGGAATATAGTTTACAGAAGTTTAAGATAAGATTAAGTCTATACACAATACAGTTAAGCACTGAAGCTAGCTTGTTTTCTTTCTGTGCAACATAAACATCCAACATCTGAGCACTGCAAACACGCTCAGTTATTTAACTTATGCTCCCAAGAACAGCTGAGGGTTGGTGGGCAGGGAGAAAAATGCACATCTCTGATAAAAGTATGTTCTCCGCCTTGTAACTCCAATAATGAGCTGTTACGAGTTAGCAACTGCAGTTCGGCCCATACCCTTTTCAAGGCACCATTTTTCTGCTCTTAAACCCTCTACTTCCTCAAGCTGCAAATTAGCAGTGCCTTATCATCAGATTCTGCTAGATGTAAGATTATCTACTCTAGCTTCAAATAACTTAAGTAAAAACACTCAAGAATAAAATTCAGTAATATTTACACAGCAGCTGTGAGCTCTGGAATGCAGACTTAGTGATTCAAAGTTTACAGTAACAGCAGCCTACAGAAGAACACTTTGAAACTAATATACCTATTTGTACATATATCACACACCACTTTTGCGTGGAACTTCTTGGTCTATAACTGTAACAACTACAGAATAAAATTTGGCTGACACTAAAAATTAGTAGGCTATTGAGATTCTTTCAGGCAAGACTTCTGCACCTCAAATAAGAATGTTTCAGTCTTGGAAGAGAATTACAAATTCTTCCCAAATTTTCAGAGCATCAGTCTTTCAAGAAAAAGGGCACAGAATGATTTACATAAGCATACGACCACAGTCAACAGCAAATCCAGTTCAAACTCTCATTTCATAGCACTGGTAGCAGAGATCATTGTTCTGTACAAACCCCCATAAAGCAAGTTTTAACAACATCTATAAATCTACATTACTTAAGAGTTGCTGTTACTATCAAAAGGTTTGGAATCATCTACATAGAAAGATTGTTAGAGAACAGGCAAGAGTTTAACCTATCCTATATTAACATCAAGTTAACTCCCAATCTGTGTATCAGTAAAGTACATTCGAGTCCATTTAAGTTAGAGTAACATACTGTAAATTCAGAGACTACTGAATTCCACAATAGCATCAAACAGCTTCCCAATCCTGAGGCATATTTGTCTTCTCAATGCCAACAATTCTTTTTTGGATGTGTGGGGGCAGGGAGGGGGGACCTACAGCAAGTCAGTGACCTTCATATGAAAAACTTAGACAAGTCAATAAAGGACAACTGCACAGCAGTTCAGTTCACTGCAGTTTAATAGAGATTGTAAGTGACAGACATTAGGAAACAGTGCATGCATTTTTAAAGTCACAACACTGAATATTTAGCAATTTGTTTCAGACAGCTTGCTCAGTACAGTACAAGTCCACCATCATTTCACTGCTGGTAAATATGGCGTGGTAAGGTAGACCACATCCCTTCCCCTGCTGTCATTACCAGTATGCAGGTTAGGTGACAGGATCAATATTTACTGCAGGAAAGCTGGCGCACATTCAGCTCTGAAAAAAACCCACCCTTGTTCCTAAGGTTTGCTGAAGTAAGACCAGTGAAGATCTTTCTTCTCTTCCAAAAAAATGTTAGTGTCTCTAAACAAATGGAGTTTACACACAACTATGTTGTAATGAAATGACAGGAAATACAATCCCCTCCTCCCCAAACCCACTGGGAATGTCGTGTCTGGAATGGTGACATGGTACATCATTCTGTCACCTTTCCTACGTCACTAAAGTTGGATTATAGATTCTGTTCTTGGTAAGTGTGTCGTCACCACTAAGACATCAGATGCTTTATTTTGCTTCACCAGCAGTAAGAAAGTGAGGGTGCTTGTTTGGGGTTCACCCATGTCCCTCCTTTAAGACTCCTGAAGTTTATGAACATTTCATCTTTTTCTTATTGCCTCTATGGAGAAAAACTGTTTCTAAGATGTTCTCTAATACTCAGCCATTTGCCCAGCCAATTATACCAAGAAAAACTCTAGATGAACACAGGTAGGTATACTTTTCTAACTAGTTGGAAGGGAGGTCTCCATTTTCAACATTAATTTGATTATCAAAAGGATTTACCGACTTTACTTCCCACATAAATAGGGTATTACTCAGAAGCGACACACTCTTAGTTTATCTCAGAAACAGAGGACTCTGAACCCCACACAGGTCACTAGTTCAGCACGACGAAGTGGCAAGCCATCCCTTAGTTAGGATTTGGTTGTACTAGAGTCAGTGTTCTTTTTTTCCTGAAGGTTCTCATTAAGAAAGCCTAGCGAATCGAGTTGCTTTCCATAAAAGCAGCAAGTCATTAATTGCCTCAGAAGAGTGATGCACCTCGTTCCAGCAGCAGTCCAGACTCTTACAGTTCTTTGGCAAGTAAAGCTGTTAACAATCACTGTAGCATCTTTCTTTCACTTGCTGTCTTCCCCTTCACATACTTAGTTCCAGTTTCCATTCATTCTCCAGTCCAATAAAGTATCCAAATTTTATGCCCGATAGAGTAAGCCAATTAGTAACCCCGCTGGCCTGACATGAGAGACTAGTTTCTAGTACTGCATTTTTTTCTAGAAGTCACATGTTGTCCCTGAACATATGCTGTTGTTTATCTTTCCTTATGGGGCCATCTGAAACATTCTTCGCTCCATTCCTCTTCCCAAGATACTTCCACAGCATCATCGTTGCAATTACCTTTGCTAAGACAACTGCAGTCTGTTAGAGGACTGCAAAATGAGGAAATAAGAGTATATGAAACCGATCAATTCTTACGGCTCAAGAAGAGAAGGATCAATTCCAAACATGGGTTTATCACCTGTCAACAAAGACTAGGCACCATAAATACAGTATCAACATGCTATTTTTAACTGGTAAGCAGTTATTAAAAAACAAAAAAATCAATGTGTGCTCCTGCCTGCCTCTATCACTAACCTTTAATATTACATATATAACGTTTGAGACAAAAAGGCTGTTTAATGAGTATAATCAAAGCAAAACCAGAAAATACAAATACAGAAAATAAGTATTTTTTAGCAGAAAGTACTCCCTCTCCAAAATGAAAGTTTCTTCTGAGCCATTAACAGATTGCTTACCTTCAGATTTTTGCAACTCTTCATGAGATATTTTACATCATAGATGACAGGGAAAAACAATCGCAGTATCTCAAAGAAGTCCAGCTCTTCTTCAGGTAAATTAGAGTTTGTCAGGATTTTGATTAGATAGCCAAAGTCGTATCCACTGCAAATTAATAACAACAACATAAGCAAGTAACTTAGAAGCGTCCTTCTCACTTCCAGCATCAAAACTTTATTAAACATCAACAGGACATTTTGCTTAATTTCAATGCAATTAAGACTGACTCTTAGAAAAGACTAAGCCTCAGCATAAGTGTCCCCATTGCAGTTTTCAGGGAAAGCATTTTAATTTAATCTCAATGACGCCAAGTGAAGAAGCAAAAAAAGATCTGCCTAGGAGAACTTCTCCAAAACCTGAAACAAGGTAGTACTGCTGGGGCTTCATCTGATAACAAGAACTTACACCAAAAAGACTCCTAAGTTGGTTCCTTTCACACAGACCGGAGTTTCTCACTACAAACTGAATCAGATAGAGATACTTCTAGAGTTCTTGAAATCCAAAGGATTCATGAGTTTCCAACCACAAGAGCCAACACACGTTTATGCCTGGATGCAAGCTTCACCCTCAGCTATGAAGAACAGCAGATTGTCTCTCAACTTTCGTAATTAAATCAGCACACAGAAAACTGAAAAATCTAGTATTTTGCAAACTATTACTCCTTTTGGAGCCAAGGACAGAGTAAGTTGGAACATTTTTTGTGTGCTCATGTAAGTCACCAGGAGGCAGCAAGATAACTGAGCACTACAGGTTTGGTAGAAGAAACTGAGGAATTCTATACAGCGTGTGTATATGGAGAGAAGAGTTTGCGAAGACTTCCTTTTCAGTAGCTTGACTGAAGAAAGAGGACACAGGAATAAGGTGTGGGAGTAAAAGGGGAAATTGTGTACTTTTGCACAGTGTTATGAGAGGAAACAGAAGGTTTAAAGCACAGGGAAGACAGATGCCAGGTATTAAGCAGGACTGAACACCAAAACAAAAAGCAGCGACAACTATTTATCCTTTTCCCTAGTAAGGCAGAGGTTACAAGCCAGATTATTCATGATCCAATCTGTTCTGATCCCTTTTATTTCCAGGATTCCTTATGCACATATACACTGAATGAGATGCAGGACCGATAACGTTATCTTATTAGGTTTGCATTGAACCAAATCGGTTCCTAGATTTTATTGAGATGCAATTGTAAAAATGCCTGTACTAACAAAGAGGATGAAAATACACAGCAGGGCGGCCTCTACTGAAGGCTGCATTGTTTTTGCTGCTTAAGGAACCTTAAGAGTGTATAGCTAAGGGACAATTCAAGTGAATGCATGGCCACCACAAGCTTCAAATTCCCAGTTTAAGACTTTGTGTTCATTCTTGGTTATATAAGGTTCACACTCAAACCCAAGATTTTTGCAACTTGGTAAACCTTGACTGAGATCTTTAACAGTGAGATGAGCAGCGCAGAAGACAAATCAGTTAAGAGCACCATACTACCAATCCTGCGGATATTTAGCACCCAGAAAGGCTGGGACATCTGATGCAGGCTCAAGGCTTTAGCTTGGAAACTCAACGTAAAGAGGATCACTTTGTGTACCTTTTGTATACAATGGGATTCTCTACATCATCTTTATCTTACAAATTTCTAGGCAGAGGGTTGAAAATCTTGAACATACTTGGAATGAATAGACTGTTTGCTAAGTCCATTAATACAAGATATACAAAAGGTTTGGACTATTACAGCTCTCCCATGGGGGTTTCTAGTGCTCTAAACAGGAATTTCATGTTGAATGAATCCTGTACTGCATCTGGTGCTTTGAAGCTGTGCTGGCAGCACTCCAATCTCCACCGCAGCAGCCACTGGCCAGGGAGCAAAGGAGCCAAAGATAAAGAAGGATTTCAGCTGAGTCTTACAAAGTAAAAACCTGTAGTATACTTGGCAAAACAGTGGCTTGGAAACTTGATTTTATTAGATCACTTATGAGGGGAAAAAGGAAAAAAAAAAGTGGTAGGGAAGCCTGTATTAGCATAAAGCCCTCTATAGAAAAAGAAAAATAAAAGCCACGTTAGCAAAAAAGACTGTTCAGGATTAAGGAGATTTACTCCTCTAGAGATTAGAGAGTTTATTAACTCACTGAATTCCTGACATCTGTCATCCCTGTGGTTCAAATGTAACATTCAGATTAAAACTTTTGAAATAAAGAAAACAGTATTTGTGCTTCTCTTAAGAAAAAAGGTTTTGACTCCCCTCCTATTCCAAAAAGGTATTTATGTACATGACTGAATTACTAGAAAACAGACACTCAAACACTTCCAATTTCTATTAAGAAAGAATTACTGTAAGAAAATTCAAGATTCGTTGACTATTCATATTGTAAGGAAGCAGGCTATCAGAATTCTGCAGTTTCTAAGAAGATTTTTTGTTTGTTTTTTTTTTTTCTCCCCTGGACATTGTAGCAGATTGTTTCATTCTAGGATCCTTATGCAGAGAAAGGGAACAGAAGATCTGAACAGTGGATTTAACAGGCATGCTTACTCTTCCATTGCATGACAGCATTCAGTCATGGATCCTAAGCAAGGGTTAGTTTTAGTCAGCTCAACCAAATGATGTTTCACATGCCTTAAGTTCCAGCTGCTTGCACTTAGTCCCATTGTGCTCATAACAATCATCACCAACCACACTTTACGAATCACAATGCAGTATCAAAGCATTTACATAATCTTTGTAGTATACTCTTCAGGGGTAGAATGCTCCAGTCATCCAAGCTTACACAGACATAAGACCTGTCACTCCAATTCAAGACTAAGATATATCTAGTTCAAAAATTTTTGAGTGGCCACTGATGAATGCTAACACAAGGGTAAAAGAAAGTCCACAGTGAGCAATTATGTAATTACCTGCTCATTAAAGAACTTTTCTTCTAATCCTCTAACAGGCAATTAGTGGTTGGTTTATACCCTAAAGCACATAGGCTTCCTTTCCTTAAAAAGCTTTCACCATTTCTAATATAATCACCTAAACTTACTTAGTGCTGCTAGCCACAATCCCTGGAGGTATACAGCAACATAAGCACTCCTATAGCCACTTTTTTTTTCTTCTTCTTTCACTGAACATGGACAGCTGTATGGAACAAGACCATGGAAAAGACCAAACATGCCTGTATTTCTTTCCCTTACTATCCAGAAAGAATTCAGATAGCCAATTAATGAATTCCACTCAAACAGCAATAGTCTCTGACATAAATCAAAACCTGACAGAGTGAGAAAGCTTTACTTAATTTTATAACTGGCTAATAGAAATGAGCCAACATATTAAACTTTACTCAAATCAGTTAGACACAAATGATTATTGAAATACAATAGCTTGGAACTTCCCAGCTTCCCCAAAACATGTGGGTTAAGAGACATGTTTGCACAGAGCCTCCAAAGGCGGATTGAGGAGGCTGCACACAGGTGGACACTCAAAGCTTCAGCAGATCAGTCAGTTGAACATCCACAAAACCAGCATTTGAGCTGTTCTGGTTTATAACTTGTTAGACTGCCAAGCACTCACAGCTCTCTTGACTGTGACAAGAACCAGAAATTCAGGGCTTCCCCCTCCTCTCTCATTGACTCAAATACATTTTAACACACAAAAGATTTCATGGAGTCACTTATGAAGTTGCAATATACAAGAATCAGTGACAGTGCAAATGTTTCTTCACTCATGCCTGGCAGAACTGCAGGTCCACGCAGATTTCCCAATAGGTCAGGATGCCAAGGCAGCTACGTCAAGTGCAGAGAGAAAAAGCACACAAAGAAAGCTATTTGAGAAGCTAAGAACTTAGAAATAAACTACATAAGAGTTCAAGGAAATCAAAGACTGGGAAATGAAACAAAACCAAAACATAACCTCACACTTTAGGTGTGTGAGGAGAAAGGAGTAATTCCCCTCTGCCCACTTCCTAAGAGACTCATACATAAATTTTAAGGGCTAGTAGTAATTAAAGCCTTTTAAGGAAAAACAAGCAATAGCACAGTTAGCAACTATCAAGCACAGCTTCTTCAGTAGTCAAAGAACTACTCCATGGAAAGCCTACATGAAACAAATTTTCAACTGAGTTGTCCCGCTGTTTAAGTTTCCACGGACAGAACATGATCACAATCAACCGAAGATATATTTAGAAACACCTGTTTACTATTCTTCGTGGCACTCTATGCGACCTATGCTCATGTATAGCTTTGTGCAGTCTTAGCTTCTTCAGAACTTAACCCACTACTCTGGGGTTTTGTGCTCAAGATAATATTGACACACTCCGTCAAGCACAAAAGCCTTCAAACACTCTCCAACTTCAAATAGAGTTGTGGATAATCAGTGTTTGACAAACATTTGCTGGAACAGCAATCCTCTTAAGAGGATTTCTAAAGACATTTTCAGTGAAGTCCACAACAGAAACTCATTTTAGCACAGATAAATCTAGACATTAAAATGTCTCCAAAAGCCCTTCATAAGCTGTACTAGTAAAAGTGGCATCATTGCACCTAGCTTGCACTACACTTCAACCAGCGTATTAGACAGGAATCACACACAATCACTGTAATTATGCTTTAAAAAAAAATCCCTAGTGTAGAAATGGCTCAGGTATTCTTTTGCTAGGATAGCTTACACTGGCCCTTAAAGTTATTTATTAGGCAATATTGGAAAAAAAACAATTTTGTGGCTGTAGCTGCTTCTACATGGCAGTATCTGTTGGTGTACCAGTTACATACATAACATGTCCCCCCGCCCTACTCCCAAACCATCCAAGTTATTTTCCTGTAGTCAAGTGTAAATCACAAATATGCACATAAGAGCCCATAATAAGGGGTTTAAGAAGCTGAAAGAAACTTGAGTCACTAATTCGGCCTTTGTAGTTATTTTGACACAGTTTGCACATTCCTGTTCCAGTATTTTTCCCCAAGCTGCTACCCTAGTAGCACGATAGCAAGAGTAAGACTATTTTGGAGTCACATTGTGAGTCAAGAGAGCTGCAAATGGAAGATGTAGGCAGATTAGGTGACATAGGTTCTCAAAGAGGATCCTGCTTTTTTTTTTTGTTCATTGTCTTGTCTTCCCCCCCGCTTTGCAAAGTCAGTCTAACACTTGCTTTCTACAAAGCAAGTCAAAATGATGACTTCTGCAACAGGCTGCTATGTGTACCTTTTTACTACTATTTCACATTCCTTGCTGAAACAATCATATTTTTCAGTTTGTTAATAACAAAAACTTCCCTAATTCCATGTGACTATCTCTCTGCCAGCTCACGCTGCAAGATTTAATACTTAAGGATGAAGAATTTGGGTTTTTTTCTAATTTTGCCATGTATGTATTACCACCCACCAATGTAGAGCATGTATGATAAACGAGAACTTGGCTTTAAGAAAACTACTAATCTCAACTAGAATATTTACTCTACCTTTGTTAACTTGCTTAGCAGCCAGCACTTAAGGTGTCAACTTGAGGTCATTATAGAGCAGTAAGCTTTTAAAGCCACTGTTGCTTACAAAAAATGCAAATTATCTCTGGCATGCAGTTGACTATACAATGAGTACTGTGTAACTTTTAAAGTGTTAAATGGTATTAACACAATAAGATTTTGTATCTTGACAGATTCATAGAGATTTAGCATTTGCATTTTTCTTTCTACTTGGAAGATGAGTTCCTGTGATGGAATAAGTAGTAAAATATATTCATTACTGCAGCTAGAATTAAGGCATATCAGGGCTCTCCTTCCAAGCTGAGTAGTTTTCAGCTGCCCAGATTACCAGGAGATTTAAAACACATTTACAAGTGTTTTATAGAGCTCTTCACGGATAATTCTGCAGTCTCCCTCATGAGATAAACAATATTTGTTCAAGAATTGCTTAGGAATAGTTTGCCTTTATCATTGCTACTATTATTACTCGCGTTTGTGATATTAAAAGAAACAATGCCACCTGCTGGCTTAGGAGTTTCATGTTTTTCTGGTTTACAGTTTTCTGGTTAGAGTGTAAACACCAAAAATAAAGCTCCAGTACCATCCTGCACATTCTATTCTTTTAATATAGAGCAGTGCTATAGGTATTGCAGCAGAAATAGTCTTCTAAGTCCCACCAGCCCAGATGTGTGCTATATACATATCAGATGTATACCACTTAACACACCAGATGTGAAGTCCAAGCTCTAGAGTTCAGTAATCGATACTGAAACCTCAAATACTTAACAAGCAGGATTTACCTATGAAAGGAAAGCCACTTGACTCCTTCACACAGTACAACTCCTGATGTCATAAGCAGTTCTGCAAAGTACTGTGTCTCAATTCCTTCTTCCTCATGCTTTTTAAACTGGATACCAGATGTCGTCAACAGTTCAATAGAGTCCTGGGCATACATATCTTCTCTAAAAACAGAGAGAGCAAGAGTAAGTTTTCAAGACCTACAAACCTCAGCGATTATAAACCTGATAACATTTCTTTTTTCCTATTCATTCCACAGACTTTGCTAGCGTAGAGCTGGAGCAACTTGACTTTGCTCCGTGTTTATTACAAAACCAACTATTTTTCATAGCTTTTTTTAACCTTCACTAGCGTTTCACCATTCCCTGCACCTCCATTCTTGCCTCCTTCACAAAAACCTACTTCCTGCTCCTCTTCCGATTCTCTAGAACTTCCTTTTTGCAAATATACAGAGGAAAGTGAATGTATGAATACAGATATTTTACGAAGTAAGATCCATTACTTGAACTGTGCAAATTAAATGTCACAGTTGAAGCACTAACATGTTACATTATAGAACTAGGAACAGTAAACTCCAGATCGCAGTGCTGTATTAGTTCTGTGGATAATATTTCCCACACGTGTCTTGTGATTTGAGCTTACATAAACATTTAGATCCATGTTCATCAAAACTTCCTTCTTGCTACACCTGGAAATCAAGTACCTGCTCCATCTAAGCCAATCCTTAAAATTCAGGTAGCCTAACGTTTTCTTTCTGACTGACCAACTCCAACTTTAATAGCCATATTTTGGACCTAAAATTTAAAAGGATGGGAAAAAAAAATTCCTCTATGCCTTATTCAATCCCCTCTTATCCCTGTATTTATTCCCTTTACCAATAACATTTCTGTATAGTCTTAAGGATTTTGTGATGAATGGATGACTTTTGTTTTTCCTAAAGTTTAATCTATATCATTGTAACAAAGACGCGAATGGTTAACTGCAGGTGGGGGGGGAAGCAAATGTGGCTCTGCTTAAATGATATTCATATTACTGTCCACAACAAACTATTCTACAAATCTCTTCGGTGTAGAGTTTTCAATTTAAATTAAATAAGCCAACTAAAACACAAAAAAAGACAACGAATATATCAAGCTTGACTATTAGATTCACTCTTAGACTTATATTCCTTATTCCTAATAGCAAGTCATCATTCATCAGAACATACAGAAACAAAACATTCTCAGGATGTGTTATATCTTTTTTCCTCCCTCCCTCACAGCTGCTCATTAGCTCTCCAGCTTTAAGGCATCAGCTTTCCAACACCTGTCCATCTCTGTAACACATTAAAGAATCCATCCAAATCAAACATGCCTATTTTACAAAAAGAAGTTTTAATTCTAGTTTGCTGCTCTGCACTAATCAGGTGCAGAGTTAGTTTAGAGAAATATTTATGCCTTTTAAAAGCACACTATAACAAGACCTGGCTGGAACCACACACCAAAAAAATTACCTTCTAGAAACGGCCAACAGCTGTTTTGCTTTAGGAACAGAACACTTGGCACAGCGCCACTTCCCAAAAGGAAGTTTAGAAACAGACAAAAATAAGTAATTTCTCCACCCATGTAAAAAAAATATTCATGTTCCATGCAGCACTTAACTAGCTTATCTTTTTGTATGAAATCCCCCCAGTGAACTCCAGTAACAAGCTAGTTAGGTGACTACCTATATCTTGCCTTACTGAGCTGTCTTATCTATGCAGCAACTGGCACAAATGGATGGAAAACTACTTTGGCTTTCAGTTGCTTAAGTAGACCTTTGAAGATCAGAAAATAAAACAGCACAGGTTCTTCTTCCCAGATCATGGTTTGGAAGTTATCAGTTAATTCCTCCTCTTTCTCCCATACTTAGCAGGATTAGTATATTCTTCTATTAAGGCAATGAATAACTTCCATCCAGCATTTATATGGTCAGGTAGGTTTAGAGATACCAAAATATCAAAACCACACTTCCTTTTCTTTCAAGAGGTGCTTCAAACAAAAAATGAGTGTGTCATTCCTCAGACCAGACCAATTTGTGACAAGCCACAGCACTGCTTGTTGAGAAAAGCAGAAAGATCAAGAGAGACAGCAGCAGTTTTTTTTCTTTGTAAGAACCCTGATTACTTTGAAAACAAGTCTTTTTATCTGCAGGAAAAAAAAGGTCTGTTCTCTAAACTGCCTTTGTAGGCTGCAGCTTTAACTCACATGTATCAAGCTGCCCAGTGATCAGCTTGTAATGCAACTGCCAAAAAACCCCAAGCCTTCAACTCCTTTAAGTTTGAGAATTGTTTGCACTGATACTCAACTCAGGCCGTACGAAAGCCTATCAGGCCAATTATGCTTACTTCAGGAAAAAATTCCAGATATTAGTAACCTTGTAGACTACCTGCTAAAGATATAGTTAGGAGCCCAAGAAGTGTCTCATCCCACAGAAAAAGCTAGGTTCATACTTAAAGGTTTATCACTGATAAAAATCATATCCTGATATAAAGTTCACAACGCTATTCCAACAGATAGTAAAAATCAGCTTGTTTTTTTAACCAACACTTTAAACAAAGTAATACAGAACAAAAACCTCCCCAGGAGTTACGCTGCAGAATCAATACTCCCTTTCAACCTATTACAGAAGAAACACAAAATACAGTAGCTTAATAAAATAGGTTGCTTTGAAAACACAAGAGAAGCTGCTGCAGTATTAAAAAGTTGACAGTATTTTACCTAGAACATTATCTAGAACAAGTTGTGAATCTTAACAAGAATAACATTATTTTCAAGAGGAGAGAGCACACACACTCTAGAACTTGCTGGTAACATTTCTCATACTTCTTTTTTGGTCACTTTGGTAACTTTACATATTTTTCTTCACATGTTGGTATTTTCCATTTAAAAATATGCTATGAAACAACACATGACTTCTATAACAACTAGTAAGAGTTAAACTAAGTTAAGGTAGAAGCACTCTGAAATGCCAAATATGAAAATGCAGAGCTAACTCTTGCACTAAGTATAAACGCTGCTTCTTAAAACTTTTGTTGAAGCTGCTTTGCGTTTTGGACCAAGTCACCAATGGTAAGACAGACTGCACAAAAATGAGGGAAGAAAACAGGTGATTGGCAAGGAAAAGTTTTCCTCACATAAAGCATCTATGGTATTCCAATCGTATAGATAAAAGGAGTTGCTATAGCTTTCACAACATCGAAGACATTTTCAGTAAGTCAGAAACATACATTCAACAGCACAGATGTTTAACACTTACGTTAAATTAAATTTAAAGTTAAATTGCCAAGTTGAAGTTCCTGGAGGGTATTCTCCTTGCTCATTCATAAATGTCAGTCCTAGTTGAATTATTTTTAGCAAGTCTACATTGCAGCGTAATAGCTGGTACTGATAGTCTGCATTGCTTCTGAACTCTCCAATAGGCCTTGCGACTACTCCTGGGAATTCTGTATCCTGTAAAAACAGAATTAAAAGTTCAACAAAAGACACCCATAAAAATATGCATTGCTCATTTTTAGTAAAATGTATTTCAAGCACCTAACAGTTTCATAGCTGAAGAGTACTGTGTGTAAATTTAGCTTTTAAAGAGGTAATAGGTTTGGATCCTAATGTTCACATAGCGTTAATTCAACATTAAGAATCTATTAATCTTTCAGTGAAAACAGATGAACAAATTTATAGTTTTAATTTACTAACATCAAACGAAGTCATCAGGTTTTTGTCACTGCAATTTGCTAGATAAACATCAAGTGCCCACTTACCATAGCTACATAGTTATACTTTCGTATAACTTGACGAATTTTCTTCATCTCTTCATCCAAGTTACAAGCCCAAACTTCACAGATTCTTTGGCTATGGTCTACGGTAGCTGCTGGCATAGTGGGGGGCTTTTAGAGACCATACATCAAAAGTTACACTTGACTGAGGATCAGTTTCATAAAGGAGACTTTAATTATTTTTTCTTTTTAACCTGAGAGACAAAGCATAAGTTTTTATTCTTCATTTATCTGAAAAAATGATTGAAGACCAGCATCAAACTTTATTCTTCAGAATTTCATAACAGAAGCACAACACAGCCACTGAAACCACGTGAGTTTCAGCTCTGTGAGTTCAGATTACTACCTGAAACTAAACCCCTACGATTTTGTCAGTAACTGGCAGAAAAGCCAGGCGAAGAGGCATGGGGCACTCGTTCGACAGACAGCAGAGATACCTGAGCCCACAAGCGTTATGACCCCACGGGTTAGAAGAGCACACTCCCATGGATCCCACGGCTGCACGCAACGCGAAACCAAGCAGCAAAGTGACGACCAGCGTTAGGCCAGGCCCGGGGGCCGGCCGCCAGCCGCCCAAGTGGGCAGCCTCCGACCTCCCTCGGCGCGGGAAGTCCCTGCAGCTCGTTCAGGCCGCGCTAAACGCGGGAGCGGCGCGAAGGGGCGGGATCACGGTCCGACGGACCCGGACCCGGCCTCCGGGCGCCTCCTTAGAGGCACAGGGCCTTAAGAGCGCCCCGAGGGGCCGCCGGCCCCCCCTTGGGTGCAGTCGGGAACGGGCCGTTCCGCCCTACCCCTAACCCCCCTTCCCGTCCCGTCACGGGCAGAGGCTCCGCTCCCACCTCCGCCGCCCACCCTCAGCAGGCCGCCACGGCCGCCGGTCGGGCCGCCGGGCCCGAGGCCGGACCGAGGAGAGGGGGACACCGGGCCGCTCCCGGGTCCCTCCCCCCGCCCACCTCCCGCCGCCGCGCCCCCGCCCAGTCGTTCACTCACGCCCTGGGGTGGGCCGGGCCGGGCCGGGCCGCGGCGGGTCTGGCGAGGCCCCGCGGCGGCCCCCGGGACGCCCCAGAGCCGCCAGTCGTCGCGAGAAACGTCGGAAACGCTACCCCCGCCGCCCCGCCGCACAAAGCCATTACATCATCGCCGCGCGCCGCGGCCTTTCCCCTCTCACCTCTGACCGGCGGCGGGGGCGCCAATCACCAGCCGCGCCGCCGCCCCTCCCCCCCCTTGGCGCGCGCCACTCTTTCCCTCTATCCCGCGCACGGCTAACGTCACGGGTGCTGCGTCACCGCCGCGCGCCTGTGATACCATGTCCGCGACGCCGTGGGGACGCTGGGGCGGGGCGGAGGGGAGGGGATCGAGAGGGCGGGGGGCGGGGCGGGCGCCGCGCGCAGGCGCCAGAGCACGGGGCCGGTGCCGCCGCCGCGGGGAGGATGAACTGGCTGTTCCCCCTCACCAAGGGCGGCGGCTCCGCCGCGCCCCTGCCCGCCCGTACCAGTCTCCAGCAGCAGAAGCAGCGGCAGATCGAGTCCCTGCGCGGCGCCCACGCCTCGTGAGTGGCCGCGGGTGGGGGGGATCGTTTATCCGTCCGTCCTGTACCGCCCGGGCTGGGCCCGGCCCGGCGCCCTCGCGGGAGCGCGTCCCGGAAAGGTGCCGCGTGTCCCTGCACGCACGCCCGGGGACGTGATTCCCCCACGCCCCCTCCCCGCGAGGCCCGGCCGCGTCACGCCCGCCCGCCCTTGGCCGTGGCAAACGGGCCGTCGGGGCGTTCCGGCGGCGGGCGAAGGGTCCCGGCGCGACGCCGGGGTCGGGTGCGGGTGGGCGGGCAGGGGGACGGCGGGGCGCAGCAGGCCCACGGTGGGGAGAAACCGCTGTAGGGGAGGGAGGGGAGGCTGCAGTGGGAGACCGACAGGCGGGGCGGGGGGGCTGGGCGGACTGTCGGTGCGGCTCGGCCGGACAGTCAGTTGAATGATCTAATGGGCTTTAAAGTCTAGGGAGAGACGCAGCTTGCGTGTGTCGGGATAAAGCTCTCTGTAAAGTGGCTGCAGGAGCCCGGCTCTTCAAAAGTTAAAACACACCGTATAAAGGAGCTGTGCGTGGCGGAGGGCTTACCGGCGGTGGCACGGCAGCCCTGCGGGCTCCACAAACTGTTTTTCTGAGGTACGGTGCTGACTTGGTAATAACTGGCTGCTCCTTAGCAACTTGTTTTGTTCAGATGCTCACCAGAGGCGGGTGTTTTTTTCTTGGTCAGCAGCAAAACACCTCCCTTTATCCTGAGATATGCGGGTTTGTCAGTATACTGATCAGTTTTTGCCTAAATTTTAGTCAAATTATATATTATATATATAATTTAGCTAAAAATAAGTGTTCATCTTTCTAAAAGGAGATCCACGTTTTGTACGTTTCAAGTATGTTTTCTGTGAACACCTAAGCGTTCCTCCTTCTTAGGAGTCTGTTGAAGTAGTATGATGGAAGGCTCCAAAAACGATCCAGGAAAAGAGAAAATAGTATTTTCTATTTCGTCAGACTGAGGCTAGGAGTGAAAGAGAAACTGATTGTATTTCCAAGTTTTGTAACTGCAGTTTGCTTGCTACCCTAATCTTTTGGACTGTCACACAGGAAGCATAAGTATGACGGCATTGCTAAGTGTTGTTGCTTGCTTAAACTTAAATCTGTTCAGAGCCAATTTCGCAAATATTTTTGAAAGATGGCTCACTTCTCCAAGGAGCTGTCTCTGTGAGTACGCAGCAGCTTACCTCACAGGAAGTTTTTGTTGCACTGTTGTACTTAGCCTTTTATTTCTACCCTTTTTTTTTTTTCTCTACAAGGGAGATGAGCTTACTCTAAGTCCTCAAAAAGGAAGATCGGTTTTTGTCGAGGTCGGCTTGCTGGACTGGTTTATTTACCTGTTTGTGCAGCCACGGGTTCACATGTATGCAGAGAAGGAATGGACCCTGCAGCCAGGAGTGGAGATGAGGGGTGGAGAGGTGGTAACTGCTCAGATGTAACTTTTCAGCAATGTAATCTGGCCTGCCTAATCTCTCTTGAGGATAGGTGTACATCCCCCCAAAAAAATAGGCAAGGAGAGGCGTAAGTTCTGGCAGAGCATACAGTTTTCATGAGGGATACTTGTTACTGAATAAATCTGAATAACTGTGCCTCAAATTCTGTGCTTCTAAAAAGATTTGCGGAGTTGGTGCAAATTTTCAAAAGTACAAAGGGTTTTTTTGTGCTCGCTTATGGACTCCTCAGCAGCACAGATCTGTAGGACAGGAATATGCGTCAAGCATCACAACAGTGTATCCTAAGCAATGATTAAATAAATGCTATTCTAATGTTTGTTTTGTCTGATAAGTGTACTTTGTCGTTAATTTTTGTGTATCCCAGCTGTTCATTACTGAAATGCTCAAAATAAAATTCTTGGCATGGTGTAGTTACTTAAGTTAGGTAAGCTTGGTTAGTCTTCGTAGCTAATAAAAGCCCAGGTATAGGTGATCTTAATTTCATTAGAGTAGCTAGTCTTCCTTTTCAGGATCCCTCACAGGTTAGGAGCTCAAAATAAAGTTTTTGTGTTCAAAAAACAGTTTTCTTACGTTTGCTGTTGCCCAAACAAAGTTAAGAATGCACTATTTTTCCAGTGTACCCATTTCCACTTGGGGATGGGACAACTGAGTTTATCGGTTCAGGGTTTTCTTAAAGGAGGTTATAACAGTTTGGACAGCTTGATTTGATTCTGGATTTCTCGTTTCTCTTTCCCTGTTCTCCTTCCCCAGTTCCTGTAGGTTGTGCACGTGAGTGGAGCATAATTATATGCCCTTCTCAAAAGGATTTTGTAGCAGGCTATTAAAATGCGTGACAGATGATTACAGGGCAGGAATGTGTATGAGAGATTCCAGGGAGAATCCTTCAGTTAAGAGTGAGGAGGTGGTGATTTCAATGTGTTTTAGAGCCCTAAACTCTGATTTGAATCCTCCTGTGCTGGGGAAGCCTGATAGTTTTTTAAACAGCATATGATTTCACAGGGAAGGAGCAGATAGCAAATTGTCTGTGAGAGGAATAAGGTCTGGCTGCAGAAAGCAGGGTGCATAGCTAGGTTGGTGTCGTACTCCATTTATTCCAGAAGCTCTGTAAACTAGCGTGTTAAATTCTATATGCAAATAATGCTTTGGAATGATACAAAATACTCCCAGCACTACACTTAACACACATGTGCAGGTAATGTGTTTTGGGTTTTTTTGAGGAAGTAAGTGAGCATACCTGGCCGTGGATGGAGGGGCATTTCTGAAGTTGGGTGCAAAGACGCTTCTGGGAACCCAGCTGCGGTTATTCCCAGTTTGAGCTGTGTTCCCTCCTTTTATCAGAGAGCCTTAGAGAGGTGAGGGAGAAGAAAAGGACAAGGGGACAAGGAGGAATGGACACAAGTTGCTGTTGGGGAGATTCCGATTGGACACCAGAGGAAAATTTTTCACAGTGAGGGCAGTCACCCATTGGAATAATCTCCCCAGGGAAGTGGTTGACTCGGCCACGTTGGACACCTTTAAGAGTCGTCTGGACAGGGTGCTGGGCCATCTTATTTAGACTCTGCTCTTCCTAGAAAGGTTGGACTAGATGATCCCTGATGTCCCTTCCAACCTGTGATTCTGTGAAAGTTATTAACAAGTTCAGGCAGGAAAAATAAGTGGAAGAGGAATCAGTCTCCTTCTTAAGTTTGTTTTGACTGAGGCATTATAAGTTGAAGCTGTTTTTCTGCCCTCCTTGCTCTCCCAGTCCCATCTTAAATATGTTGATGTTGTCTGGAAATTCTGCTGCTGAGCTAAGTCTTCTCCTCCTCCTCCTCCGCGTTCTTTGGGATGCCATCTTACAAAACAGTCTTGCTGTGCATGCAAGTTGTAGAGTGCTTTGAGTGTTGTAATCAACTTCATATTAATGCAGCTGATTTAAAGATTTTTCTCAGTAACTTACTAGTTACAGGAGGAGCAAATTTGGATTCAGTCTTACCAGATTTCATTAGACATGCTTCTTCACTCGATGCTTTCAGGGGGGGTCTGTGTCTTGAGTGCCACTGAATTACAGAGCTTTACATTCTTGCAAGTAGCTCTTCTCTAGATAATTCTTGAAAAAAATCTGTGCAAGTGCCTAGAACTTGGTTCACATGGGAAAAGTGACTATTAAATAGTAAGCTAATCTATTAAGAAAGAAGGCCCAGTGTAATGTAATATTAAATATTAATCTGTAGGAAGTGTTGCAGAGCAATACTTACTAGTGACCAGGTATAACACCTTGGCAAAGTAGATGTTTTATAAGATAAAAATCAGTATATAAAAAAAAAAATCACTAATGTCTTAAGCCAGTAAGTGGAGAAAAATACATTGAGGTTCTTGTCAGATCCGTGGGTAGCATGATTTCTCTGCCTGTATTTCCATTGTTTCTCACCATGTATGAGGTTTAGAAGTTGAATCCCCTATTTTTTCCAGTAATCTTAATATTCAGTATAACATTCTGAAGCATATTAATGTATTCCAGCATTTTCAATTTTATTCTTACAAGGCTTTTCAAGACTAAACTAAGCACAAAAAGGTCTAAGGTCATGTCTTTTTTTAGACTTTAGGCTGTTATATTGACCATGAATTGGGTGCTAACAATTTATTCTTTGACAGCATTGCAGAAATTCAGAAAGATGTGGAGTATCGACTGCCATTCACTGTAAACAACCTGACAATTAATATTAACATGTAAGTACATGCACATTTTGCAAAATAAAAACATTCTCAAAAAAGGTAGTATTGGAACAGAAATGGCTCCCATCTCATAACTAATTTCAGGAACTATAACCTGGATTTGCATTAGTAGTTGTAGTGATATGAGTGAAAGTAGTTCTGTACCAGATGCAGATGCTCAGCTGAAAGCAAACCTGTGTTTTGCTGTGCTGAGCTCCTAAGATACCTGTGTGTTTTTAGTTGAAGATGAGTAGGAGAAAACGCTTGAGAGTTTCTGATGACTTTGAATCCCCTACAAATTAAAATAAACTTAATTAGTAATTTACTAATCTACTTTAACTTCTAGTACTAACTCTTACCCCAGTGAAGCTTCTGGATCGTAACTTCAGTGATTGGTTGTAACATTTCCTATGAATTTACTTTGGGGGGTGCGTTTGCTCTGGTAAATATTGATGGTATTCTAGCCACAAGTTTTTTATTACTTTAGCCTAACTACTTGCCTGATATTCCTGCAGATTACGCTGCATTGTCTTTGTAGTAATAACATTTATATTAGAAAATATTCTTATTATGCTACAGCTTTTTCTTTGTCCGTGGACATAATTGCTTCATTGTTACACTACAATTTTGTCTAGTAAATGCTCTCTTCAGTTCTGTGGAAGTCTAGCATTATCATCTGTCTGACTTCTAGTTTTGTAACTGAATAATCCTCTTGTGTGCTTCGCTCTGTATTTCTCCATAACTCTTCTCATAGAAAAGTAAATTTATGTAATTAATAGTACTTTTTCTTTGCATGAGAAGCCTTCTTATGCAAACTTGATTGTGGGATGTAGCTGTAGTAATAATTATTCTTGTATTTGCAGCTTGCTTCCACCACAGTTTCCTCAGGAAAAACCAGTCATCAGTGTTTTCCCACCTGTGAGACATCATTTAATGGACAAGCAGGGAGTATATGTGACTGGTCCATTAATAAGTAATGTACGTATAATTTGTAACTTCACATATCTCTACTGTAAATAGCAATTTTAATACATGTCAGATTATTGCTAATACTTCCGGTAAAAAAGACTGGTACCGATCCTAATCCCTCTCATACTATATTTTGAGGGGTCTGAAAATGAAAATTCAGTAGTGTTCAGTATGCTACTATTTATTCTTTTATTGCTACCGTTACTGTGTTCAGTATTCCATGTATCTAAAACTATTTTAAGTTATGAAGGCTGAGAAAGTTCCTATCATTTTTCTTGTTAGTACCAATAGTACAGTTCTTGTTTCTCTACAGCTGTTCCAAATAAGGGAGAAGGGTGTGTTAAGACTGTTGTGTAACATAGTTCTTTCTACCCTAATCCTGTTAGAAAGATGTAAAGGTTTTAGCTGTAATATGCAGGATTTTATTATGTTGCGGGTTTTTTGCTTTTTCTCTGCCAACAAGGATGTGGTAGGTTTTCTGCGGGGTGGGGTGGGGCTGAGTTATGACTTTTTCAGAATGCAATGAATTATGCTTTTTCTCAAACCTAAATCTTGATTATTTTTTTTTTAATTTAATTTTTTTCCCCAAATATAACGTGGGAACTAAGGTGGGGGTTTTTTTTTGGTTGTTCATCAGAAATGTTATACTTGATTGATTCTCCATTGATAATGCAATATAGAGAAGACTTGTAATTTCTGTTCAGTTCTGGGTGGCTTTATCACTTTATTTGGAGCTTGTGTAAACACGTTTTACATAAGCTATATGTCTCTGAAATCGTTTACAGCATGACTGTGTGGGTATAATAAATAGTCAAGTTCAGCATATTTTGGAACTGTTGGATTCCAGGAAAAAATATTCTTCTGCATCTTGCTGCTTTAAATTTTTTGAGGTTTTGTTTTGTTTTTACCAGTTTACAATGCATTCAGATCTTGGAAAAATTATTCAAAGTTTACTGGATGAGTTTTGGAAGAATCCTCCAGTTCTGGCTCCTAGCTCAACATCATTTCCATAGTAAGTATCTGTAAACATGATGAACGGCACTATGTGTATTAATGTACATTTTTTTTTAAAGAGATGAAACCAAGTATTAGGAGGGCAGGAACAAGAATGTATAGTGTATGTATTGTGAGACACAGATTCTCTGCCCTTGCACAATTTCAAGTGCATGCTTGATGGCGTGATTGTTTTGAGAAGAAAGGCTAGATTTCATTGGAATTACTGTATCAACATGCTGATATAATTTATGCTTTCCTGAAAAAGAATAAATGTTTATATTATCAGATGAAATCTTGGATTTGCTATAGATCATGATCTGAGCAGTTGTGTTTCTTCATATTCTGTTCATAATCTCTGCATAACTCTGCAACAGAAATTGTGCAGTTTAAATAATTGTATTAAATAGGCAAAACTGATCTGAGATATTATGGCTTTATCAGTACAACTGTGAATTTAAAAAAAAAATCACATTATTTAGAAGTACTTGTGTGTGTTGCCCAAGCTGTGAAATACTATACTGTAAATAAGAACTCATGTATGACACAGATATATTTCTCAGGACTTTTACATGGAAACAGTTTACATTTATGCTCTTATAAATTTTTGACAACTAGTTTTCTTTTAAGAGTGTGAGTGTATATTTGGCTGCTCTACAGGAATATAGTTGAATGGAGTTGTGTATTATGTTGCAGTATAAGACATAAAGTAGACTTAAGTACATTGGAAGTAAATGGGAACAGAAAATGTTAAGTTTGTGGTCTTTTAAAAATTCAGTCTCATGTCTTGTATGTGGTCTAGTAATTACAATTCAAATTATAAGAAATGTGCTGTAAGCAGTTGGTTGCTCATGGTCATGTTTTTTTTCCCTTGTTTTTAGCCTTTTCAACAAACCAGCTGGAATGCCTCCTTATGCTCCTCAGGGGTTTCCATTTCTTCCTCCATACCCACCTCAAGAAACAAATAGAACAATGGCGGCCGTGCCCGTTGCTGAATCAGTTTCTTCAAGCTACACTACAGACAAGCCTGCTGCTCCCTCTTACAGCTTGATTGCTGATCTGCCACTGCCTGTTCCAACTGCAGAAGCAGTGCTTCAGGTCTGTGCACGGGGTTTTGCTGCTTAAGCTATCAGACACTGGGTATAAGTTCCCTCAAGGGCACACAGGGTATTGCCACAAAACTCAAGGGAACAGTCTGAGTGACCGCACTTCATTGTTTTGCTGGTGTTAGGAAAATGAAACTGTTGTTCTGGCTTTGATGAAAAGTTTTTTAGAACAAACTTGAAGTCAGAGCAACAAGTTTGTCTTTCTGAGTTTCAGTGAAACTAGTGTTATGCTAAATATCTTTGAATATACTTTTTTTTTTTTTGGAGCTGCACTCCCCAGTACTGCAGCTGTGACTGTTTCTCCAGCCATAGAAAATGAGATCCTTTTCTCTATGTAGGATTTTGTGCCCGGAACCTATCAGGTGGGAACAGTGTGCAGTCTCAAGGCTTAATGTGTAGAGTATTTCTTTCTCGGTCTCATGCTTCAGAAAGCTTCTCTTCCTACATCTTGTATGTGTGTACTCACAAACTCCCTCTCACTGATGCACTCTGGAAGGATTTTTTTTCATGTCCTCCAAACACTTCATATCTAAATGTTTAGTCTTTTATCAGATCTTGTCTTTAGAAACAAAAGCTTTCTTCATTTTGGAAGACACTTTTCTGCTTTTGTAGAATTTAAAATTTCTACTTTCTGTGAAGACTGACTTTTTTTGTCTAACAGCTTTTTTCCCCAAGGGATTATAGCTTTAAAAGCCACATGCAAGAGATGAAAATGTCAATGTCTTTCTTTGTTCTCACTTCCCTGAGTTATATTTCTCCTCTGTGTTTCCTGGGTCATCCACCTGTTGTCAAATGGACAACATAGCAAGACAGAATTATTTTCCTCCAAAATTGACTCATATTTTATGACATGCCACCCAAACATCTCTAAGTATTTTGTTGCTGTGGTTGAATTGAGCCATCTTCTTTTCAGAGACTAGTGCCACTGCTTCTTACTGCTTTTCTTGTTGCTGGCAAATATTCATCTCTGGTTTTGGACTAATCAAGTTAAATATCAAGATTGCTCTTTAAAACTGCTTTTCAAAAATCTACTAAGCATTTCTAAACTTTCAATTAGGTTCGCCAGAATGGATTTACTTACAAGATGCCTGACGTTCCTGATACGTTTCCAGAACTCTCAGAACTAAGGTAAATTTTGAGAAGGTAGCAAAACTTTACATTGTCATTAAAAGGCAATTACTGCTGGTCTGTATCTGATTTTTGTCAGAAGTGTGTATATATCACTGAAAGTTTTTTTTGTAGAAATTTTAAATTGGAGAGCTACCACTTACCAAAATTGTAGATTCAGAAAGTAAGCTAGCCTTGTATTCAGATGTGCTGTTTGTTTAGGTTTTTCTCAGCAGGAACAATACTTTGGGATTCAGCACCAGGAAGAAGAGCATTTATTTTCACTTTTCCTACCTATCAGTGTTCTGCTGTTTTCTTGAGCCTCACCAGGGGCTTGATTTCTACTAATACAACAAGTGTAACTTTTGAAGGAGGAAAGGGGACAGGAAAATGGACATGAGACCGGTTCACAAATGGACTACTTTGTGAGCAGCTCAGCATGTGCAGGGGGTGGCTTAGATAAATCAGGTGGTAAATGCGCCAGCTGTCCCAGTGCAAATCACTTCCATATCTAAATACTTCATACACAGATTACACAAATATTTCCATCAAAAGCATATCTTCTAACAATTCAAAAAAATTTTATTAGTTATTGTTTCCAGCAATTTGCTCAGATCTAATGAGACAGCCTCCTTGATCAGTTATCTGGGATTGAATAGATTACAAATTAGCTATTAGTTCTGAAGGGGTCTTAGGAAATTGTTTTTTTTCGGATCTCACAACTTTAAGGTAGTGTCATAGTTTAGTGATTGAAAACTCTGTCCTTTCAAAACGAAAAAGACCCTTGGCAAGAAGGATTTTGGGGGTGTTTTTGTTTCCCTTGACACCTTCTTAAGAGCCTGCTTAATTGAGCTAAATCAGCTGTAAGTTTTAGTGGCACCCTTATTATGTAGCAGAGAGTTAGGGGGGTTGGGGGGGAAGTGTAATTTGTTTGTTTAAACAAAACATTGTAATCAAATTTGGTCCTTCCAAGAAGACCGGATTAAAATTCCATTATTCTTCTGGTGGTAGTTGAGTTAAATCACAAATGGTATTGCAGCTGTTCTGAGTAGCTCTATTGGGTGTAGGTGATTAAAAATCACTACAGGAAATAAGGCTTGAAATAAGAGAGACTTCTTAACACACTGCTTTTTAAGCTCGCTGCTGCCGATAGTAGAGCTCACAATCTAGGAGAAAGGGGAAACGTAAGTTGTGGTTAAGTGTCATGTATCGGTAAAGTCCCAATAAATGCCTCAGACTTTTGACTTTGGCAGAAATTAGTAACTCTACATGTAATATTTACTGTTAGCTTTAAATATCCTTTCTTTCTGTTTCAATATAGTATATCGCAGCTGACCAATATGAATGAGCAAGAGGAAGTGTTACTGGAACAGTTTGTGACTCTACCACAACTGAAGCAAGTCATTACTGATAGAGATGAGTTAGTGAAAAGCATTGAAGAGCTGGCAAGTAAGATGTCAAAACATTAGCATCAGTGGCTATGGTCTGTGAACTGAACCCTTTAAAAAAAGTAGTAATAGTGCCTTTATTTTACAGAAAAAAACTTGTTGCTGGAGCCTAGTCTCGAGGCAAAAAGACAGACAGTGTTGGATAAAGTAAGTGAACCTAAATTTTTTTTCAGAAATATTAGTTGTAACATTCTGGTTTTTTCAGGGCGAAAACATTCTTTTTCTTCTTCCTTCCAGTATGAGCAGCTCACACAGATGAAAGCAGCCTTTGAAAAAAAGATGCAAAGACAGCATGAACTTAGTGAGGTATAATCTCTATATCGTGTTATCCTTTAAGAATACTTCAGTAAAACTGAAGTTTTGATTTGTATCTTTATCCATAAAGAATATTCTGGTTAAACTCCGATTTTCATTTGAAACAGATTCATGTCAAGTATGAAACAAAATGGGATGAAGTACCAAATAATTTATAAGCAAAACAGTGTTACAATTGCACTGATGGTTTGGGGTTTTTTTTGTTGGGTGGGAGTTTTTTAATGCTACAATAGAAGCAAAGTTGGAACGAGGGAGTGTGAGGACCATTTAGAGCTGTTCTTAAGTACAATCCTGGGTCATACCTGTTCTAAGAATAGAATGATTTTTAAATAAGGCTTGTTTAATTAATGGTACCCCTTCAACATAATGAGCTTGTAAAACTGTACTAGATGAAAATTATTAAAACCATTGCTTCAGAAATTTAAATTCTGTGATTCACTGGGTATGCTTACTTTGGGCAACCTATTATATCTGCTGTCAATCTTTGCATGTTCTAAAGTGCAAATAGGGTAAAGTCATTACTTCAGAAAGCAATTTGGGGAAGGAAGATAATTTCTTAGTATATTTACCAGGATATGCATTAAAAGATGTAGCTTCTCATAAAACAATTTCTACACTGAAATCTTCAGCATTTGCAAGACTTGTCACCTGAGAATACAACAGTCCATCAAAATAACTTGCATAGTACCTGAATTTCAAAATGCTCAAAAAGTAACAAAATACAAAATAGCAAGTAGAAAGTTAGGTGACAGCAAACTGAATGGTTTCATTGGTGTTCTAAATGAATTAAATGTTTCCTCACTTGAAAGTCAGGGTAGTCTGACTCCTAAGGCCTCCATTCTGTGTGATGTGAGTTGGCTTTAAAGTGGGCAGAGGGAGTTGGCATTGAGAAACTCTCTATTTCTGTAAGAGACCACTTAAGAACAGGACATAATACGCCAGTGCTGTATTACCTTTTCTAAGTTAGATTTGCTGATTCAATTTAATGGTGGTTAGGAGGCTGAGAGTTGGGGAGTTGCAGCTGGATTGTTGTACTGTTTTTCCACATGTGCTGTATCTCCATAGATTGATGTTCACTGTGCATTACCTGGTATCTACTGCTCTCTCTCCTTCAAAGTTCCAGAAAAGTCTTTTTACTTGTACTGTGGGTGAATTTTAGTGATCTTTTATTAGAGCAAACTCTCCTTATTTTGTAGAAGATTAATTTAATAGGAAATTTCTGATTATATTTCAGTTTTACAGTACGTAAGTAAAATATTTTTCATTGGATAGATGAAGGGTAGTCCAAGCATCTAAAATCTATACATTTCTTAAGTTTGCAGTTCTGGCTCTCTAGAGACTCCTACTGAACACATGAATCATGTTCTGGCTAACTGTCTAAATGTATTAGAGGAAAAATGGTGCAGTTACATGCAGTAAGAAGAAATAAGGTTTGAGGTTTATAAGAACAGAAGAACCAGTATACTTGTTTAGATTAGCAGCCTGTCTACTTCTTGAGTAGGTGCTTTTTCTCCACCTGTCTTCCTCTCCACAGTCTTTTCAAGGGTTTTTAAAAGCTGAACAGTAAGATCTGGTGAGGCCACACCTCGAGTACTGTGTGCAGTTTTGGGCCCCTCACTACAAGAAGGACATCGAGGTGCTGGAGCGTGTCCAGAGAAGGGCAATGAAGTTGGTGAAGGGTCTAGAGAACAAGTCTTATGAGGAGCAGTTGAGGGAGCTGGGGTTGTTTAGTCTGGAGAAGGGGAGACCTTATTGCTCTCTACAAACTACCTAAAAGGAGGTTGTAGCAAGGCGGGGGTCAATCTCCCTAGTAAGAAGCAATAGGACGAGAGGAAATGGCCTCAAACTGCGCCAGGGGAAGTTTAGGTTGGATATTAGGAAAAACTTCTTCACTGAAAGGGTTGTCAGGCATTGGAACAGGCTGCCCAGGGAGGTGGTGGAGTCTCCATCCCTGGAGGTATTTAAAAGAAAGGTAGACATGGTGCTTGAGGATACGGTTTAGTGGTGGACTTGGCAGTGATAGGTTAGCAGTTGGACTCGATGATCTTAAGGGTCTTTTCCAACCTTAACGATTCTATGATCTTTTTTACCTTTTTGTACTTCTCAGGTTCGCTACTGACTTTGAGTTTCAAAAGCAGACCCTATTTATTGAAGACACTTGCAATGCTAGTTCTACTCAGAAGCTATGCGCTCAAGAACCTGTCAGGTTTCCAAGTTGGGTGCTTTCTACAGTGTAGCATAAAAGTTGAAAAGCTTTATATGTTTGTGAGAATGATTGTGAATCAAGACCTAAACTAGCAACACTCTTCTCACATTGAATCCTTTCTAATTTAACAAGTTATGCTGTTACTTGGAGATGAAGCTTCATCTGGTCACTGAGGCTTTTATGTAATAATAATGCTCTATCCACATATCCCATATTTATATAGTTGTTTATCTTTCTTCTTGGAAATGTAGGTTTTGATGGACAGTTTAATATTACATAGGAGTTTTTACTTTCTTAGAGTTGCAGTCCAAGTGCTCTGCAAGCCAGACTTAAAGTAGCTGCTCATGAAGCTGAAGAAGAATCTGACATTATTGCAGAAGACTTCTTGGAAGGCAAAACAGAAATAGATGACTTTCTTAGTAGTTTCATGGAAAAGAGAACGGTATGTAATCTGCAAGTCATTCTAATCTGAGAGATAAACACCACATAGTGAATAAATGTAAGACTTGGAGTTTGAGCAGTCCTGTGATACAGAACAGTGCTTTAGGAAGGTCCAGCAAAAGAAAAATATATCCCTAAGAAGTGGCTTCAGTCTATTTAGAATATAATCTGCATTCTGAAGGCGTATATTTTAAAGGCAGGAGTGCAAAGGTCTCCTGCATTAGACGCTAGTCCTGTGTTGTTGCAGATGCTTTTGTGCCACTATCTATATTGGATATAGGGAAAATAGCCACATGGAGAGTTCTAAATTTGGCAAGTCAACATAGAATGACGTGTTATATTAAGCAACCTTAATTTATTGAACTTCTTACACTAATTATTCAGTTGCTGGCTATTGCCAAATAAGTAACAGAGGTTCAAAAAACCACCGTTCTTGCTCATGCTGCGACAAGAGCAACTTACCAGGTAGTGTACCTTCCTTTTAAGATGCCTAATAAATGTCTTTCATAAGATGGGAAACAATTCTCTTGTAAGCAGTTGTGGATGGAATAATGTTACCAATCTAGACAGTTGTTCAGCCTGAAGCTCGGAAGGGAGGTGGTTCACAGGGTTTTCCTGTTTTTAAAGAGCCTGCAAAGTAGCTAAATCATTGAAGAGAAACTGTAGTATGCATTATAAAAAATTCCTTTCAGAATTCACTCTTCCTATGTCTTGTTTTGTAGCTTTGCCACTGTAGACGAGCCAAAGAAGAAAAACTTCAACAGGCAATAGCAATGCACAGCCAATTTCATGCTCCGCTATAGGTAAACTGCTCTTTTAATACTTGTGGTGAACGTTTTTTGGTGGTTTCGTTTTGGTTTTTTTTTTTCTTTCTTGGTGTTTTTTTTTTTAACAATTTCCCTCACTGTCACACACTTAGAAATTGTTACCTGGAAATGGATTTGTTGCAATGCTGAGTGTTCTACCAATGCTTTCTGTGGAAATCAAGTATGTGCTGCACCTGTTGTTAGTTGTATTTAAAACATAACTTCTGGAGAAGTTAAAAATATCTAATTATGGAAATTTGTCTTTACAGACTTCCTGCAAACTACACCTGCCAAGAGAGCGAGAGAAAAACCCAATAAAGCACACTTTTTAATAACTATTATTTGCAAATAAGCATTTCATCTTATGTGGTTGTATTTATAGAAGAGATTGTATACAGAGTTGGGATGGGTTTTGTACAAATTAGAATGTCTCTTTATATTCTCATTGTACTCAAGAATCCTTCTATTGCAATCTTTGCACTAATTTCTTGTATTTATTGTTGATAGTTCTTATTATATTTAAGTTCCTGCTGCTATATGCCATTCTTCAGAGATTAAATATCTAAACATGTAATTTTGACTAGCTTTTTACATTTTTATAAAAACATAATTCATATCTTTTTGTATTTTGAACTTTAAACATAGATTTGGCTTGATCTGTGAAGAGTTTGAGATAAATGGGGATAGGGCTTTGGAAACAGAAGTGCATCATTTGAGATTGTCAGTGGATTCATAAGCTGTCTTTTCTTGAAGCCAAAATCTTTAAGAACAAGTTTTTTACTTTTAAGTAATAATACAAAACTGAGTATAGCCTGTATGGTGTTTTGGATAAGTAGATTTGGATTAAGCAAAGGATATGTTGGGAAAAATTTTATTGGAATCGAAATAACGTAAATGATTTCTGCATAGATGTGGTATGTTGCTCAGTAGCACCAATGCACTTGATTTCAGGACTGGCTTGGTACCTACCACTGTAATTAAACACAATTTTAATCTAACAATTTTATTTTCATAATTGTTTTTACTTAAAGGAAAAATAATCAGGTCACCTCCCGGTTTCTGTTTTATGCAATATGAATACATTCATCATGTGAGGAGCTCAAAAGCACTTTACAAAGACTAGTTCTGAAGTTCTTTGTGAAGTAGCAGTTATTTTTTCCTAATTTTAAGGAGCAAAGAGACTGATTTGGCTGGAGTTGCATAGTGTATTATGTTAAGGCCAGTGATAGAATTTGGAAGCGAGACTTAATTCTGCCCTTTAATCACTAAATCTTGCCTCTGGTGAGCTGATCTTTTTTAGGATGGGGGTATATATCTGGTTAAATGGATGGGACCACATGCAGTATTCTCTAGGAGAAAAATACAACCCCTAAATACATGCATTTATGCTCTCTTGCTCTTGCAAAAAGACACATTCTTTTTCTTAATCTTACCAGTCTATTAGGTTTTCATGGAGAAAGTCAAGTTCCAGAAGAACAGAAGGTATTGTACAGTTCTTAGAGATAAATAAGATAAAGCACTGATTAAGTAATCTACCAGGAATCCTGCTTCTTTCTTGTCAGGAGGCAGTCTGGAAATAAACCTCTTAGCCAAGACACTGCCTCTGCGTTACCTAGATAGGGTCACAGGACATCACAGATTCAAGTCTCAGACTAAAGCACCTCAGTCCAAGTGAGTTCTCTTCTGTATCACTAATCTTCAGTCAGTCCTAAACTCAATGCTTTTTGAGCAAAATGCAATAAGGTATTTCTTCTGAGTTGGAGAAAAGTAAGTAAATTTGGAGTTAAGAAAATCACGTAAGTGCAAGAAGTCTGTTCCACAGGCTAGTGAATCTTCAAATGGGGCTTTAGTCTCAGCCCTGTCATACTTTACAGTTCTGTGGTTGTCTGTCTTAACTACTGCCTTTCAGGGTGAGTAAACTATTCACTGGTATTTGGGATTTTTCTTTGTAAAGCTGGTCCAGATTCTGAGATTACATATACCAAGCAAATAGAACTATGGTCCAAATCAAAGATGATAGTTAGGTGCCTGAAAAAATAAACAGGTTGTAAGTGCCATGGTTAAGCAATAATTTTAGAGTATTTTCTTGAAAAAAAAAAAAAAAAAAACATTTCTACTGACAGTGCATAATACTGCTTCTGTATTGATATAGCACTTCTGCTAATGTGCTAACTAAAGCCCTAACGAAAAATGAGATCGCATAGTTTTCCCAGTGGTTCTGAACTTGGGTGTCTGAGTAGTGGGATTTCTGCAGCCCTGGAGGAGAGTTAGATTTAAGTCATCAGTGTTACCTTCTTGGCAAACTCAGTCTATTTTTGTGCTGAGTGTACAGGTTTTTTTGGATCTTTCTCTGAGTATCTAGTTAACGAGCTTAAAGCCTAGACATACAATCCTGTACAGGGCTGCTTTTTTTTGTTGTTTCTTCCTTGTAAGCTGAGAAAGGAACAACTGACCAAACACCCAGTGTTCTTCCCAAGCTGGGCTAGTATCTTCTTTCTTTGTTTTTGTAACGGCATGGAATGACAGACTTCTGCCCTCATCTGCCTCCTCCTGTCAAATGTTAGGTAGTGAATTATGGTGCTGTACTGTGACTGAACTCTCTAGCCGGGTCACCTTCAGGGGATTTGCTTCCCAAGCTAGTATAAGTTCTCAACACTTCAGCTTTTCCCCTTAAGTTATTTTTTGTGAGCAAATTTACAAATTCAGGACTTCTCCATGGAATCCTTCTGATGATAATGGAGGAGAATCTAGAAGGAAACATCGCTGCTCAATGCAAGTTCTTAGTACAGTGTTTCTTGTTCAGTTTAAGGTCTTTTCTCCCTTTTTAGTCTCTCTCACATTTTTGTTCCTATTCTTAGGATTTGTTTCCCCTATTTATTAGCCCCTTCTGCACTTGCAAATCCATACTCTAGAAAAGAAGCACAGAAGACACTGTATTCAACTGTACTGGGTTAGCTACAGGTAGCTGGCCAGCCTGTTTCTGGCCCTTAAAGGACAAGCCAACCTGCTGCTGGTTTGGGTTTTTTTCTTTTCTTTTAGTCCTACACTGGTTGTGTCAATGCAAACATTTTTCTTATAGGTAATCTTCATACTTTCAGCAGAAGACTTAGTAGAACACTGGTAACTCTGTCCAAGTTAGGTTCTTTGGCTTGTAGCACGCTGGTAGTTCACTGTTAAGCACACCCCTTTCCTTATTTTGCTGAAATGTGGCATGTAGGTGTAAATCCAGCTTTAAAAAATTACCTGTGAAGAGTAAGAGAACGGCAGATACTGTTAGATGCATACGCTAAAATCTTTTGAAATGTGTCAAGTGAGCTCTTAAGCAATCTGGAATAATAGGCTACACAGAGTGACTTGTTTCTGGAGATCCTTGTACTGTGTCATGCTCATGGTGAGAAGTGGAGAAGTGAAATGAATGAGCAAGATGCAAGAGTAAGGAGGTGGCTTGACTCTGGTGTTGCAGTAGTTTGGGGGTGTGTGAGGGTGCATTCCATATTGAAACAGCTAATTGAGTCTGGGTTTTGCCTGATTTTAACATCTGATCTTACTGCTAAATGTTTTCTATAGCTGAATTTCGGCCTTTTGGTTCTCCCTGAGTCAAGTGACTATTTAAATACAGTACTGAATTCTCCATATAGCAACTGTAACTCATGTTATGGCAGACCAGAGAAATTATTTTAAAATGTAAATTTGAAATTAAGTAGGTTTCATTTTAGGGTGATCTTGTATACAGCTGGTATTAATGGTACATTCTGCTGGGGCTTAAAGTTTTTCTGTATTTCACGGTGCATTTGACATGCTAATCTTTTTGAAAGACAGGATTGTCAGATACATACAGCTGTGCTAGCCACCACTACAAGCAAGGGACTCTAAGTTAGTTCTAAGCAGTATCTAATGATTACTATAGTTCTGTTGTTTGCTCTGTACGTGTTCCCGCAGCTTTGCCACTTCAGACCTTGACCAAATGTGGACGTTACAAATCTTTTAGTCTTGTTTCAGTCCAAGTTCTTACTACCCTCTTCAAACACTAGAATAAATCTTTCTAAAAGAGCAGTTCAAGAGACCTTCAGGTAAAACTGAATTAAAACTCTGGCAACAAAGTGAAGTCAGTTATCACAGCCTTATTCTGTACATTATTCTGAACAGTAAATGCTGTACTGTGTTAAACTTACAAATAAAGGTTTTGGGATTTTTTTAATGTATCTTGTAATTGTCTAACTTACAGCGAGAGTTGGGCATTGGAGGACTGTTGGGTGGATACAGAATTGTGTTGGAAGCATGCAGTAAGCACCTCAAGGACAAACTTTTAATCTCTGTGTGATCTGAACTTTTATGTATGTTTAACCCTTTCAACAGCAGTAATTCCTGGAGCCACCTTCACTAAAATGGGCTTTGAAAACCCATATTGCATCTCTGGCTACTGCTTTTGTAAATGCCTTTTTTTGGTCAGATACCTGTAGAGTTCAAATTTATATGTAGTAATAAGCTACAGCGAAAGCTTGTATATCAATAATAAGGAATATCTTAACATAAAGCACTGTGTTCTTTAGTCTTTGGAAACAGAATAAATTAATCTCAACAACCTTGGCAACCAGCAGACTTAAAAATGAGTCCTTGCTTGAATTCAGTCACAGTGATTCTGGTGGACCTATAAGGTTTTATTAGCTTCTTTCCAGCGTGATTTATATTGAAAGACCACTAAATCTTATTTTAAGATTTGACATGATTTAATTTGCTGGTTCCAGGTGCTTTACTGTCAATTTAAATAATGTAAGTAAAGTTGAATGCTTATTTTACCTTTCCTTCTCATCGCCCTACTCTCTGGCAATGTTTCTGGCCTCTCTAAATTCGGGATTTGCTGTACTCTTGGCCCGAGATCTTTGGCAGATTTTTGACTAGTCTTATTGCTGTAATAAGTTGACCTACTCCACTGCTTGTTCCTCCCTTCCCAAATGAATTGTCAGTCACTTACCTGTCCTTGGAGGGTTTTTCAGTCACTCTGGTGTTTGCCTGTCTCTGCACTACAGAGCGTGAGGGTGACAAGACAACCTAAAAGCTACACTCAACCAACAGCCTACGTGCAGAAGCAGCCTGGTGCCTCAACTATGATGTTTGTGATAATGTTGAGGGCTCTCTGCAGATCAGGGCAGCGTCCGCATAAAAGCATCAAGTTAGCTGATCAACAGTGACAAAATGCTTACCTTCATTGCAAAGGCTACCTCCTTGGTGCTGGGTTTTACCTGTTACTAGCTTGTGTCATCAGACATCTGCCATGCTGTGTAAACCAGTGCTCTGGCTTGCCCCGTCTTCAGAGAATGTAGTTCCCTGCCTTACTGCCAATTTTACAAAGAGCTTTCCTTCCCTGGCTCTATCCTTTTACTTTTCTTTTTATGTCCTTACTTTTAATTATAGCCTTCAGTCTGAGTTGTGCCCTACAACTTTTTAATTTTATTTGTCAGCTTTTCAGAAGCCATCACCAGTTTACCACCTTTGTCTATGTCTTGTATAGAGCCACCAATAAAAGCAGCTAGTGAATGTGTTTTCTTTCTGTTCTTTAGCTGGTGGTCTTTTGTAGATAAAAACAGCTGTTTGATCCCATTACCTTCAGTGTCCTTTAGATGCACACTTTTCATACACCACAGAAATCTATAATGCTCTTCTAATCCTTTCTTTCCAGCAGTTCAGTTACATTCCTGTGTGTCCTATGTCAAATTACAGTAAGCTATGCCAAACTTGCAAGGATTTGCAGCAGAGGGGAGATCCCCACAAGGCTACAAGAAATCATTGTAGTTCACAGTGTGGCTTTCTCATCCTTTTTGTGTCATGTTCCCTGAATAAAAAAAATAAGTAAGGGGTATAACACGCTCCTGTATAATTAGCCCAATTGGCAGGAGCCTCAGTTTTCTTAGCTTAGTTGTAGGTTCCTCCACAGCTTAAACTTGCTGGATTCAAGTATCGAAGTAGGGAAGAGGATAGAAAAATCCCTTGTTTCATTCGCTGGTGTGAAATAATGTAACACTAAATGACCTAAGTGTTTATTTGAAAGTGTTTCTCAGCAGGCTAATAATGCCACAAATACATACATTACAATGAAAACAGTAGTAGCTAATGCAAAATTCCAAGGACCGAAAGACACATCACAGAGGGCTGCTCAATAAAGGCTTAATATAAAATGTTAATAGGTTACCGTTTTAGTTGTAAAGCTAGTTACAAGGAGTTGCATAAGCGACGTGAAGATGGTGCTTTGAATTTGCATATATTGCTGTTCTGCATTTATTTCTAGGCATGTCTAATAGGGCACAATACCATCATATGCAATTTTACGTTTTAAAGATGTGCAACGATATTGCCCATTTTCAAACTCAGGCAGAATATCGGTGTTTTGTTTTCATTGCTGACTTTGCAGCATGTTTCTTTAGTTTGAGAAAACCCATTCAAAATCTCCTTTAATACCATAAATTTTACAGGCTATGTTCAAAATAAGAAACATTTTTTAAAAGTGCAATTAAAATCAGGGCTTTAATTCATTAAAAATTCATAAAGATTAAAAAACAGAAGGCTAGATTCTCAAGAGAGTATAAATTATAGCTGTATTTATTTCATTTGAGCTACAGTGATTTATCAAATTGAGGATCTGGCCTTTCCAGTGTAACATTAAGATAAATCTTGCTGTTAGGAATGGAATTATTTGTTCAAAGACAGCAGCTGGCTTAAGAGGATATTAATAATACTGAAGTTTACCTACTCATTTTTAATAACATAAGTTCATAGAACAGAATGAAAAGCCACTCTGTAAAAGCAGACTGAATAACAAAATCTAAAGTTTCTAAATCAAGGTATATTTAATTTAAATCTGCCCCTAAATCTGTATTTGAAGGAGTAGTAAGAAATGCAATCAAAGTAAACTTCCATTACTACTGCTTTGCTTTACTAGAGTTCAATACCACTTTGTCTCCAAGCAGGTAAGAGCAGTCGTATGAATTATATTTTTAACTGCTTGGTTTCATTTTAAAAAAATCAAAACCAAAACCAAAAACTACCAAAACTTGGAAGAATTACATCCTGATATGGAAGCTTTTTTAGTGAGTTTCAGAACATCCCAAATCTTAAATATTTTTTCAATGATTTATTTCCAAACCTATGATTATGAAAACTATTACTCCTACTCTTAAAAACTGAAAATTCTTAAACCGAATGAGATTAAACTTCCTGTTGTGGTGAATCAGTCTTTTTCTTAAATTAGCATTGCCGTGCTCTGTTCAGGTTGGCAAATACTAAAAGGGAAATTTTGTCTGAGGATAAAAAGAAAACAACTTGGTTTTGGTTGGTTTATTTTGAACAATAAAATTTGGAAGAAATATTCTTTATAACAGTTCCTTTATGGGCATAACCTTTCTTTAATTCTGAATTTGGAGCGATGCTTTCATAAGTGATTTTGGATTCCCTATTCTCTCTACTGTACAGGTACCTCACTCCCACTCAAATAAACCATTTTCAAGTAGGAATCAAAATACGCTGGAGAATTTCCGGCTTTATTACCTTTAAAATTTTACGTTTATATCTTATGTAGGTAGTTTGGAAACAAGGGTAAGATATAAACAATCAAACAAAACAGAGAGAGGCTAGAATATACTGCCTAACATACCTGTCATTATAAAGGGATGCTTTACCTCAAAGGCTGTGTAAGTATTGTTGTATTCCTTGAAATTTTGCTCACAGAAACCTCTGAATTTTCAACACTCGTTGAGAATTGACTACAACAGGGATGCATTCACATGCAGCAGGAGCAGCTGCTTACTAAAGGATATTTTTGCAGGAATAAAGCTCCATTTGTCCCCTAAGCAAGTGCGTCCATTTATTAGTTTTATTTTGTCATAAAGAATTCTGGTAGGCAAATATGCAAAATAATTGTTGGAATTCAAAATTCAACACCTCCCGGGGCGGGGGGGGGGGGGGGGGGGAAGAATATACGCAATATATCTGAAGGCGAATCTACAAAAATAAGTCTTGACTGATTCACCAGTAATGCTAACACTAATGAATCTTCAACCTTGTCCCTACGTGTAAGAGAGTACTTTGGAATTTCACATCTTTGGAGAAGAACTATTATTTTGTACAATAAATAATTATGGAAATGTACAAAGTAAGAAATAATTATGTACAGCATTGATAAAACAAATACCACATTGGCATAACTAAATATAACAGCAGCTATTACCTTTCTTTAGCATTATGTCTTAAAACTAATAACGGCTTGTTCTGCTTAGAACTTTACTTACACAATTGCACAGTTCCCTTTCTTTGGGTTATTTCTTTAGGCCACAGACCACTCCCATTCTTCGTCTGACGAAAAGATGTCATTCCAGACTGTGAAAGACTCAACTTCCTCTGGATCCTTGCTGTTTTGAAGGTATTTCAGACCGCCAGAAATACAGCCTCATCCGAATCCTTGCCGCTGTCTTCACTAGGCAAGCAGCCACCCCCACTTGGGGACCTACAGCTTAAGTCCTCCACACCAGACTCCTGGTCACTGTTAGCTGAGAGGTCGGGATCAGAGCTTTTCAGGTTGTCCTGTGTCAAAATCAGGGCTGAATCTTCTTCATCCCCTTGTGAAGGGCTCCGGGATGGGAATGATTTCAGATCACTGCTATACTCCTGGGGAGTGTTAGCTAAGCTGTTGTTGGAAGTAGAAAGCCCTAACTGCTTGCTTCGGTCTTGTTGCTTACTCTTGACTTTATTATCATTTAATTGTGATTTCTGAAGGTTCGCCAATCTCTGAAATAAAGGAAACAGTATATATTACATGGACACATTTAGAGCCCAGTGATGCTCTTATGTGTCTTTGCCCTTTAAAAAAAAACAAACCTAAACTAAATTCAGAGCCCAACCCAACTGACACCTTTTAAAACTGCCTACTTGTATTTATAGAATATGAGAAGTGCACAGTTTATCACAAACCAATGCTGAATTACAGCATCCTTCTGAATTACAGAGATAAATTTTCTTTCAGGAGTAGTGCTTGTGCACTAACACAGGTGAAATTTTATCCCAAAAGAGACAAAGCTGTGTGTTAAATGCAAAACATTCATAGTCATTTATGTGAGAACAAAGATGATGGCTGAACATCCTCATGCCGGAAAAGGATGTAGGACGTAGGGGGCTGTGCAGTGTATGGAGTTGGGTTCCATTTACCATCAGTTAAGTCTGGTACATCGAGATCAAGTGTTTATTACCTCTCCTAAGACCTCCAGCTCTTCTTCCAGCTGCTGAGTTTCTTCCTTCACTGCCATCAGATAATCAGTAACTGACTGTCGAGGATGGAGCCCCTTTTCAAAGCGGTTGTACATACCACTCCAGAACCTGGAATTGACGGGAAGGTCAGCAATTTTCTCATTTGGTGAGGTGGCCTCAAAAGACTTAAATACACACTCTTTTTTTTTCAGACACATGTTGTCCTAAATGATCCATCCATGGATTAATCATCATTAGAGTGCATACACATAAGTTCATTGAACATTTGGTAAGATTTGTGGTTCATTTGCACTGGGTCTGTCCTGAAGGTGCAACTCTGTGGGCGTACACAGGTTGAACCAATTCTAATAACAGAAAGGAAGGTGAATGTACCTTTGACTTAGACCACATGGCTGAGGGTGGTTCACTGAACACAAACTACTTCTGTATTAGTTTCTTGTTCTACACTACGGGCTACAGAGCAATGGTACCTATAAAACAGCCAAGGTTAAAGACAGTGTTTCATAATCCTAGTTCTCAAATGTTGTTTAACTTCCCATGAAGTCAACTTTGAGGTTCTGTATGCTTGTTTTTGGCTGGGGCTGGGGCAAGAGGTGCAGCTAGTTAACAGGTTTTTTCCCCTGTAAAGAAAGTTAAAAATCAGGATGGTGTCCTGTTCTCTTAAAATCTAAACTGACATTTTGAACTGGCCTATGAACTGGCCTACATGCATGAAGCATATACATTGGCAAGTTCTCTTCCTGTTCTGTGGAATTATTTGACAAACCTTTAGTTAAACAGCTGAGTTGATTTTTCATTTTCAGGAGGAAAGGACTCAAACTGTAAGTCTCATTCTAGCACTCCTGTCTTCTTGGCAATACATGGCTGCAGCCAGACTCCGAGTATGTAACTAGTTCACCAGACAGGTTAAATAACCAAGAGACCTGCCCTCGGCTGCAGCTGTCCAGCCAAGTAGCTGACAGATATTTTTGGAGCACATGCATGCTCCTTGGTGGTTTATTATTCCTACCCCAACAGTATACTGTTTAGGTCACATTCCCCCTGAAGTTTATTATCTGATAGCTCATGCTTGGAAATCTTCACACACGCAAGTAATTCCATTAAAATCAACAGGATTACTCATCCAGTGGAGGATCTGCAGTATTGGTACTTCTTTTATAAATCCCAGTATTCTAAAGGATATGATTATTGACTATTTTTAAATAGTTTTAAAGTGGATGTGACCTGGAATAGTAAATGTGCAAGATTTCAGTTTCTGTCATTTAGGATATTTATTGACTTTTTAACAGGTGCTTTTACTTGCAACTGGAAAAAAACTGATTAGTTTTACTTAAATCACAGTTTTCATTAATTTATATTCAAGTTCTCCTTAAGATTAATGGCACAAGTAATTACTCAAGTAACGTTTCTAAAATTACTGATTTTGTTACATCTTGAAAAAAACTTATCAAGTAAAACTTACTGTGTATACTTTGAGGTATAAGAACAACATGGAGAAAGGCTGCTTTTTGTGTTAGTAAACACTAGTTTTAGCAATGAAACTGTATGATTTCTTGAAATGTCCCTTTTTATTTTTGACACCAATTGATCCAAATAAACATCACAAAATCTTGGAATGGAAGAAGCTGAAGCAACTTTGAATTTAGAAACCACAGATAAGAACAGAACTGAAGGAGCATTTCTCAGTGGAAGAAGTGAGTAACTATGAAACTAGGACACACAACTAACAATATAGCTTTAATCTTAAGCTTCTTTTCGGACTAACGCTCCCTTGTGGAATGGTGCAGAGGTGTTGGCTGACTATGAGCACACAAGGAATCAACACGTTGCGTCTGAGACTGAATTTACTCTGCATAAGCTACCTTATGGAACAAGAAATACTTAAATACAAAGGCACTCCGTTCTGTACTAACACATCCTATAATGCTCAGTAGGAAGTGATACTACCTACTTGTACAAGAAGTTGCATGGAGCCATCTGTGGGCGCAGGGTCCCTTGGGTTTGACTGTGGTCTGCTCTGTACAAAGGATTCAGGTAATCAGCACGATTTTTCCACAAGTGAGCCCACAATGAATATGTTCGTTCTTGGATTCTGAAAAAAATATATGAAATAAATATATATTAAAGTCTCTACTACAATTCAGGTATAGCTAAATCTTGGACACGACATTCTAGTGCTCTGTACTACTCGTTTACAATCAGCTTTATACTTCCTTAACAGAACTAATCTTAAGTTATAAATATAGAAAAACAAAGACTCATATTCCTTTGTTGATCACTAAAGGCAAAATCCAATCCATTTCCCATAAAGCCAGAGCAGCTGGAGAGAGAAGATGGAGAGATGGGTTCCTTTGCGAGATGGAGAGGATCACTTCTATAAAATCAGTTTTCAGAACAATCTCTACACCAAAGGGATCCCCACATTTAAAAGCACTCCTATGCCACAGAGCTGCAGCTAGGTCTTGGGATCTGATGACCTGTGAAGGTTTTGGTTTTCAGTGGACCGTGGCACTGAGGCTGCTCTGCATTCAAGCAGTGAAAGAGACCGAATGGCAGCAGCGAGCAGTAACTCCCACCTTCCTCTCATTACTGACATGACCAGGATGCATGAGAAAAGCAGTAGGTATCATGATGTACCTAAGCAGCCAGGGCCCCATGAAACAGACGCGAGCATCGGCACTGCCAAGAGTGATAGTATTGTCTCTGTTTGGGCCTGAGGGCAGGTAGATTAATTCATAATTTATTTGAGGCCTGACAGCAGAATAGTTTGCTGACTCAGTCCTAGGGAGGGCTGCCAGACAAAAAGGCTGTTTGTAACAAAGTATCTGAGAGATCAGGACTAGAGAGTAATATTAGATCCAAAGACAAGTTAAAACACAGAAGCACAGTGACTCTTAAACCGAGTACTTAACTAGAGTAAAAATCACCTTGTATTACAGCTACAGTGACAGCTTGCCCTCCATGTTGCTAATGCCACAATAAAGGTAGGGCCACATGGCTGAAGGGCTAATGCTCTTGTCAGTTGTCACTAAGCCCTGTCACGCACACTGGGGATTACATTCCCAGCAGAGCCACATTGCAGAGGATCAACTTTTTTTGGTATTAATCTGCGTTGCCAGAAGATGACAGCCAAGAAGTCTACACTGCACCCCACGCCTTACAAAAGCACGTAGGCTGGCAAATGTCTGACTGCTCAATACACCACCACCCACAGACCCCACACGTAAACGTGCTACTAAAGACAAGACTCTCATACTTCAGCTCTCGTCTTTCCTTCTGGCTGTTACACAGGAAATTCCCAAACTGGCACGAATAGATATGATGCTGTATGTGGATGAGAAATCTCTCATTGAATTCAAAGGCACAAGGAAACTGTTCCATTAATTGCCAAACACACTCAATGAACTGGTCAATAACAGGGGATATCTCCTTTGGATCTCCATCTAAATTGCCGTACCTGAAACAAGACAAGATACCTTCAGTTAGAACCTGAAATCCTCTAGGAAAACTGAATTAACGCTAATAAAAACAAAGCCCTTCATTTTTAGTGTGCAATTACATCACAGGCATTAATTTCTGAAGTCTCAACTACTAGTATAATTTTTTACTTACAAAAACGATGCAAGATTCATGGACTAGAATGGAAGCAGAATTTACTTGCCTTACAGCTACTAACAGCTGGCTGCTGCATAGCCATGTTTTAATGCTATTAATATAAAGTTACACCACAGTAACATAAGTCATCATAGCAATGCCTGCAATGACTTAATAACAAAAACATATCTTAGATGGTTACTTAACGGCAGACCATTCCCAAAACCAGAAAACTGAGCAGGAGAGGAACAGAATAACCTTAGCAGAAAAGTTTAAAGCTGTCCTCTCTTGGTGAAATTTTTAGAAAGTGGGAAATGTTTACATGCTCCTATAACTATCAAGTGAACATTAAACTTTCTGTCTATAAAAATGTCTCTTGGAACCACTTGCAATGAAGAAAAGGAGCCTAAAAATATAAAACACATAGAAGTAAAAAATATTTTATAAGTCTATGTAATAGGAAGAAGCATTTTCAATCAATTATTCTGCTTCTCTAGTGTGTGTGCGCACGTGTGTATATATGCACATATATATATCTTTGCCAACAGAGTGGAACTCCATAAACATCTAAAATCGAAACTTCTAATTCTACAATTATTATGCATCAAAGAAAACATATACTGATATTGTACTGCAAACCAAAGCTATCAGTGGTGATGACATTTCATAATATCTTTCACCACTGACAATAATAGACATCTGGCAGTATCATATTAAATGTAGTAATTCCTGCTGGACTTTCACAGGTGGTGTGGAGCTGCACAGATTTCCTGAAAGTTTTTTTGTGTTTTTTTGAAACTAGAACAAATTTATATTCAAATCAAGCAATATAATGTAATTGAACTGAATATAAAAATTGCATTTTTTATTTTTACAGATACTAAAAGGCAACACAAGAAAGAATGAAAATGTGGGTATTTGTCCATGTTGAAATAGATAAAGTCTTCAAACATTTTAATTACATTACAGCATTTACATAATGGATGAGCAAAATAACTTGTCCACATAGATGACCTTCCGCTTCCTTTTACCTGACATTTCTGTACAAATCCTACTGCCTTCCTTGGAACATAGTGTAATAGGAAGGGTGTATTTTACTTAACAGATAACTTGCAGGCATGCCTAAGATTAAGTGCTGTCCTGGAAGATGTAGACTTTGCTGAACAGGGACTTACACTTGGCACTACTGAAAGATCTGCTGGAGCCCAAAGGGATTTTGCAAGCCGCGCACATACTACTTTTCTCTTGCGTGGATCTCTCAATGCTCGTAGCAACTGCAAGACATGCATTCAGGATTCCCAGTAGCAGTCTTGGAGCGCATATATAAGAAAAGACTGATATGAAAATATTTCCCTTTGATTTTTCCAGCTAAATTATATAGTAGGAGAAAAGGGTATGGTGGTTTCCTGAGGGTATTCTGTTGGTATGCTTTGAAAGGCAACAAGGAAATAAAAGTGGAATGGCAGCGGTTACTGACTACATTAAAAAATATATATAGAAAAACTTCAGCACTGCCTTACCTGTGGTTAAATTTATGACCAAAGGAAACCCAGTCTTTTTCAATTAACACCTAAAATGAAAATATTGCATTCAGTGTTGTGAGGCAGAGCTGACACACCTTGAAGCAGGCAGAAAAGTGGTGTAAACAAGCAGTATTGGAATCCCAGTTAATTCTTAGAATAAGCAGAAAAGTGACAAGCAAGAATCATATAAGCAACAGGTATTAGAACCCCAGAAAAATTTTAGACTAAGCAGAAAAATAACAAACAAGGAGCACCACTGTGAACTCAAGACAAAGTAGCACTCTTCATGGATGTAGATAGGATGCCAATATTTCAACACAACTTCAATTAGCTTGATTCATTATTTCTAAAATAGAACCTAAAAATGTTTCAAACCTCTTTTAATGCATGACCAGTAACTCGATAAGCATTCCTAGATGCTTTTTCAGTGCTGATTTGCTTGGAAAAGGAACAGATTTTCCAACATAGCTGCTCTTTGCAATCTAACATCTAGGGAGCACAAGCTTCTGACACTCAAAACTTCACTGATCCTTAAAAATGAATACAAACTCCTGCTTGCACCAAAGCTCCTTGGGCTGCAAGAAAGTCTCTTGGTCAAGGTGAGGAAAAACAATAAATGGATACCCAGCTGACCTCCACCCTCGATAACATTTCATACAGAAACTGGGAGACTGTAACTCAGACAGATAAAAACCTTCCTTCCTACTCAAAAAAAAAAAAAAGCATATTTAAGGAAAGTTTCTTTTCCATTAAAACCAAAGATATTAATCTCAAATGATGCCATAAAATTTTTGCTTACTCTGTGAAAGAGAACCTGCTTACCATAAATCCCTTCATACTTCTGTAATATGGATCCAATAGAAGGCTCGCTACCGAGCAAACCTGGGCTGTCCTATCCCAGCCATCAGAGCAGTGAACAAGCACACTCACACCTTCCTCAGCCACAGCCTAAAGGTACAGAAAAAGTCAGAGAGATTTCACAAGCAGGTGGGAAGGCAATGATAAGAAAGAAACAGTGAGACAGCGCAATATAAAGAGTATTCATCTGGGAACCAGGAAACTTTGTTCTTTTTTTTTTTTTTATTCTGCCACAGAGTTCTTGAATTATGTTGAGCGTTATTCCTCTCATTTGAAAAGTCTTAATCTCATCCCATCCAATACAATGCGGTGGTTGCAGCATCACCTGTTTATGCTCCACAACAGGAGGATGTGGGATTCATTTCACTTAAAATAAATTAACCTGTTAGAGCAGATGACTGTCTAAAGTAAATTCAGATGCTGCTAATGCTCTAACTCACATACCAGCAACAGAGCAGCCATATTTGCAATGTGGCTCTTCATTTCTTGATGGTAATGTCAATAACGGTAGTGTGTGCTTCCGATGTCAGCGCTAGCGTGGATATTATTACAGCACACTGCATTGCACAATGATGACATACTTCTAGAGGTTTGTAGGGAAGCCTGTGGTAGTGATAAACTTCCATGTCTAATAAGCAAGATTGTATCAGTATCTTTAATGTAAATATCTGGGGAGAGATGATCCCATTTTATATGTAACACATAAAGAAGAGATCATAATCAATTCTCCAAAGCCTGGTGTTTTATTATTTTTGGAACTTCGAGGGCTTTTTTTAAATTCGAAGGGTTTTGGCCTTTGTCATTTCTAAAGAGAATCAAATTTAGAAAGCAGAGAAATAAAATAGCTTAGGAAAGATACTGCTTAGAAAAACAAACATTTAAATTCAGTTTAGGCTTAATAGGGAACGAGCAATAACAATAAATTATCTATGTTTCTCTCAAGAGACAAGTAAGTTCTACCAAAATAGAACCCCTGTGGGCAGGAGACCAACAACTGAGAACTGGGAACTGTACAAATAAGAACCAGTCAAAATGCATGCCTGAGGAGACACGAGGCTAGCAAGCATACGGACAAAGGATACTTTTTTTTTGACAGTATTTTAAGACTAGTCACTGGGGAAAAGTTGGCAGGAGCTAATGTAAATGACCTGATTCCTATAAGCTGATGAAAGCTAGCAGGGCTGGGAGAAATAACAACATGTGCATTTATCCTGCTGAGCAGGAAGAAGCAAAACTAGAGAAATAAGCAGTTACTGCAGAGGGAAACCCATGAATTTTTATCCATATAGTTGTACGTAGCGAGTCATGTGGATAAAATCGCCTTTAAGAAATTATAATAGTAATCTCAAAAATAAGAATTGAAACAGTAAAAGGCAGAGCACAAGGAAGGAGGTAATAAAATTAAAACTACTGTTGGTTGATGACAAATATTTGCATTACTTTGGATGGGATTAGGAGAAATAATTTTTTATCAAAGCCAACAACTGTTTCCTGAAACAGTTCTCAAGTATGTAAGAGTAGAGGCTACTAGAAAGTTTTTCCAGGGTAATACACCGGAGTTGTTTTAGGAGGTGAATTTAGCTGGTCCCTAAATAACTCAGGGGAGATAATACAGTAGCTAATATTCCTATATTACAGCTACCATGCAAAGAAGTAGTCCTAAAACAGAAACCTTCAACAAAGAAAATGCCCAGAAACCAGTAGAGAAGGCTGGGGAAACAGGGAGAGAAACAGTGACAATCACTCCTGGGGAGTAAAGTAAGGGCATTGAAATACCTGGCATAACAAGATACAGGTTAGTAGAGGCTTCAGTACATATGAACTCTTTGGTGAAAAGAATACACACTTTTTTTCCCACCATATTAGCAAAATATCCACAGAACAGCACCTAAGAATCATCTCTCCTCATATATGAAGCATTGCAAGGTGGGGGGTTTTCAGATAAAACATCACTGAAGATAACAGAAGTTACCCACAAGCAGAGAATTTGGTCCTCACTTTCTGTATCTGGTTAGTCCAAGTTTTGTTCTCATTTTACACACTTTACCTTTGCAATAAAAATGCCAGCATCCATAATGGCTTTGATATGCTTCAGCCAGCCAGAATTTTCTAGGCCCCAGAGAAAGTCACTCATTGAAGGTGATTTCAGCTCACAAACTGCAAAATAAGCTACATCTTAAATGTACAGTTGTTACAGTCCCTTAAGCTTTCACTGACTGTTCAACCTAAGAGTTCTCTCTTCAGATACCCCTGGTGGCAAATATCCATCCTTTGAAAAGAATGGCTACTTCACACTCAAACTTCAACTTTAAACCAGAAAAAAGCACGAAAGCATACATTCGAAAAATGGTGCTGGGTCAAATATCACACAATATGTTGATTTAGGTTAAAAAGAGAAGCTGTTGCAAACAGTTTACCAAACACACCCTTCTATGCAGCACAGACTTTCCAAAATTGTGTTGGGAGTGAAGTTTTCAAACCCCTGAGGGGGGTATATTCTATTTAATAATGAGGGCTTGGAAACAGAAAGCATACGATTGCTGCTGCCGGACAGGCAGCCAGCCACCTGAACTGTGCCACAGCCTCCTCATCCCAGCCACATTTGGTGATGAAGTTCTATAAGAGCAGGCCCACCAAACCCAGCCTTCAGCATCACCACAGGATGATGGTGTTTAAGAAAAAGCAATTGACTTGTCCCTGAATGAAACCTGATTAAAACTTCACTTGTAGCCAGAAATTATTCTGATGGTGAGGAAAAGCCATAACTCATCAAGGAAAATATTTTCCTGAAAACTTTCCAAGCTCTGTGCCATGTTTAAAGAAAAAAAAAAAATCTCCCAGGTTTTACAATACTAGGTTGTATCCAAGTGTCTTTTTTTTTTTAATATTACAGAGTTTGTGACATCAGAAGAAAAGAAAAGGGCAATCGGAATCTAATTCAGATACCTGACTCCAGCAGTAAACAAATACTCAGCAATATTTGGTGCAATCTAGTTTCAAGAGTGACATACTAAATTCACCACATAGATTACATGCTTATTTTGATCCATTGTAGAATTACACTGTCTTTTAAGGGAAAAGCTATTAACCAGTGAAACACATTTAAGGAATACAGTGAAAAAGGTCATGGTTTTTACTGAGTTCATGTATGATCTGTGAAGTAATAATGTCTTAGTAGGTGTCTCATCCTCTGGCAATATTCTATAAGACTCAGTTAATTACGGCCATTATCACCAGTGGCAAAACTTTAGTTTCCTTCAGTGTAAATGAAATATAATTTTACAGGCCAAAGTCAGAGTTTAAACCACATCTGAACATATCCAACTATCTGAACTCCATTTAATTCAGGGTCAAGATAGCATAATGTGTCCATATGAAGTCTTGCAATCTTTGTACATAGGACCTCTTCCAGATGGTTACTTTAAAAGTCATTTTTGCAGGATATTTATAAAAATGCATAGATAGCAGCACTGAAAGCAAACAGCTTTTCACATGATTAATGCTCCTGTGCAGATGGAAGCATGACCAATTAGTAGCTGAATTCTGGCTGAAGCTGCTGTCTCTGTTTACAAAAGCCCAAGGTAAGGCTGAAATAGTGCTTTGCTCATTCCCACTACCAAATTAGAATCAATATTTACCGACCACTTCACTGAGCAAAGTTCAGACTGTCCTAAAGGCATACACTGTATATTTCACATGATTTTGGCTACCGATCTGGACCTTAATACAGAATTCAATTACAAATTCAATTATGAGGCTTATCCTAAGGGAAAAAGGCATTTCCATCTCAGCAGAAAAGGTACCAAAACCTTCGAGAAACAAGATCTGCTGCACCTGCTGTTGGGCACAGGAAAATCAAGAGTCCCTGGGCAGAGCTCATAGCAATCCAGTAGTGCTCCCTTCCCCAGGGGGGGAGGAAGAAAGAGAACACGTGGTGGAAACTGGCTCTTTCACCAGCAAAAGTACCAGAGGAGGATGCTGGGCCAGCTCCCCCACCTCTGGCAGCACAGCCACAGGTAGAGGAAGGAGTAAATGCTGTGGGCCAAACCCTCAGACACTCTTTCTGGCTGGTTTGTCACTGAGGTCCAAGGATCAGAGGGCTGCTCTTACATCAGCAACTACTGCTCCTGGTATGAGGGGAGAAGCTCATATTTGCTGTTTAAATACAGACAGGGAGCATGTGGGGTCATCATCTCCATGCACAACAAACGGGGGTCAAGTCTTGGTTGGCCCCTGGGTCTACGGCAAAGCTCACCCCATCGCAAATGCCCAACAGCAGCCTCAGTCAGCCCTTGAATCTTTACTGAGAAAAGTCCTTGTGCAACATTTCCTCCTAATATTAAAAACTATTTCAAGTAGGTTGTGCACAGGATCAAAATTATCACAAGGATCTTCACATTCCTCTCTCTTTAAATGAAAAATATATATATATACACAGTATGCTAAAGCAATATGAGGCAGCATAAATCAAATTTTTTTTCCTGAGAGGAAATTTCAGCATGTTGAAATGCATTTTACTTCCGGAGTACAGTCAAATCTCAACATTTTTTGCAGATTCTGAAAAAATTTTCATTACCCTACAAATTTAATTATTTTATAATGCAGATATATTTTTAAAAAAATTAACCTTATACAGGAGTACATATATGTTAAAGTTAAGATAAATACTATTGCTAGAATTAAAGTCAGTAAAATCATAAAGCTGAAACCAAATTATTTTTATCTACTGAAATAAATTATTTACATTATTGTTAAGTACCAATTAATTTCTCCAGCTTTTTCCTAAAGAAACTTAATTGAAATGAACACATTCCTGATATAAGTGCATCGTCCAATGGAAAACTGAATAATCAAGTTCTGTTCAAATTTCCTCAACATTGGAAGTTATTTAAAATTGTATATTGAAAATAATCTGCAGTCTCTCATGTGAGAAAGATCCTCCAACCTTTACTTCTGCTTAATTCCAGTAAGTTGGATAAAATTGCCCTTGCACTACTGCAACACATCAGACCCATTTATGTCTTGGTGTCCTTTTTTCCATGCTGTACACTTCCAAGCAACAATGCAGCACACATTAAACTAAGAGCAGTTTTCACCAGCCTCACATATTTTCAAAGGTTTTTATGTACGTTGTAACACGTCACAACAGATCACGAGCAGCAGACTTATTTTATAATGTTCGTAGTGTAATGTGATGTTTTACATTAGAGATTCACCTAGGTATGTTTACGTACTCCTTGATAAAAATTTAAAGCCATATTAAACGTATGTTATCATCGTTCTTGCCAGATTTTTTGGTTCTGGTTCCCTTTGTATGCACCAGTTGGGTAATAAATACCCAAGGTCACTAGAGAAAGGCGACTAGAGAAACAGATGAAGGGACACTGATACAAATGGAAAAAAGAAATACCACACAGCTCCTTACATGAAAAAAGCCCTGCTCATACACCGAAAGTCAGAAGATTGTTAAAAAAAAAAAAAAAAAAAAAAAACAAAAAAACCAAACCCAACCAAATCAAACCAAACCAAACAAAAAAAAAGTACTTGAAAGTTCAACTGCTTGAAATTGTTGATTTAGCTTCTCTAATTTCTAATCTTATCAGCCAGGTCAATAAATATCAGCTTTCAACATAGCAAATATAAAACCTATGAAAAAAGCAGACATTTTGAGCATATGGCTCATTTAAAAAGAGATGCTAAGAAGTTATGCCCCCCAAGCAGCCTGAAGTATTAACGCATTAGAAATTACCTTGTTACATGTCAGTCTGGGTCATGGGCCTATGTCATGAACTTTTGGCTCAAAAATAACACACAGCACTGTCCCGTGCAGCCAGGCTTGTTTACTATTTTAACTTTGATAGTCTTAAGCTGAACAAAGGGACAGGTTTATTCACCTGGCCTCTCTCCTAGCCAAACAAGACTTTGCAGTGAACTAAAAATCCTTCTGTTTTCCTTCCAGAGACCCTTAGACCAAGGAACTAAGTAAAAATAAGTCATGAAGAAAACGACTATTTTACCTGCATCACACTTCACTGCCGGTTTTCAGAAACTGCTCTTATTTGAAAACAGAGCACAGCTCTCCTGTCATGGAAAATGCAAGCCCTTCTTAGATCTAAAATTCACGGTTGCATACAGATGCTGAGAGACAGATGAAGGATAAAAGAGCACAGACAGAGCGTCAAGTCAAGAATGGCTAGATCAAGCTGATTGAGGAGGTGACAGAAGGTGTTGATGATATACATGAAGTAAATACTGAGAATCTGTAGAGTGGGGTGAGCACTATTTACTATCTACTTGTTTAAAGTCAACAAGCCATCAAGGGTCAAGGATAGCTTATTTATTCTTACCCTTTTCCCAGAAGGCCTCTAAACAGCAATGAACTCCAAATATTAAATGGCAGTACAAATGTGCTCATTTAGACACTGATAAGTATTTATAAAGCAATTATTATTAATTTCCATGGGATTATGAAGGTGCTGAATAGTTCCACCCACTGACTGCGAGTTTCATAAATAAATCTGATGTGACATGCTCTATACAGGGCATGGGTAAGTTTCCATTAAAATTCACAGTCTAAAATGCATGACTACCTTATTGACCACATACAAAAATCAAACCATATCTTTAAAAAAAAATCCTGTATTTTCTACTAGCATCAAAGTGATTTTTTTTCATGATACCATCAAACTGTAAACTGCAAAAGATGTAGTAGAAGTAAGGTGTATTGAACTCTAATTTTGTCATTAAAGTAAACGATATCTGGATTTCACCCATGAAACAAGGGGTTCACACAATTAGGAAACCACCAGTAGTTGGGATGATGCCCCATTGCACAAGTCCCATTAGCCAGCAGGCAGCTGCATTCAGCGCACCAGGCAAAAGCCTCTTTTCATACACGTTTTTCACTGCTGCCAATTTCAGAGTAGTTATCCTGATCTGTGTGACAGAAGGATCAATCTTTCCCCTAGTTTTCAATAAAGAGTATTACCTTCAAGCATTTTCTGCAGACTATTTCTCATGACATGGATATTCTCAATGCCTATGAATTGAAACTTAATGTTGGAGTAGTTGTCTTCATTTTCATATCCCTTCCCTGCTGCTCTGTTTGCCATTGCGTTGAGCTGAAAAAATTAAGGAAAATTGGATGAAAACCAGTAGCAAATAGATTCTTTTCAAAACAATGCTCATCGTCTACTGCAATAAATCAGAGTGATTTAAATCAGGCACAATTAGGAAGCATTTATCACAGTGTCAACACAACAGGTTAGGAATCAGGGATCTGTTTACGGCCTATTGCAGGGCACTGGGTTGCTGAGGCTCTGACCTCTATTTCACACACTTTGAGTGAAACTTCATTAGTGAAGTCAGACACCAAAAAACACAGCTTATGTAGGGCTCCTCTGCAAGAGCATAAAGGTTTTAATTTGTTTTTTTAAAGGCTACTCTCTTTTTGATCAGCCTTATGTTTACTAGCAGAATATACCCAGGAGGTGGCAGTGTCTTATCTGCCACGCCACTGTTTCATAGCATATGTACACTGTAATGTTGCCCAAATTACTGTTTTACTCCTCAAATCATCCAAAAGTTGAAACAGCTTACTTCTTTGAAGCCTGGAATAAGGAAGAGAGAGTTGGAGGAGTTTTTCCTAAGTTTATAGTATCTTGGCTCTAGTTGTGTAAGACCACAAAAGATTTGAATTGACAAAATTACCACAAATATTTTCATCTGCAATGCAGCACTATCAAATATTTTGCTGTGCTTCAGCAAAAAATACATTGAACTGGAAGCTGGAGTTTTGTCTTTGAATCTGTTACTTGCTTCCTGGCATGGGAAAGTCACTAAATGATGCGTTAGCTCAGTTTTCCCAAGCGTAAAATTAAGTGTTTTTCAAATGTTTATTTCCCCACCCTTTTCAGATTCTTGGGGGGAAAAGAAAACTATCTGCCAAGCCCCTTATGCCAAACGTTGATCTCTGGGCTGAAAACTAGAGCTGATAGATATGAATTAAGTACTTTTACTTTATTACCCTATCTTTTTTAAAATTTTTTAATAGCAAAATCTCACTGCCCGACAGAAAGAAATTGTCTTTTTGCACAAAGTCCCTGCTGTTCTATGAAATGCACACTGAAAAGCTGGGGAGCCTTTGAACTTCCCAAGAAATATGAAGGCCCCAAGAGTAACAAAGCGGCCCACAGTGGCAGAACCTCCACGCCTCCAAGCACAACTAACAGCTTCTGTTCAGGAAAGATGTAAGAATTAAATAACAATGGATATCGCACATCCAGCCTGAAGGGCACTAACAAAGCTTTTGGAGAGACCTTATGAGGTATCAGCTGGACAAAAATTACTCATCTTCATTGCAGTGAGAGCCAATGCTCATGAAAAATCAAAACAGCATCTCTCTTAGGCATTGCCTAGGGGACAAAAGGCTATGCAGATAACTCTGTTTCCAGTTTATTTCCCAATATCAGAAGCAGTACTATTGATTTGCTGCTTCTGTGGTCACTTCTGAAACTTGCAATAATATACTTCAGTACTTGGCTAATGTTATCACAGGGTATACAAGAATGTGTCTCTTCCTGATCTCTTCCACCCCAAAGATACATATGTCTGATACTCAATTTTGTTTTCAAGCCGAATGCAGGCAGTTGAGTAGGATTGATTGTCTGCTCCATCTGAGACGAACAAGCTAGCTTCTTTACGCCATATGTCAAAATAGGTTTCCATGGACCAAATTTGACCTCTTAACTTTCAAAGGAAACAGCTAAAGACTAAAAGCTTTTTATGCCATTGTAATTTCATTTTAGATACATAAGCAGACAGGCAAGACTGCTTTTCAATTCTTTTATTCTGTCCAATTTAATATGTGAAGGTAGGGGATTTTTTTACCATCTTCACACTTGCTAGCACATCCACTCCCATGAGCAGAACTTGGCAATAGGAATACATAGTTACATTTGTGGACTACCATTAGGAATTGAAAGATTGCATGAACTTCATGATACAACAGAAGGAACCACGCTATAAGATAGGACTCTAGACAAAACCCCAGTGTTTTAAATTTACCCAAGTCTTGCGTAAAACTTCTTTTAGTTTGTAGTACGCGATTCAGGAAAAAGTGAAGGCAAAAAAAATATTATTTCTTGTCCATCAACCGGCAGTCTGCTGATGTTTTTTTGACTATCAATGAAAGATAATTTTTAAAAAAAGATATAGCCTGTGAACAGCATGTCCTTTAAGGACAGAGTCCTCAGTGTGACTTGCTAGAATGATGTAAATTATCTACTGAATCCTAATCTTTCTCTTTTGTAGTAGACACCAGTGTTCTAATATAAACAGTTGAAGCAGTCTCTCTCTGCAATATCATATAGCTTCAGGAAGAAACATCTGTACACATGAGTCTAAACCACCAGAAACCCCTGAAACCCTAAATGAAAAACATCAAGCCCCCAACTGACCTCATCCTCAGTACAATAAATGCTATTAAATGTCTCTGCCACCGAGCAATTTTATTACAGAAATCCTTCATTAAGGCAGTTTGAAATGGCCCTCTTTAAAAGCAAATAAATATAAGGTTAAATTTGCAAGGCTTTCTGACACTCATTTATTTTAAATATTGTCAGTTGCCAAACTTTGCAGCTGCCACAATATTTACTAACAAGTTTTCCACATCACCTACCAAAATTCCATCTGTTGCTCTTAAAGTAGTTGTTGCAAAGGTCTCTAAATTGTGCCTGTCCTCACTTAATCTCAGCAAATATGAGGAGACAACCTCTAAAGGAAACACAGCTCACTTGCCAGATTTCCTGGCATCTTCTTTAAAGTGGAGACTAACCGAGTCCTGTCTTGTTATAACGAGTTATAGAACTAATTTGTTTTACTCGTAAGCAGTAAGTTTATATTAGCTTCTTCTGTAAACACATAGAGGAAGGAGAAAGTGAAGAAAGACAGTAGCCTAAGTAAAGCTCTGTGCATGGTCATCCTGGTATATTTAAGCAAAGGGGAAGCAAAGCTTTCTTCCACAGCCAAAGCTTTTGTTTTGTAGATTATCAAGTGCAATGAGGGACAGCATATTCCAAGAGCACTTGGGAATGGTGAATTCACTGGCCCATCAGTGTTCACCATCTTTGCAAGGAACCAGTTCTGATGAGAAGAGACAGGTAGTTTTTTAGCTTCCTACAGCCATGGGAAACCTTGCACCAGACTCAGCAACTAACCTTTACATTTGTTAAAGGTTCCCTGAGGAATGCCAGGAACAGCTTGCACTGATATCTATCACTTCCTACATGCTCTAAATTTTTACATGCATTAGGAGCTGCAAAATTAACTGTAACAGCTGTAACAATGCTGTATTTGGCACCTAGGATCACAGAAGCTTTAGAAAACTCGGTCCATTCTTGTAGCACAGAGGGACATAAGTAGGAATCTGTGCATACAAATTTCTTTACATCGAAACTTTTTTTTTTTTCCAGAGAAGTTCAATGAAAACAAACAGCTTTAATCTGCTGACTTGCTCCTGAAGAAGCCAGCATTGCTGGAAATATGCCATTGTTCATGACTGAGTGAGCCAATTTCACTCACTCTGCGTAAAGTACAGGATTTTTTCACTGCACACAGGACGTATCTCACCAAAATAATTTACCAGAGAAGTTTACAGGATGGGACCTTCCTATTATTACCTTGCAAAACATAATTAATAGCCAAGTCAGTAACTCTTTAGTAATAAATCCCATCAATGAGCAATCTCCTTAATTAGGAAGAGTACCAATATCATCAGCCAGGAAATGCTAATCTATAAATATTATCACATACAGAAAACTGTTAAACAAGCGTTATTTAGGCAGCCAGTCTGTAATTCCTATCCAAAACCTGCTCTGATCACAGTTGTACCAATCCTTTCCCAGGGTTCAGCACAATTCATTTTCTTCAGGACCAAGAGTAAGGCGGTACCATCCTCGTCTTCCCAATAAAAGAGAGGAAACTGAAGGTCAAAGTAATCACCAAATTACGAAGTACAATGACACATCCAAAGGCCGTATTTTCTGGCTACTGCCTCCCATTACAGCTGTGAGCGCTCAGCACTTTCCCACCAGCCCCCAGGTCTTCAGTCAATCACCAGCCAGACAGGCTCCTTGTTTCTGCTCCAGCTCTGCCAGGTTTGCCCTTCCTCACTCCATTCCTCATGTTTCTCAGCTTTAGCCACCTTGCCCTTTCAGGCTCCATCTCCTGATCTCAGGATGCTGAAACAGCTTCTTTGTCCCTTTTCCTCAAGCCTTTGCTCTCATTTTCCCCACTACAGGTCACCCTATATCTACGAGGGATTTTGTGGAGATTTGCCCTTTTGGTTTCTTTTCCTTCACGTGCTTCACTTCAGCAGGGAAGCTTCTGATAGTGTGAGAAAGAACATATCCCTGCTCCCACCTCCAGGCACTGAAGACTCTCTAGTCCTCATCACCTTGAGCTGTCTGCTAGCATGCCAAATTTGGACACAAATTTTGTTAACTTTCATCCTCTTCTAGAACATTACTGAGTTTCTGTGTTTCTGCACAGCGTAAGTTTTCTAAAGCTTTTATCTTGGCCAAACATTTTAGTCAACTGCAGAGATATGGTGTCTGAGATCACTATTTACCATATTTCAGATTCTCTCTCAAAACCACAGAACTGCTGGAGGTATTCTAAGAAGGTCTCCTCAATTCTTGTAACCTGAGTAAATGGTCTTTCTTTAGGCTTATACACAGGTTGTTGAAATTTTCCCACTTGCAAGAGAAATCTTCCATGGAAAATTTTAATATAAGCAGGCAGAAGTTTGCAACATTACAAAAAACTGTAAATAAAATTTTATAATGAGAATTATTTTTCACTAGCCTCATCAATTACATAGCTACTGATAGTTCCTCTGTGTGTGGAAACAGTTACTATTCCAAGTTATTTTCCTGAATCCTAACATTTTGTTAAGAATAAAAAAAGAGAAAAGCTCAGTGTAACCAAAAAAATTCTCTAAGAGGTAAAAATGTGGGCAAGGTTCCTAGTTAAGATTCCCCTGATAAATCCTGATTTACCTGTGGAGTTACACAGGTGCAACTAAGATCAGAAGCGTGGTCAATCATTTGGACTGTGCATCCTCCCTAATGTACTCAGCCCAGATTCAGTCCTGCTATGTGCAAGAAATTCAGTGTACTTACTTTGGGCCGAGTGTCAACAACGTATATGAAATCACTTCCTGGATTTGCTTTTCTAATGGCCTGGAGCATCTGTTCATCCTCAAGGCATCGAGCACTAAAGCCAGATAAAGGCTGGCTGCTTCTACATATGGAGGCCTGCATAAAAACAAACAAACAAAAAATCAACACAGTTATTAAGCAGAAATTATTTAGTATCCAGAAGCATTTACAAAACCAGCTCATTAGATGTTTGCATAGGCATACAGTTACATGGGAAGGGCAGAATGGTAAAACGAATTACAGGTTAATAAACAAATTCATTTTTAAAAGGCAAGGAAATATTAAAACAATACAACCCTATTGGCAGAGGTCTAATCTTGAATCCCTGTTTTAGAGCTATTTTAAATATAGCATTTCCCTAAAGTGGAATAACTCCTGAAAAGTGGTCTCCAAAGGATGCGATGAGTACAACATCGCAATGACCAGAACACTGATACAACATGAAGAATGGGTCCTTTCACATTGTCACTCACACTTACCAGTTATGATACTGATGACACCCGACTTGCACCAATACATGATTTACTAAAATGCCTGAGACACCATGAGTACAGGAAACAAAAATGCATAATACATAGCTAGATCACTGATGGTGGTGTATTTTTAGCACTGCCTCTGGAGAAGATCTTACTGCATGGGAAGTGGGTCAGGCAGCCTGACTCCTGGAGTATATTTATTAATCAGTGCTATTGAAGAAGGCAAGAGAATTTCTCCACAGACCCATGAGGATCAGCCCTCCAGATGAAACTGGGAAAGACGTAACAGAATGTGAAGTGGGTCAGCAGGGAGGTTTTTATTTCTGCTAGGCAGAGGGTAGCTAGATTCGTAGAGGGCAAGGGGCTAATACATGCACTTTCTAAGTACTGAACAGGAGCATGAAGAGAATCTGCCTGCCAGAGGCCGTGACCCATGCAGACTGCCCTACAGATTATTTATTACTGTGAGAGGGACATGCTCATTTTCCGCCATGTCTTCAAACTATCAGTAGTTAGTCAGTAAAATACGGATCTTTAATACAGAAATCCCGAATTGTGTGACAGTCTGTTCATACTTTATTAATAGTTTTTGTGGATTGTTAGTTATCTAGAGCCTTTCCTGCTGACAAGCCTGCATTCCAGTGATTTAATATATGCTTATACCTCCTTTGCATGAAGCAAAAGGTACATATTAATATGTCCACAACCTGCCATTTTAATAGAAGGAAGACATTTCTCTCTCATTCATAGTGTACCATACACAAGGCAGATATGGCCCTCCAGATTAAGGTTGAAGTTAGGGCTGTAGATGAAAGTTAGGATTCAGGGAAGTATGGGCTGGAGCCCATTACATTATATCATCCTGGGGGCCCAAAGGTGGGAGGTAGGAGCTGGCAACAGTATGAGAGAATGGCTTGTCTGTCATGTTAGGCTTGCAGTTAAGATCATGTTTAGCCCTAGCTTAAGAGACAGTTGTACTGCCAGTACTTCAAACCTAGGAAGATAAACTGACCCAGTGACCATTAGATACCCTAATAGGGAATCATTACCCACAATATCCATTAAAAGATCACCTCCTTCTGACCCAGGCCAACTGCTTCGGATGAGCATGTGTTGTCTATAAAATTCTTGGGCTCTGTTTAAAATTAGGGCAAGAGATGGGGTCATGCTTTGCTATTACACAGGCTCAAAAGATAGTTCCAGATTTTCATCTTATAATATTCACACAGGTCCTGTAAGATGCAGAATAAGGTGTACCAAAGAGCTATGAGAAAGTTCTGGGTATGAAAGACCAAAAGAGTGGCACCCATCTCCCCTGCATGCGTCAGACCTCTTCCCAACCTGCTGTGGCCATAGTTGTTCCATGTCTATCATCACAAACCTATCCCAGTCCTGCCCCTTACTCTATTAGCTGGCAACCCATGCCAACCTCCAAACTTACATGGAGGTATTTCCTTCAACATTCCCAACCCTCCTCCTAGCCCTTTGAACCGTGAGGATCCAGGAGTAAATGTAATACTTCAGATCCTGCTGGTCTGAACCTTAATCTGAACTCCAACCACAACGGGAAAAAGACATTCAGGCTGAAACCATGAAAGTCATCCAAACTGGATCACTATATAATGGAATCTAGCTGATCCCTGATACTTTTTCTTTCACTGAGATTTGGAAATGTCCAAGTGTTTTGAACCCTAGATATCTATATTTGGACTTAGTTGACCATGCAAAGTGATTGATTTTGAAAATGTTGGCCCTAATGAAATATTAAAGATAATATGCAATTTATACAGGGACTGTATTTACTATTTAAATCTTCCTATTTCGTTGTCAAATTCATAGATGTTTATGGAAGCAGAATTCTGATGAAATAAGGGTTAAAGAAGGATTTAAAATAATGTCTCATTCCTTCCTTCTGAAGCTTAAACGTATGATAGGGGCCACTACAAAGATAAGATTTCCATAGAGACTGTAGCTTATGATTCCTGCTTGTGACATGCTACAGAATTATCTCCCATCCTGCAGGCCAGACCCTACAGGCATCCTGCAATCCCACACCAGCTCTGTCTCCTGGGAAGTCCTGACCATCTCCCCACACTAGGAAAGACCTCTCAATGCAGTTGGCAGTCTGGGACTGAAACAGAAGGAGATGTTAGGCACATAAATGCTTTGTGAGTACAAAGGAGACCTTCCTTTGTACAGAAGACACCATCCTCCTAACTGGTAACGACAGCTGAGCTAAGCCAGTCCCTAGGAGGCTGGGATGCAAATGTAAAAACACTCAGTCCGTAGGATCCTTCAGTCCAAGGGTCTCCTTTACCTCAGCTGCCATAAACAGAAATGCAAATAGTCTAGGCACAGATACAGTGTTTTTTCCAAATGGTTGCAGACAAGCGAGGCAGTTCCTCACTCAGCCCTGAGAACATCTGTCAAGGAGAGGAGAAGGTGGCACTCCTTGCTCTCACAGACAAGGAGAGTCTCTTCAACAAACCCACAACATGCTGCTCAGCCAAAACTTGGTAGCTCTTTCATCCATCCTTTTTGGGTCTATTCATGGATCTTTTCTTCAGAGGCTACTCCTGATTCTGCAACTGTTCCAAGTATAGTTTTTTCTTCTCCTTGATTTGCCCTCAGACTGTGGCTACCAGATCCCAGATTGCTTTGTGCTCCTCCCAATCACCTGCTAAGCTGCCTGCTACTGGCCTGCACTCTTGTGCCACCCACGTTTCAGGACCTCCTGTACTACTCCACCTCCTTGTGATACAGGGATCACATTCTTTTGTGTTAGCTGGATGATGAGTCCATGAATGATGGATGAAGCTGCGTTTAAATGAATGCATTAAATGCCTGTTAATGAGCTAACCATAATTTCAGTGTTAGTGTGTACCACACTAACCAGACTATACTAACCATCTGTTAATTTTTTTTAAATAAACACTGATTTCTACTTGTGAAAGCTTACTAGAAGAAGTATGAAAGCAAGACCAAAATAAGCAAACACTTCAAAGCTACAAACTCACACTTACATTGTTATCCTTGCAGTAGTAGGAAAGAGCCGGGAAGCGCCTTCGGCTCCGAAATTTAGAGCTCCCCACTATGATGTGTGCAGTCGCAGACTTTGGTACATACACTTCCGTAGGATAAGAGTCACAGACCTGTGAAAGGAACTCCACTTATTTGGTCTACAAAATACAACTAACTTTAGCCATTTCCAGAGCAAAACCAAAATACCAAGGACCTCTAATCTCAGGAAATATTCCATAATTACTGTATACACATCACTGATATTTCTCAAAACAGTCTTTTGAAGGTGGAAAGTATTAATTACAACTTGTAGATGGCAAAACTGAAGCAGCAGGGTTGAAGGGGTGTATTTCCAAATGTTAATTCATGCCTCATTGAGAACAGACAGGTATAACATACGTTTGTACCAGAAAGGATTCATCATTATGTACAGCAGTGTTGCATTTACAACTGCAGATTCCTCTGTAGCAGAACTTGGAAGTAAGGATGGGAGTGGGAGAAGTTCTGAAACACCCCTCTGTTATAACGGGACAGGACTGTAGACCCAAATTTTCCAGCAAATCTTATAATTAAAAAAAATAATGACAAAATAGGGGCTTGGAGAAAATAAATTAATCCGTATGAAACGAGGATTCCAAAAGGCAAGCAGCCCAAACAATGCCTACCACTTCTGAAAGGAAACCAATGAGCCTGTAAAAAAGCCCAGAAGGTCCTGGTCTAACTTCCTTTTCCTGATACTGCCTGTGGCATTCTGGCTGGGATCAAAAGGATATCCAGCATCTCCTTGAGACTCTCTCAGATGACTAAAGGAATTAGGATGCCCAGGAAGAAATTAGGTTCTGAGTCAGAGATATGCAATGAGGGAGAAGGAAAAGGACGGTTACAGATGCTGCTGTGGTGAACTGGGTATTTTTCATTATGCCGTTTTTCCTACACTTTATTTTAAAAGAGGTCAAACATTTTTTCCGCTTGTTTTCACAAAAAGAAAACAAACCGTGACAGCACATTCAGTCTTCTCTGAGAACTTCACAGGCCTTCCTTAACATGGATATGTTCCTCCAGCCACATAGCCAATGGAGTGCGTTGACAAACTTCCTTCAAAAATACTTTGGTTACTATTTCTCACAATCAATTAAAATTCTAGGGACTTCAATCGTACAGGGCTGAACTAGGCAGGAGAGCAGGCAGCTAGGAAGAGATACGACTGTCGGATGACTGCACAAAACACAAGCAGTCAATCACAGAGACTTCAAAAGGATTGTGAGGATGGCCAGTGTGGAACAAATATTGCCAAATTCACTATTTCAAGTAGGTTTTTTTTTCTTAAAATGACTGTGTATTAATTTTACATAACCCTACATGTCAGGAAAATGCTTGTTCAGAAACATAACATTAGGTATGATTTAAACTTCTCCCCAGGCAGTCAAGTATTAACGTTTAAAACTTACTGTATTCAAGTTTCCTGTGCTTATTTTCCACATGTATTAAACAAAGACACATCCTTTCCATGTGCCTTTTTATGTGAAGGAGTGGAAGAACTGCACCTTAGTACATGTGTGTACAGCACTGAGCACAAAGGGATCCTGCATCTAAGCACTTCGGTAGTCCACAGTCAGACTGCTGATTCACTTTACACCCTCTGTAACAGAAAAATCGTAACAACTCACTCCGTAGTCTCTGTTTACATCACTAATCTGCCAATAGTTGTTTGGAATACCCATCCGATTATATTCCTCATTGAGGTCCACAAGCTTCCAGCCTTGTTCTCGTTCTTCTTTATCTAATTTTGGATTGAATGAGAAACAGTACAACTCTTCATATTTCACTGAAAAAAAAATTAAGCAAACAAAATCAGTAAAACACTTCAGATTTCTCATCCTGAAATCACCCTTCAATAGCAAAATCTGCTATTGTCCTTTTTGTAGTTTCTCTTTTAAAATAGTATGGTTTGCTAGACAAAAGCACGTATCCTGGCTTATAACTATTTTCAAGTATACTTTGAAAGTACTGTGCTGTTTTGTTACTTGTATATGTTGCAATATACGTGCCTTATTAGTAATGCTACTTAAAATATACTGTTCTGCTAGACCTCTTCTCTAATGAATTGTAAAAGCCTCCCCAGCACAGAGACAAAATGTCAGTGACAATATGCTTTCATCCAAAGAAAACTAAAGTCCGTGCCAGAATAAGCACTTGTTCTGCAAAAGAATTTGCTGGCCAGAGGTAGCTTAGAGTCCCTTTAGTAACGTAACATCTGTCCTGTGGCAAAGACAAAAGCTCTGAAAAATGGACTATGCAGTACAAGCTTCCAAAAATGAACTAACTCAGAAGACTTTGTCCCTAATAGGGAAGTTCCCAATAGACTCAATGAAATATTAGTTTTGTGGACTGCAAAATTCTGTCCTTGAATTATTAGCAAAGACATTAATGATACAGATGTTGTAATAACATAAAAATAGCATATGTTACATCAATCATTTCATCCTGACCATGAACTCGTTTAAGTAGCTATGCCACCTGTCACCCTCGGTCAAGGACCATATAATAAACTTTGCTGGTGCTGGAGGTTTTAACTTTTTTTAGTATTATCTGTATTTATGCTAATGAGTGTCTTAATCCTGGTGACCAATGGCAGCCAGACACTGTTGCCATTAAATGCCAACTGTAACTGATATGAATAAATATTCAGCATATAGCTTGAAATTAACATTCTCATTAACACTTAAGATATTGTTAGGCCACGAGGGCATGTTTCATCCTGTTGCTCTATGTTCCTTAAAACTTTCTGACTAATAGAAAGCCTGAACTTTAGAACTGAAGTAAAGTAAATCATGAGTCCTCTCTGATTTCATAGTTCCCCATGGACACAGATGCTTTTATATATAGTTTTAACAAGATCATTAAATTAAAACTCTACACTTTCTTTTCTAATAATCTATACCTAATAAGCAGGGTCTTAAAACACTACAGTAAAGAACTTTTAGATATACAAATAACAAAAACAAAAATAACTACAATATTAGTAATAACAAGGCTTCCACCTTTTTCAATAGACATTCTTTTATTTTGATTATGTCTTTTAAAGGTGTAATTTAAGTTATGTTTAACCTCTAAAAATTTCAGTTAAATTGACTGAATGGACACACAGACAAAAGTGTGAACATAAGGAAAGAAAACTTCATTTTAATTCTGTGAGGAAAGCACTGAAAATCAACGAAGTTGTGAGTAAGGAGAAAGAAAAGAATGATTTGCACATTGTCTGACAGTTCAAACTCTTTCTGTATTCTCCGATTTGAAACTTCTGTCATGGCACAGATTAGGAAGACAACTGGTTTATTTCTCATCTGCTAACATAAAGTTTTAGTATAATCCATAAATCCAATCTGAGCTCATTTTAATAAAGTGCTTTTGGTAGCAATCTGAGCTCTTGTTTTTTACTGCTTTGTTGTCAGAAGCATCTGGATTTTCTTTCCAGCTGGACCTGCTGTTCACAGGCACATTGGAAGGCTTTAAAAATCTACCTATTAAAATATATCCAGGTTATTTATGACAGAAGTCTGACTCAACGTTACAAGTGTTATTACACAATGGTATCTGTAGGTGGTAACAAAAATGTTAAGGTATTAATACTCATTTATCAGCTCTTCTCCAGCACTTCTAGGACCTTCCCTAACCTTTCACAGTTATTTTGCCGTAAGTGTCTGCAATCCTGCTATTACACCTATAATAACTGTTATGGTCAGCTTGTTTCACAAAATGGGTTAATCAAGCAAAAAGACCAAATTCAGCTGAGAGCTTGACCTTATTAAAATGCTATTAACAGCTGGCAAGAATAAAATCAAACACAAATTTTCTCCTTTACTGTAACCAGGACATCAGACAACATAGAATATATTGAGCCAGTACACAAGATGGGCTTTACTTATGTTCAGCTATGGTGGAATGAATGGCAGAGCACAAAAAATAGAGCCTGAATGAGTCCATTTTTCTCCTCATGGAGTAAAGGGTACCTTGGATTGTTGACTTTTACGTTAAGAAAGTACAGCTTTGTACCCAGACAAAAAGACACCGCAGAGCACTGCCAGGGTACATTTGTCTCAACTTGCAATTGAAGCCTTCTAACTTCAAGTAAGCAAGATTTTATCCAGCCTTACAGTAAGATCAGGTATTTTGCTGGAGAAGGAAAACTACTGTGCAGCTGAACTATGCAAAGAGCTAGTTCTATGGTGCTCTTATTGGATCTTCTTCATCTGAACCTTCTTGTCCATTGCAGTCTGCCACTGAACTTGTATTCGGGGTCCATAGCTATTCTTCCCTTCCTTACTCTGTTATTCTTCCCTTGGTCACTCTGCACGCCTGTATCAGTGTCCTGTTCTGGTGCACAGCAGTATGCACACCTCCTCCTGGCTCCAAGGAAAGAGCATTACAGAATTGCATTCCTTCCAGCATACATGAACACATTTGCAGCTGCAGCCTGTAGAATTAATCCAGATCTACATCAGCAGAACCACTGGCTGAATTTATCTCATTGTTTTTAAATTTATCTGATTACTTTAACCTTGCATCACCTAGCATATCAAGTTACATCTGCTGGAGTTGCATATTATTACTACTACTACCTTAATTATAGAAAGTACTTCAGGGACTTCAGTAGCTGAGCTGGCTGACTGTGCAATTTTTTCACCCTCTACACAATAGATGATAGAATAGAATCATAGAATCATTTAGCGTGGAGAAGACCCTTAAGATCATTGAGTCCAACCATAACCCTAACACTGCCAAGTCCACAGTAAGGTAAAATTGGTGTTCTCCTAGCAAGATAAAAATTAAAGCCAATGTTGTCAGTTTTGGACAGACTGTGGTAAACATTTTCTTTGCATTCTGTCAAAATAATAGTAAAGGACAGAGGTTGGTGTTGTATTTCTACAGTTATCACTTAAAACAAACAACCCAGAAGCTTTGTCAGCTGGTTCTTAGGAAAGCAGCTATAACACAGAGGATCAGATGTTGGACTTTGCTGCAACGTTTGGTTTTTCATTGAAAAGCGTAAAGGTTTCAGAAGAAACTTGATCTGAATTCAGAAATTCAAAAAGGGTACATTCAAAGCCTAGAAAATAATAGGCACAGGCGGTTAAGCGGAATAAACCAACTACTTGCTGCAAAAGCTTTCACTGATTTTTAGAAATTTATGCACAGCACAGAAAGGGAAAATTCAGACCCTGACGTGACCACTAATTATATCGTAAGTTTTTTGTCACAGCAGGAAAGTGAAAATTCCCTGGATTTAGAGATTTAATGGTATTTTCCTAAATTCACACTGACACAAGGCATCCAGTAAACAAGCTAGACATAAAATAGCATTATAATGTATTCTATGGCCAGTGATGGCCTAGAGTATTATCTTCAACAACAGTTCATGACATACTTTATGGAATTAACTGCTTGTTATAACACGCTTTCTTCATGGCTCCATAAGTGACTATTTTAGTATGCTTGTCTGCGCAGAGACCTTTACTCTCATAACACATCTCTGAGGAAGCCTTTTTCCTTAAACTGCAAAGTGCAAAGATGCACAGCTACATTTCTTCCATTACATTCTCCCTCTTCAGGGTGAGGATTGACTTTTGTGCCAGTTTCCTTCTCATACCTGGTCGTGCCAGACGTATCAGAGATATATAAACATCATGGCAGTCTCGTTCCTGAGGGATGACCAGCTGGATGACCTGGAAGTTCTTGCAGCGGATCAGCAACGGGCAACCAGTGGCAGTGGTGGCCTGCTTCTCAATAGAGGAAATTTGGCTGTGAAGAACCTGCGAGGGAAGTTAAAATGTTTATGTCAAGTGATTCAAATTGTTAGGAAGAAAAATAATTATTCATGATTATGTGCCAGGGCAGGCACAGTAGCTTCCACTATTGTTTCAAAAAACCCTCACACTCCTCCTTTTGTAGTTTTGTTCCTATCTCCAGTCAGGCTCAAGCAGCGCCTGATACGTTGCCTACAGACAAAGAAGCACTTCTGGAGTGTTTCAGCTGCACAAACATTAGCCCGGTCACATTATCAAAGCTTTTTGCTTGTTTGCTTTAGTTTAAGCTAACAGTTGTCAGAAAAGGAGCTTTTTCCATCTATCTGTACAGTGAAAAGATGAACCAGGATCAGTTAGACAAGGCTAAAATGTTGGGCCTCTTCATTGGCACAATGGTAGCCCTGGTATGATTATAAAAAAATAAATAATAAATGCAAGTCCTGCATCAGATGAGATGAAACATTACGAGGACAGAGTTAATAATTAGTACAAACTGGACAAAGGATTCATAATTAAGAATCATAATTCATAATTAAATCTTCATAAAAGACTCTCAAATGGTATGACACCGAGCTGTATATGTACCTATATGCAACATATTTTATTGGTCTACCAAAACAGATAACTCAAAATACTACTTTATGGGAGGGCAAAAAACCCCAATAACAACAGCAACAAAACAAACAAACAAAGAAAAAAAGCCCCAAACCCAAAACAAAATCACTGATCCAGCACAGCACTTATGGAGAGAGGCAAGAGCTGACTGAGTCAAGGTAGCAATTCACATTCGAAGCATTTCTCCTCAGTTCTTCCTGGATGATAGAAGCAACACTGTAGTTTACAGCAGCTGTTCCTCGGTCAGTCACATCTGGTATTCATACAGTGAACATCCTTCTACTCCTCTTACTGTGTTGCAACATCCAGAATCCATTGAAAATTTTTCAAAAATTACCAGGCTGGAATTTTACATGCTCTGAAGTTATAAAAGTATCCATATGAACTATTTTACCATGTTTAAACAGTTTTGCAAGTTATTTTCAAATTACCATCAATAAAGTGCATGCAATTTCAGCTAACTGAAAAAAACAAAAATTCATACCCAGGTTTCTTTACGAGTTTCAGAAACATTCTCCACAAATATAACATGGGTAGCTGTTAAATACAAGGTTCCCAGTGCAGCTTTTCTTGAAGATAAACGATCAAGTAACCGAACATTTTCCACCTATACAAAGAAATGATAGAGAAAAAAAAGAAATTATTAGGCTATGACATAGCCTGCCATAGTAAGATCTCAGCATCCACATTTTATCCATTACAAAGTAAGTTTTCTTCAGTACCATATGAAATGACTATCAGAAGAGTATAACTATATGATAAAATATGATTATATTACATGATCTATTTCCAGATCTACCTTAGTATTCATTTTTCCCCATCTTGTGGTACCCCTGTATCCAAAAATCTGTTAGCAAAGACTTCCAAAGACAATTTCTCACTGGAGCTCTTCCCTGTTATCTCACCTTACCAACACCCTGGGATACCAAGGCAGGGCCTGGCCTTCAGCTAAACTCTAGCTCCATGTTGTCTATTCAAGCCATTCCAGAATTCAGAGTGATACATAGGAAGCTAAATCTAAAAAATAACAACAAGCAGGAGGTAACAGTGGTAGAGTGCCTCTCTTCAGCAGGCCTCACTCAGGCTCCCAGGCAAGTCTCTGTTGATAGTTCAAAAAAACGCTTCAGTGTTTGTCCCTATGCTGCTATTAAGGCTGACAGCAGCAGTCACACCAGAAATTTTTGCCTTCAGTCACTTTTCAAGGGGAATCAAGGACTTAACATCCACTGCCCTGCCTCATTGGACACAAAATGCATGTTCTCTCTTTGCTACACTCCTGACAATAGGCAAGTCCATAACATGTTATTAACTCTCAGACAACCAGCTTGCGGCTTGTACACCATTAATATTCTGTATATGGCATGTGTCACAGGCATTTAGCTGACATTATATGGCATTTCTGATTGAGAAATTAGAACAATTAAAAAATCAACAAGGTGGGTATTAAATGGGATAAAAACTCCCTAAAACAGTTAACAATTGCTACCAAGGGTTTGGCAGGTTTCCTACTCCAACAATTTTAAAACCACAGCTAGCTGGTTTTCCTTAAAAACATACCTAGTTCAAACAAGTTAAACCAAGGAATGCTGACAGTCAACATCATATAGCTTGCAGTAAATTACCAAAATGGTCTCTTCTGGTTTTATAATGTTGGAATTGCACCAGAAGGCATGCTTTACACTCAAGCAGCAGCACAGACCTATGCAGCCTGCCCACTGCTGCAAAAAATCTTCAACACACTGGCTAATCTCAACATCCTCTCTTCAACTCTTCACTCAAGACTTAAAATTTCTTTTATACACCTAGTTATTTTCAGGACTTGAGGCTGATAACTCTTGAGGAGATACAGCCCGATTAGAATCAAAAGGGACTAGTCTTGTGTTTGAGGTATACAAGCTGACTTAAATGTTGCCCCGAGGAAATGGAAGAGGAGGGAAAAAGAACTAAATTAAAGACGACCGTAAGACTTTTGCGTTGAAACAAATGTAATTTTGCACAAACTTCCTGAAAACAAGAACTAGGTGCAACAAGGACAAAGGAAAAAGAATATGAGGATCAGCAAAATAAATTTTATTTTTAATAGTGAAGAAATTCCAGATTAGATTGACAGAAACTTCCTAAAATGCTCTCAGAGAGGGGATATAGCCATGTATTCTCACCATTTTGCAGAAATAACTCCACTAAAGTCACACCAGAAACAGAATGATGCCAGCACCTAAGAATTACATGTTTACAATGTGTATTCCAAATATATTACACTATTTTAAAAATAGGAATAAAGAAATCCTTAAAACCAAAATAAGCCAGTTTGGTAGCAAAATGCTTAAAATCAAACAATTAGTAAAACCAAGTCTTCTCCCTCAAGGCCAGTTATAATATGCTTTAAACAAAAACAAAACAGCTAGAAAGCATGGATAAAGTCTTTTCCCAGGACCATCTACTTCAGAGGTCACATATTGGGTGATGAGGAATGGAAGAAAAACAGCATTAACCCAGTAAGCAATCAGTAGTAGCAAAAGAGGAGCTGTAAGAGAGGAGAGATGATTAAAAAAAAAAAAAAAAAAAGAGGTTTGTCTGGACAAGAAAGGTACTACACTGCAGTCCAGCCAACGAGGACTCTGCTGTACAGGCTCTGATCATGCACAAGGCAACCATCACCCCCAGGTACCACCCTACAAGCTGAGGTAGTTTAGGCCATGAAACACAAGCAAAGTAGACATCCATTTGCTTGCTTTCCAACTGCTGCCAATGGCAGGTGCACCGTGCATTCGGTGAACAATTTTGTAAACAGGGAATGTTGTTCCTCATTTACTTTCCCTGTGCCACACATGCTGTTACAGGTCCTTGCCTCCACCCATTCCCAGGCTGAAGCCCCAACTTTATGTAGTTGCGACCTTTATGGAACCTATTCCAGACAAGCTCTTCCACTCTTCTGATTATCCTACAAGAGGTCCATTTCTTGAAAAGGGGCCAAAAGTGCGAACAGCATTCAAGAGTTGGGTGTACAACAAGTTTGTGTAGCAGAATGGTGATATTTGATGTTTTGTTCTCTATTCAATTTTTAACATTTTTAAAACATTGCTTGTGCCTTTGTGTCCTCTGCTGAAGGGGGGTGTATGTGTGTATTTTTTAAAATGTGTTTTAGAAATAGCAGTTGTAACTCCAAGTCATGTCTGCATACATAAGACCTCCCCATGTGTATTAGTTTACATTTATCAATGATTAATTTTGTCCATCAGCATCATGAGACATTGCTGCAAACCCCTAAAGCAATGTTTGATTTCTCCTACCCTGAATAATTTAAGTACTATCAGTGAACTTTGCCATCTCTGACATCTCCTCCCCTCCTTGTATCTTTCAAAACATTTGTAAGTTGAACAACACAAGCCTTTACAGATTTGCTGGACCTCTAGTGATTATTTCCCTCCATTACAAAAATGGACAATATATTCTTACTATTTGCTTCTTATCTTTTAACTAGTTATTACTCAGAGGCCCTTATCTCTTATCCCATGATACTTCAGTTTCTTCAAGAGCCTTTGATGAAGGACATGCTCAAATGAGCTTTGGAAGACTAACTAGCTTCTACCAAGTGGATCTCCCTCATCCATATGTTCAGTAACTTTTTCAAAGAAATTTTAGAGATTCTGTGTTCCTCTATGAAAGCTATGCCAGTTCTTCCCCTTTTTATCATCCTTATCCATAAATCTAATGATTTAGAAGGGGATCTAGGGGGTATTGCAGCTCCTAGTAATTTTCTCAATTAGATGTCATATTTACCATCTCCATTTTTTTCAGACCAGGAAACTTTTAAGCATTGTTACTGGCTTGACAGTTTTGTACTCTAGGTTTTTTTAACTTGCATTGATAGTGTCTTGTCCTGGTAATTTTTACTGTTCATTGTTGCCAGTTTCTTCTGAAATCTCTTCTAATAATGCTTTTAGTGGTGACAAATCTTCTGAAATGTTCTTGACAGAGAAATATGCCAGAAGGTGTATGCCCCTAAATACCTTCCCTACTTTGATCATTTACTAGTCCTGTAGATTTTCTGTCACGATTTTACATACTTAAAGACAGCTTGGAAATGGCTTTACTACTTGTTTTTGCCAAGTTGTTCTTCAAAACCTCTTTTGGCCTATGTTATTATATTTATATAATATATGTTTATATATTTAACTTGTTTATGCTTTATTTTCCTCATTTAGGCACAACTTCAACTTAAAGAAAGCCCTTTTACTTCTAAAAAAATAAGTCCTTTTAATAAGAGACATCCTCTTCTTACTCCTTCAGCCTGCTGTTCAGCTGTGGCTTTTTATGTTTTTTTTTTTTTTGTCTTTTAAAGCCTTTTTCTGGAAGTTGGCTTACAGTGAGTTCCTATATTTAAACAAGCTTCATGACTCCTATAAACATTTTAATTTTTGGCTCTTTTTCTTTTTAAACAGTTTTCACATTTTCATGTAGCTTCATCTTTGAAGTTAAACATTGCCATGGGAGATTCCCCCCCCCCCTTTTTTTTTTTGCTATTTCAAGAATACTGCATCTAAGTACGTTAGTTGCTGTCACGCAGAGATTTTAGCTGTAGTTTGAACCAGGTTTTTTCTGTCACTGCTTAAGACCAGGTCCTAGAGCTATTTAGAATTACTTGGAATTACTTTCTTCTTTTCAAGATAAACAGCCTCTGTGTAAGCAATCATTTACAAAACCTAAAATTTTACTCAGAATCACCCCCCAGCCCATTTATGTAATCTCAATTCGGTAAATGATGTCTCCCATTGTTATTGCATTTCCCACCTTTGTGGCTGTTTGATCTTGTCTACGTTGTCATAGGCAATGCCACCATTTAGGTAGGACAGTCAGTACTACAGTCCTAAATAGGCAGTCCTGTGTTGCTACAGCTCTACTTTTCCTATTCAGTCTCGTAAATACAAGCTGTAGGGACACTGTGCTTTTGTGACATAGTTAATCTATGAGATTTTACTCTAAGTTTTCTTCAAGACAAGAAGTTCTGCTTTTTGACAGGCATGACTTTACCCGTCTTTCCCATGTAATTTGTCACTGGTATTAGCCTGTCATGTTGATTACTTTTCTTCCACTAAGTTTTTAACATGCCTATTATATCAACATTCTCATTTATAACCAATAACTCTAGTTTTGTCTTTTTTTCATTCCAGACTTCATTTGTACAGAAACACAGATATATTTGGTCCAATTGCCTGTTTCTTTGCTCTGGTTAAGCAGAGCGCTTGGCAATTTCTATTTATTTGAGAATACTGAATTTTTCACACTGACATAATTTTTTGTGACACAGCAGATTATCCAAAATGTCATGTTTTCTGCTTTCTAACAAGAGGTTCTCAGATTTTCAGTACTGCAGCATGGTTAAGTACAACTGAGAATGAGCTCTCCTACCAGGCTCAACAAGTAAAAAGTACTGTTTGTGAGACAATGCAGTGGACTAAAGTTTTAGCTAGCCCTTATTTCTGCTGACCTCAAAGAGTACAGTAAGAGTCAGTTAAAATTAGTGAGAACCTCTAAATTTGGCCTGATAAAAATTAGGATGATTTGTCAATTAACCTTGCCTAGTTCTCACATGATATATGTCAATCTGTGATTGTAGTATAGTAAACCTGCTTTATTTTTCTCAATAACTTGCCTCAAGAACCACTTTATCATATCTAACACCATTTCCAAAGGGAAAGGGAACTGCTTGAGTCTAAATTCTACCTGGATTCAAATCCACAGTTCTGATTTAAGTGGCACGAAGTGCCTTCAGGAGCAGTAAGGGTCTCTAAGCTTTCACGAACTTGTTCTAAAAACTCTCTACATTACCTCCTGCATGGATTTACATTGTTTTCATCTAAGCTCCATGTATATTTCTTCTGCCTGGTTTCCAGCTACTCAAACTTTCTGAAAAAAGCAGTATATTTCAGCCAGGGCAGGGGAAACACATACACATATATGTAAAATAGAGCTAGCCTCAATCTTAGATTTCATTCTGCTGATCAAAAGATTCAAAGAAGGAGCCTTCTTTCTTCTTCTCCACCCTCCCAATCAGGAAAGAAAGCCAAGTCAAACAGTGTCTTTAAATGATCTAGAGGGAATGGGAATATGTTCATTTCCACAAGAGAGGAACACACACTGCAGTAGTGCTTTGGAAGAAGCTGTGTTTTTCTATCTAAAAAGCAACAGCATACTGAGAAATCTGCATTAACAGTAAAAAAAACCCTAAATTCAATATAAGAAAAAGACACTGTAGTAATTTGTCTCCTACTTTTTCTCCAGAAAGTGCCCCATTTTTTCATCAGAACTACTGCAGACTTTATTAGAGAACCTAAGAAATCGTGTATGTACTGTATGTACTGATACACATTAGGAAAAAGCAAAGCACATGTGTGTGGTGTGTATGCCTGGAATTAACAGCTGGTGGGAGAGAGCAAATCAGAAAATACTAGGTAAAGAATAAAAAAAGAGCAAAACCAGTCTGTAAAGCTGAGAGCTGAAAGCACTCAAGGAGCAAAAAAGAAAGGATTAGCCAAGGCAGTCTGGAGAGTGGCATCTAAGTAAAAACCTCAGTAATTTATTTGAAGCTGTTGCCCCTGTCATTTATTTTTGTCTGAGGACTGTGGTTGTCTAGGTTTAAAGAAAAGACTGCCAAGAGGTTTATTTCAATGATTGCAACCCCTTACATGGGGATAAATAAAGTTGGCCAGGACCTCTGTTTTCAATGCAACACAGATGACAGAAAAAAAGGAGGCAAAAATAGAAGTTAAAGGGAATGCAGATTAAAATCTGATGGAAGGCACTTTTTACTCAGGGAATAAACATGACAAATGACTTACAAACAGGGTTGCCAGGAGATCATTCAAGAAAAAGATGTCATATTAGGGAGAAGAAGCATGGGTCAAAGCTTTATTCCCGCACAACACCCACCAGTTTCAATGGGACTCCCACCTAAGGAAGAATGGCAAAGATATGACCCTGAAAGTGTTCAGGAAAGTTGGCATGCCAAAATGTTATTCCTAAAAATATCCATGTAGACTAATTTGGTTTTGTCTTTAGTACAGATTACTTCTTGAATAAGCTCTGACTGCATGGCCTATTTTAAAATGATTCTTAAATATACTACCTTCATTCTCACTTCTTTAAGATGTATTTGTATCTCCAGCATCATAAAAAAGTGCAAAAGTTACTGCTACTTTTTTTCAAGCTGTTTATAACTGCACATGGGAAAGCTCCTTCAGGGGCACGATCAGTTTTGACTGTGAACTCAGACTTGAATAGGTAAAGGAGAGAGAAGCAAAGCTTTACAGCAGATCGGTCAGACTGGAAAAAAGTATCATTTGGAGCAAAAACTCAGTCCCATGCCTCTCCACATTGCTTTGCTTCCTGACACAATACCACCCATGTACACCAGGGAGATGCTATCTGACAGAAAACAGTCTCTACTGTAGGGTTTTCAAATGAAACCAAGACTTGAATCAGGAAAAACCATCTCGGAGTTTTCTTCTCACTACGCAGGTTTTCAGTCTGTGTGCTTGCTTCCTGTCTATTAGCTAAACCTGGAGTAGAAGGCACTTTTACTGTCAGTTCTGCCATGCTGCCATTGCCTACCTGTCCATTACAATTGTCACTGTGTATCTGGAAGAAGAACACAGGCAGAAAAACCTATCTGGCAGCCAAGAACAAAATAGCTCTGCTCCCATGTACTACCAAGTGCTCCCTACTCCTTTAGGAGGAGGTGTTCCTAATTCCTCTAATTCCTTATCACGATAAAGGAAGGCAGGCCAGAAAACCCTCCCAGCTAGGACAAAGGTGCTAATTAAAGGTAAGCAAGGAATGTCCTAGCTCAGGCCACAGCCTCAGGAGCTTCTCTGTTGTTCGGCCAGTCAAAATTCATTGCTTTACAACACAAGCCTGTCAAAGCAAAGTTCCAGATAAAAGCTGATCAAGTACCTTGACATCTGGCTATACAAAGGAGTTTCAGTGATTCTTTAAGGGTAAAGAAAGACTGCTTTCACAACAGTCGATGCTGCTGGAAATGTTGACCCAAAGCCAAGGAACAGGGCCAGGCTGCCATTGGGTTAGTGGCACTCATGTAGCCCTAGAAAGGCTTCTTCTTGTCCATCCAGGTCTTCATCTCCTGCTGGGATCCTACACCGCCTGGGGGTTTCAGCTGCCTTCCCTACTCACCATGTGATGTTACACATGCGAGTAAAAGCAAGAAGAAACAGAATCCTGGGAATTTGTGACATGACTCTGACTGGCTTCAGCACTGCAGGCACGAAAAAGCTAAGGGAAGAGCTTGTGCAAGCCAAAAGCCTGAGCCTAATGAGAAAAAAGGAGCACAGCTGGTATGGTTTGAGGCCAAGTGGAATATCTGAGCTTTCTTCACCCTGGTTGACCCCAGCTATCCATGTGTTTAGCGTAATTCCTGAGAGTGAAAACATACAACATGCAAAAGACCAAATGCTATTACAATTTTTTTTCACACAAAGATACTATAGTGCTGTATTCATTAAACAAAATATACAATAAGTGACCTTTTTGCAAAATCTTGGAACAAGAATAAAGGAAAACCAAATTGCCAATTGATGCTGCCATTTAATGTGGTTTCTATTCTATTTCATAAGAATCATGAAAACTGTAGCTGATCCATGTAACTTTTTTGTACTTCCATGTCTGAAAAGATTTCCCAAGTGCAGTAAAATAACGCACAACCAATCTGTAACACAGACTCAGACGGCTGCATATGTCAAAAGCATCAACCAAAGCCAAAAATACAAAAATTATTAAATTTAAACATTGTAAAAAGTTTCCTCAGGGCAAACCTGACAGGACGGAAGAAATTATTCAAGAAAAACCTAAGCAAGTCTAATTTACTAAAGGACTAAACTGAAACTGGAATACTAGAAAAGAGCTGAAAAAAATTATGAGAAATTACTTGGAATGTTAGTAAGACAGTGAACAAACTACCTAACAATTTGGATTAAAAAAACACTATTGTCTCTAAGATCTATAGGAAGTGGGAGCTCAGTACCCTATTATAAGATATAGCTGAGTAGCAGTGGTATAATGGTGCAGTGAGCCATAAGTTATTACAAGTGCGTATATCATTGCAAGATGGTGTCAACATTGCAACACAAAGCTCTTCCATAATGTGTTTTCTCTTTCAGTCCACACTAGATCCCATTTCTCTAGAAAAGAACAGAGCAACCCAGGAACTTCCTAAGTTGTCGGTGTGTTCTATTAAAAACTATATCAAACAGCTTTAATTTAGTTTAAAAAGTGCTTCCTCAAGTCAGTAAATCTTACTGCATTTGCCAAAATTGTTTAGATTTAGATCTGAAAGAAAAATACACAGAAAATTATTGTATTGTAAACTGGAGTTGGGATTAAAAATTCTGCATGCAGCCAAGGGATACTGAAAAGAAAGGTACATTTAAATTCCTCCATTTGATACAGGCTGCTCCACTGCATGTTCAAAATTATGCCCCGTTCAGCAGTCTGTTTTAGAGCAGCAGTACCAGCCCATTTGAGCTGTGCAGGCCACAAAAGATTTGCATTAAAGATGGATTCATAGGACTCTCTTTTCTCATAGTAGGGATCTGGCTTTCTCAGCAGAGTACACCTGCACACCAGGAAATGTCAGTGTGTATTTTCTGTTGCAAATAGATCATTCCTTTAGCTTACAGGCACTGATAGATCAAATACCACCCACTTGAGCCCATTAACAGCAGGCTTAGAGATTCTAGCCCTGACCACTCCAAAGCCAAATTTCCCAAATCCTCTGCTCCAACCTCAGTCAGACTCCTACTATGCATAAACAGAAATCAAAGAGTACCCTGCAGACATGCTGTCTTAATGATTTTCAGTACCATTTTTTAAGTGCACTGAGTTTGAGAGTTACTGGTTTAGACACAGATACCAAGACAGCAAATTCAAGTATGTGGCTATCCATGTCTTTTAGAGCTTGTTTTATGACTTTATCCAGCTGCTTCTTTATTGAGGGTCACATTATTGAAAATATGAAAGTCTGGCATCGGAAATCCAAAGAAGGTGTGCCAATTCCGGGATTAGGAAAATAGTTATATTATTATGGATTTAAGAGCGCAATCCAAATCTAAAAGGAACAGGCACAAAACTAGAAATCTAAAGACAAACTGCCTTTCCGATTAATACAATGAGTCAGTATACAGATCTCACAAGGGAGAAAGTGCCTTCCTACTCACATGATGTGGTATTTACATCACAAGGTATTTAGAGAAAGATTTGACTATGTGGGTTTGTTTTTTTTTTAAAAAAAAGCTACAACCAAAACAGAATAACATGTATTTTAAAAACAGGCATATGTATGAAAATCAAGTTTCAAAAGTGAAAAAGCATTCAGAATAGAAGGGCCCTAATACTAAGGGGAATGTAAAATAAAGAAAACCAAGTGAAACAGAACCTAAAACACAAAAGACAAAATGCTAGATCCTGAGTCTTTCCAAGCCAGAATTCCTTCATTGCCTTAAATGATCTTTGGATTAGGACCACTGGCTCCACCAGTGTTCCTGCTTCAGGACATAAATTTGGAAGCATCTTCCCAGATGGATCATGCTTTTCCTCACTTCCCTTTCCATCGCCTGATAGTTAGTATTTGGAATCAGATGTTATGGTTACAAAATTAGAAGCATACCAGTCTGATCTAGTAAAACAGCTCCTGTGCTCACTTGGTAAGCCATTCACCTCACAAAGGGCAGTAAGCTGGGCCTACTGTAGATTAAATAGAATCAGTAAACTCAATAATTAAAAAATTATATCAGTATCAGATATAACTGAGTTGACCATTTATATAATAATAGCTAACTATCCTACAGACTCTTACTATTACACAGGCACAGAGTTTTGAGATCATTAATATATGACATGTTTTAACAGCTTTACCTGTTTCACATGACACTTTCAATGGGATGACCAAACAATAAGAACAGAGATGAATGAAGAGGATCAAAAGTGATTGTCTGTTTTTCATAAATACTATACATTCAAAAGAATGTATATTAACGTACCTGTATGAGAAATGAGACTCACATTACAGAATTGAGAAAAGAGATCTAAGAGTAGTGAACAGATGAAGCTGATTATTATAACAGAAAATGAAGAACCAATGCCATTTAAATTTCAGTATCTTATTTAGGTATTTCATTAAGATATTTCAGTATCTTAATGCCATCTAAATTTAGTATCTTATCTCACTAAGTTAGAAGCTTATTGTGCTCATTTTGGCTAGGATAGAGTTAATTTCATTCACAATAGCTAGCATGGGGATACTTTTTGGATTTGTGCTGAAAACAGTGCTGATAACACAGGGATGTTTTCACTGCTGCTGAGCAGGGCTTACACAAAGTCAAGGCCTTTTCTGCTCCTCACCCCACCCCACCAGCCAGTAGGCTGGGGGTGCACAAGAAGTTGGCAAGGGGCACAGCCGGGACAGCTGACCCCAACCCACCAAAGGCATATTCCATACCATATGATGTCATGTTCAGCATATAAAGCTGCAGGAAGAATGAAGGGAAGGATGTTTGGAGTTCTGGCATTTGTCTTCCCAAGTAACCATTACTCGTGATGGAGCCCTGCTTTCCTGGAGATGGCTGAACACCTGCCTGCCCATGGGAAGTAGTGAATGAATTCCTTGTTTTGCTTTGCTGGTGTGTGCAGTTTTTGCTTTACCTGTTAAACTGTCTTTATCTCAACCCACAAGTTCTCTCACTTTTACTTTTCTGATTCTCTCCACCATCCCACCCAGGGGTAGTGAGCGAGCGGCTGTGTGGGGTCTAGTTGCCGGCTAGGGTTAAATCACAACACTGGCACATGAAGAATAAATGGTGAATGGAGACAGTGAATCTTGTTTAACAAGATTCTGGAAATTCCTTTGACTATGTCCATGGAGCCTCTGTTCTTAAATTATATACCTAATGCTAAACAGTAAAAATCTCATCCCATAAGTAGTGATACTGAAAAGGGAAAAACAAACAGGAGAAAAAGGCAACGTAAACTTCACCCAAATAAACAGAAAAGTGACATTTCAGCTGAAACTGCCCTCCAAAGTTTTAGTTCTAGTCTTCTGTAACAAACAAGTTCTTTGAAAAACCACAGTGGCATACAATCGTTTAGATATTTCATTATGTTGCCAATGAAAAATTGCAACTTCCTTTAACAAAGTAGAGTTTTTATGGATCATGTAGCCGTTTTACCTGTTCCACCTACTCCAAGCTCAAAGAAAAGGGAGAAAGGTGTGATAATTTTGTGATATTTTGAAATTCCAGCAACAAGACGTAGGATTGTAATGCCTCACCAGAATAACACTGTTGGGCCAAACATGTCTGTAATACAAATAAAAATTGCATATGGAACAAAATTAGGGAAAGAGAATGGCACAGAAGGCTTCATGACTGTGGTGTGCTCCTGTACTGAATCTGCCAAGGTTGGTTCGGCTCCTTGCCCTAAGCAATGCACATCTAGTACCCGTGCAGCAAAGAGAAATAGCCAGTGCCGTCGATCACTCTGGCTTAGTTTTTCTTACTCCCCCAGAATGTCCCTGTTGGTGCAAGGTGAGGTTCAACCTGGTACATTAAATCTAAAATCTGTATATATTTCAGGCATTTCCAGGGCAATCACAATGAATTAAATATTTTATTTAGTCACACTGAGATTCTAGCAAAGTAAAAGATAGGGCAACTAACGGAAAATGAAGTAACCATTGATGAAAATGTCTTTTTTTTTTTCAGTATGAAAAATTATGCCTTCTGAAGTTTTTCACTTTGGATGAAGATTTTTTTGACTGTTTAAAAAGAGCAACACTTCATTTTGAAAACTTCAATGTAGCATTTCACAATTGAAATGTCATCTGCTCACCCCTACTTTGATAGACACCCATCCCTTTGACAGCCCTCCCAGAGACTTGGCACCCTGAAAACCCTGAGCACCCTGAGGCTCAGAAGGGAGACTTCCAACTCCAAGCTCTAAAAAGGGGAGTTCTGGGTGGGAGGGGAAACTTTAGCTCTTCCACATGGAGACCAAATTAGTGTCCTAACAGTGAACAAGCCTGAATTACTTGAGTTTCCAGCTTCCTGGTTTCATGGGGTGAACAAATCTACAGCCAAATGCAAGTCTCCTAGAACTTTGAGATATGCTGGTTTGGTGTGGGCTGTGAGAGCTGCAGGACATGGACCCAGGAACCAAGAGCTAGCTATGGTTAGGTCTCCAGACTGCAGAACTAACCTAGGACTGTGGAGCTCAGCAACCCCAAAGTCTCCAATTTCACTGCTGACTTGACGGAAGGACAGTTCTCAGATCCCCAGTAATCTCCTGGGTACACAGCCAGGAAAACAGGCAGATTTTCATCAGAACCCTGCTGATGCTTTCAGAAAACTTCAGTGACAACAATAGCCTTCTGTGACTCATTTTGGTCTGGTAAATAAGAACACATCAATTTAAAATTATTTAATTGAAAAGTTCCTGTTAAGGAAAAATAAAATTATAAAAGCTGAAGAATGGAAAGAAGGTGGAGTCCAGCAGACACACTCCGAAAGAAGGAAAATAGCAACACCACAACCTGACAAGACCACGAGAAAGAAATAAAACATCCAAATCAGTGAACACGAACAAATGAAATAATGCTCAGGGAATAAACCAGCAGCCAAAATCTTCCAATATAACAAGACAAAGTCTGGTGTTCACATATATACAGTGGGAATGAGCCAAACCAAACCGGTGATGTGGGGGAAGAGGAAATCCAAGACCCAAAGAGCAACTCTGGTTATGTGATTCATTGAAATGACACTGCAGTACTTCTTTTTAGCAGAAGTTAGTTTAAATTCACTAATAATGAAATTATCTTGAAACCCACAATATCAGAGACAGCTCTGGATCTCCTCCAGTTCCAAAAAGACATATTAAGTGACTTAAATGACAAAGATGATGAGAAAACTGAGGCTGCGATGGCCAGTCCCCAGCGGGATTGTAGGCCTGTCAGGTTAGCTATGAAAATACTATCTATGAGTGAGGTAAACTACAAATAGAATTTGTATCAAGTTTGTGGTCCATACTGTAATCAGGCTGCGGTTCTGACATCCAGTCAAATATAGCTAAAAGTCCACAATTCTCTGAGGTGGGTTAGAAAAGAAAACCCTTGAGTTGGAATTTAATTAAACAGTTATGGAATCAGAAAGCACCAGCTGAGCAGTATGGTGTACTGCTCTAAGCTGTATACTTAGAAGAAAGGACAGAGAAGTGAATACTGTCCACCTCTGCACAATACTTGAAAAGCCAAAAATCAACTTGGCACTCAAAAGAGGTTGCAGTAAAGTGTCTTCTGTAAGCTGATGACCCAAAACACCAATAACAGGCAAGGACTGTGCCAGCCTCACCTCCTCTGCCTTTCTTAAGGAGCAAACTAAATAAAAGTTTAGCAAAGAGTTAAGACGGCTATGGCAAAGTGCCTGTGGCACTCCATTCTCTGGCTTGCAGCAGAAACAATCAGCCCACACCCCCAGGTAGTTCCTAACATTGCCTCAGGACTGCTGCCACCTTCCTACATCACTGAAGTGAAACTGGAATTTTCCAAAAAGAATGGTAGCCTGAATATGGGGAACTTAACTATAATATCACCTCCTGTCTCAATGGAAGGCACTCAGTGAGCAATGGTAGAAATGCCAGCTTAGCTTAAAAAGAGGTGGATATCCAGCAGCCCAGCAGATGTAGTTGGAGAGTAAAGATTAGACTTGCTGGATTCAGTTTTGCTATTGACCTAGACAAGACCCTAGACAACTTTTTTGCCATTTACATGTCATATATGAAGTGGACTTAAATGAAACGGGTTTCCTGATAGAGACATTGGGAAAATTGACTTGTATTAAAGCTTTTTTAGTGAAAAGGAAGAACTATGGAAAGAAAAATAGAATGAAAACAAAAGGAAACAACACTCATTTACACACGCTGGGAATTTGTTTTGGAAAGTAATATATCTGGTAGAAAGATTTATCATTATCATGAGAAATGGTAGCGTATCTTCAATTCTGCCTGAGAAAGGAATCATTGAAAGGAAATACCATAACATCACAAAAACGAAAGCACTTGAACAACTCAAGTCGTGCCAAGTATTGCGTTAACAAGAAATACCACGTCAAATGAATTTCTGGGCTAACTCCACTGAAGACAGCTGTTACACCAGGAATAAATCTGATGTATTCTTTATTATTAGAAGGCCTGCTGCCAATATACAAAGACAAATGATATGGAACAATGCTAAATAAAATAAAGCAACTGATTAGCAACAGTGCATGAAGTCCCCCTATGAAATAAACATATCTTCAGAGCTCTTTATCTGTCAACTTGTCCATGGCCAGACATATCTCTACACATGTTAACAAGATGTGCTTCTAGCCTGTGCAGAAGCATTGCTTATTCATTTTGTATGACTGTTATGAGCAGTTCGTCACACTTCAGATTTTGGCAGTTATCCTAAACTATCTTGCTGCTCAACCCATATGCATGGCGGACTGTGGTTTTACTAATTTTTAATATTTAGAAGATTATTGGTGTTATATATATTCTATTTAGCAATGAGTGACTCTTAGCAACTCTTAAATGTACTCAAATTACAGCCTTCACACATAGGATGACATTTACTTTGTGAAAACATCATTACTGCGGATGTATGTATGTATAAGCACATACTATGCATGCACTCTGTGTTCTACCAATAGTATAATGATAGAACAAAGGCACTCAGTACATAAAATAGTGTGTTAGGGACTTGGCTATTCAGAAGGTCCAGGGAAGGTCCAGGAGGTCTAGGGAATACCATTTCAAAAATAATGAAGAAAAGCAATTTTGATTAACAGACAACTGTCAAGACTCCTGGTTTCTATATCTGCTGTTGGCTCACTACTTTTACTTGCTAAGGAGAGACAGCAGTTAAATTCTTAAGAACCAGGCTTAAAGGTATATCTTTTGGTGAAAGACTAGACAAGGTATCATTAGCAAAATTATGTAGTTACATCAACAGCATGTGAAACAGCAGGGTTAGTGAACAGGTAGATACACACGGTCTGTTAGGAAAGAACCAGAATGGCTTTTGCAGCGGGAAATCCTGACGAAGTCCTGTGACGCTGCCACAAAGAACAAGGGTAAAGATGATCTAGAGGACATATTTAGAGTTCAAAAAAAATCTTTTGACAATTGAAGGTTGTTAGAGAAACTAAGTTGCCATGGTACTGGAGGAAAGGTCCATGTACAGACAATGTTGGTTAAAACACAGGAAGCAAAGATTAAGGCCTAATGGTCTCTTTTCAGGATGGAAACAAGTCAACAGTGAAGTTCTACAAAGTCTGGTGCTGGGACTGGTTTTATTCAACTTCCTCAGTGCCCTGAAGAAATGAATGAACAGTGAAATCTTCAAGTCTGTGGATGCTAATAAGCTACATTAGATAGCCAAATGCTTCATCTGTGGCACAAAAATTCCAGAAAAGCCTTGCAACACAGAGTGTGACGGCAAAAGGGACACAGAAGAGCTTCAGCACAGATAGACATAAGTAGTGTAGCTATTGGAAAAACAACCTAAACCACATCTACACAATCACGGACTCAGAACTGAAGCTACCACACAGGAAAGCGGTCTTGGGGTCATTGACACTTCTCTGAAATTATCAGAATCTGGCAGGTTGTGATCAAGAATTATGGTGGAGGCATGGATAAGGTGATCATGGAAGTGTGATTCACCAAATCCTGGAAGCTAGAAGCAGGGGGTATTGAATGAAACTACTAAGAGCTTTTTAACACATAGAAGAAAAATTCTTTTGTACAGCCATGATCTCCTGGAACTTGCTTCCATGCAGGTTGCGGAGGCAGAGGGTGTCAGCATCTTTAGAAGAAGCTTTGGCAAACTCACACAGAGAGGTCCATAAATAGAGACTAATCAAAATAGGAAGGATTGGACCCTAATACAACTGTGGATGCTGAGAGGGTGCAGAATGTGGCCAGACATGTTCTCTTTCGCTGCTGTCAGACACAGAGCAGTGACCTAAATGAACTACTGGTCCAACTGGTATGCAATGTCTTTCTGCTTTTTTATGACCGTTATATCAGATTTATTTTAATATCTATGAACCACCACTCATTATTTATATTTCAATTAAAATAAAAAAGTTGCCAACTCCTAATGGACATCATGTGATGTAGACCTTTTTTACTGCCTTTTGAAGGAAAAGCTTTTACTTGGGGCAGGAATTTTGTTTTCAGATATTAAGTTTATTAATTTTCTAAGTATGTGATTTATCTTGATTTTCCATTTGGCTGTGTTTGCAAATCAAGGAAAGTGCCACTATTCTGAGATTAATACCTTTAAAGAGTAGGGCAGTTGCCTGTCAAATTTCTTAGGACAAAATTGGATGGAGTCAGGAAATGTGATACCCAGAGACAACCAAATGATACAGTGAGAATATCCCTACATTCACATAGCTGTCCCTTACCTATTTTTACATTGCTGGCATGGGAAATCATTTAACATTAGACTCCAAATTATCAAAACCAGATTCAGTAAAAACAAAACCAGAAAAAATCCAACCCTGTTCTGGTGAATGATTTTAAGCTGAGTTTTTTTGAGCAAACAAACCAAAGATATCAATTCTTTGTAACTGTAGGTACACTGACTTGTCAGTGTATTTAGGAGTAAATGGAGAGATGAAGTATTTCAATACCAACTCATGTTGAATATTCTGGATTTTCTACATTTATGTAAGAAATTTTAAAGGATTTTTGTATCACTTGTCCCTTTAAATCATGCCTTCTACACTGCTTTATTGTATTAGAGAGATAAGTTTTAGCATAGCTATAATGCAAGGGAATGCCAGGAACCAAGCCTGCACAATCACCTTGCACTGAGTGAGATTTTCAGTGTCTTGAGTCATCAGTACAGTGCCTTCTCACAGCTGTTGGATACAGAAATGGGTTTTACATATGCACAGTAACATTTTAAGGATTCTTGTAGAAAAGCTCCATTGCCTGCAACAGTGGCTTGCGTGGGCCTTCCATTCACAGCAAATATAACCATTTAGTTTTAGAATTTGTTCTACCCTTATTAATTTGTTTTCACTATTTTCCTTGTTCATGCTGTCAGCATTCTTCAGCTAATGGTCACAAACATCTGTTCAGACAGCTTTCACTGATCACTTCCTACCTGCAGGACACATTCCTACTATTCTGATAATTTTCCTTCCCACAAAAGCAGATAACAGATCATGAAATGAGATGAAAGGCAGTTATAAATTTCTATCTTCTTAATATATTTGCAGCTTAATACCTAAAGGCCCAAAAATCTAGGTGAAGTATGAAGAGCCCCTAATGCTAAAGTTCATGTCATCATACTAGATAATGATAATAAACGAAGAGGCACAAATCAAACACAACTTCTTAATTGCAGGGGTTTGGGCACATAAATAAATGAAAAAATAATATGAAATATATCCCACCCTGGCTTCAAATTAACACATTACTCAGGTTCATTTTTTATGATTATTTTTAATCTAAACTTTCTGCATATCAAAACTGTACCCTTTTTCTCAGAGCAAGACAGCAATTTTGTTACCAAATACAGGCCTCATGCTTAGAATGCTATATAAAAAGAATGATTACACTGGTCAAATTTCTGTATACAAACACTAAACAAATTCATCACCAGGTCTGCAACACTGGGGTGAGCTAAAGGAATCTGAAAAGCAGGTAAGACACCTGTCAGTTTGGATACCTACCACTCACAGGCAGTGCCTGCGTTAACGGGGGGGGGGGGGGGGGGGGGGCTGAATAGGAGGCAATTAAAACGCCCGATAAATCCTCAGCCCACATCGCCAAGCAACGTGTTCAGCTCTCGGCGTATTTGGGCGGATTTCACAGCAAACTGGCTGAAATAAAAACACCCCGCAGCAGCTACAAAGCAGGCACGGGGTGGCTGTGAGCGGCCTCACGCCCGCAGGGTCGCGGGTGAAGCCTCCTTCCAGCCGAAGCAGACGCCGGCGGGGAAGGTGGCGGCGATGCTGCCACGGCCGGGGGGTCCCGGCGGCCTCCCTCCTCCCCCCGCTGCCCCCGCCGGCCTCTCCCCGCCGGCCTCCCTGCGGCCTCCTCTCCCCGCCGGCCCGGCCCGGCCCGGCCCCGCTGCCCGCCCGCCGGGACCCACCTTGGGCATCCGGATGTGCTCCATGGCGGCGGCGCCCGGCCGAGCTCCTCATGCACCTCCCGCAGCCGGCAGAGGCGGCCGTACGCACCTGGCCTCTCTCCTCTTTCCTCCTGCCAGCCCTGCTTTTAAAAAAAATACTTTTTTTAAAAAATATATTAATTTTTATTTTATTTTTCCTCCCGTTTTCCGGCGCAGGTAGGAGGAAGGAAAAAGGGAGGATTTATTCAAAGCAGATAATGTGCCCGTGGTTCGACGCCGGCAGGTCAGCGGCTGGCTCCACCTCCCCGGCAGCTGCCATGCTGCCCCGCCGGCGGGGATGCTCCGCTCCGCCCCGGCCCCGGCCCCGGCCCCGGCCCCGGCCCCGGCCCCGGCCCCGGCCCCGGCCCCGGCCCCGGCCCGCGGGGACCCCGGCCCCGGCGGCGGCTGGCTGCCCCCGGCCCCGAAAGGCACAGCCTGGAGGTGGCTCTTCAGCGGTTTGCTGTCTTAGCAAAATTGCATCGCTCTGTCCCTTCTTTCCGGGAAGACACGGTCAGAAACATAAAAGGGAGCTCTGAGATCGCCTCCCCCGGTTTTTGTTTGTTCCCTGGCCCAGCGGGTGCTGTACCTCACGGACAAAAGCTGCGCGTACTGAAACTGAAGCGCTCGATTTTATTTATCTCAAGCTCGGCGTGTCTGTTTTTCTATAATTCACAATTTTGCTGCATCCTCAGATTTGCACAAGGGGAGGTTTTTTATGACACGCCATTTTCAGTCTTATGTCTGAAATTTCTTGTCCCATCTTTTGCCTTGCCTGGTCCAAGAGATGCGTCACCTCTTGGAGCAAAAAGAAATGCTACAGAACTGATTTCCCCAGCTCACCTGCGCGAAGATGAAGAGCGGGTATCTCTAACCACCTTTGAATCGCCATCTTACTCTGAGCAAAAAGAGAAACTTTCCAGTGTTTATGCCAATGCGCAGATGACTAGAGGTGCTAATATATTATTTCTGATAAACAATAGCCTTTGAGGCTTGTAAAATGCCCAGGTGTTCTGTATCGATCAATGTATTCCAGTGATTCCTTAGAAATAGGGACTAGCCTCATCAAGGCATAGAAACAAATGTGGAGACCTGTCAAACTGCACAAAGGCAATGGCTAGAGCAGTATCCTTCTCTTGCCTGCAGAAAATAGAGCATGCTTAATCTATTCTGTGAAAGCTAAAGTATGGGCTGAAAATAAGATGGCATGCCCCCCAAAAAGTGAATGCATTTTATCCCAAGGGAAAGAGAACAATGGATATAGCTGTACTGGCTCCAGTCCTGCCAATGTTTCTCCAACCCTGCAACTTTCTTGCTAAGGCATGGCTAGATTGCTCCACATCATGAGGGGTTTTTAAGCCAGCTCTTTGGTTAGAGGAGGCAGAAGCTGTACTATCATGTGGGAGTATAGGTCATCCCTGGATTTGACCATTCTGCTTCCTTCTTTCCCTGTTTTAGCCCATTTCTTCCCTTCTTTTTCTCATAGTTCAACTCCTCTTATCAGGCAGGAGTGGCTGGTATGACCATAATCCGAGACACCATCAACTGGATGAAAACTCTTCTCATCTGGGAGTTTTTAATTGTTCCATTTCATTCTGTTAACTCAGATCTGAAATGAAGGTTGGAGATACCATTTTCTCTTTGAAAATTCACTGGATGGCATGCATAAAAGTTCATGAATTGTGTAAAGCATGGACTTCCCAAGGCTCTTGATCAGTGGCATATTTTGCTCTCTATTTTAGGCCAGAGCTATCAGAATCAATTCAGAATTAACCAACAATGAACTATGTTTCCTTTGTAGTTATGTGTAGGACAACTAGGGGATCAGGCTCAGCCAGCAGGGGTTCATGAAAGGCAGGTCCTGCCTGACCAACCTCATCCTCTTCTGTGACCAGGTGACCGGCCTAGTGGATGAGGGAAAGGCTGTGGATGTTGTCTACCTGGACTTTAGCAAAGCCTTTGACGCTGTCTACCACAGAATCCTCCTAGAGAAGCTGGCAGCTCATGGTTTAGACAGGTGTACGCTTTGCTGGGTAAAACACTGGCTGGATGGTCAAGCCCAGAGAGTTGCAGTAAACGGAGCTAAATCCCGTTAGCGACCGGTCACAAGCGGTGTTCCCAGGGCTCAATATTGGGGCCAGTTCTGTTTAATATCATTATCAATTATGTGGAAGAGAGTATTGAGTATGCCCTCAGCAAGTTTGCAGATGACACCAAATCTGGTGGGAATGTTGGTCTGCTTGAGGGTAGGAAGGCTCTGAAGAGGGATCTGGACAGGCTGGATCAATGGGCTAAGGTCAATTGTATGAAGTTTAACAAGGCCAAGTGGTGGGTCTTGCACTTGGGTCACAACAACCCCATGCAATGCTACAGGCTTAGGGAAGAGTGGCTGGAGAGCTGCCTGGAGGAAAAGGACCTGGGAGTGCTGGTTGACAGCCAGCTGAACATGAGCCTAAAGTGTGCCCCGGTGGCCAAGAAGGCCAACAGCATCCTGGCTTGTATGAGGAATAGTGTGGCCAGCAGGAGCAGGGAAGCGATCGTGCCCCTGTACTTGGCACTGGTGAGGCCACACCTTGAGTACTGTGTGCAGTTTTGGGCCCCTCACTACAAGAATGACACTGAGTTGCTGGAATGTGTCCAAAGAAGGGCAACAAAGCTGCTGAAGGGCCTAGAGCACAAGTCTTATGAGCAGCAGCTGAGGGAACTGGGGTTGTTTAGCCTGGAGAAGAGGAGGCTGAGGGGAGACCTTATTGCTCTCTACAACTACCTGAAAAGAGGTTGTAGTGAGGTGGGTGTTGGTCTCTTCTCCCAAGTTACTAGTAATAGGACGAGATGAAATGGCCTGAAGCTGCATCAGTGGAGGTTTAGATTGGATATCAGGAAAAATTTCTTTACTGAAAGAGTGGTCAGGCATTGGAACAGGCTGCCCAGAGAGGTGGTGGAGTCACCATCCCTGGAGGTGTTCAAAAGACATGTAGATGTGGCACTTCCAGGCATGGTTTAGGAAGCCTGGTGGTGTTGGGTTGATGGTTGGACTTGATGATCCTAGAGGTCTTTTCCAACCTTAATAATTCTATGATTCTATGGCTGATGTGATTCACTGCATATATTATCATCTTTTGGCATTTGCTACCACCGGTGAGTAAGTAAAGTTGGAAGAAAGCACAGTTATCCTTCCAGTCCCTAGAGATATTTCCTTTTTCTCTGGTACATCTTGTGATACACTACAGCCGAGTTCAAGTCATACTGTTGATGGCAAGAAGACTCACAGACTTAAGTGAGAATGCACTTTATCTCTGGTTCACATTCATCAAGAGCTGCAAAACTAAGGCATTGCTCAAAGGAGATTGTTTATATAGCTATCAGTTGCTCAACATCCTGCCAGAGTTTTGACCTATCTTGGGCTGGTAAAATAATTAATGGACAAGCGCAGCTATAAACAGAACTTGGGTTTAGATAAAAGTTATACCTACTGCAGTTGTCACGGAAAGCTGCAGTAAGCACAACCTTCTAAAAATTCTCTTAATGTTTTTCATTTGCATTTTATGCTCATGGAGACTGCTGTGTTAACAATCCTGGAAATGTCCACAGAAGAGGTATAATGAAGGTAACTACAATAAATAACATCCGTAGGCTACTACTCTGACTCAGCTAAGATGTAGGGGCAGGAAAATTAACTTGCCATGAGTACATAGGTTTTGACCTATCTGCTGCAACTGCCAACAAAGTTCTTGATTAATGTCACATAAAGAAGGCCAGTCACTGAGGGCTAGGATGGTACCAGTGTATTTATTTTCTATATCCCTAAGTAGTAGAGTCAGCTTCCAGCCTCATACAGTAAAACCGGAAAAAACGTATTTCACTTCCAATACGTAAAAATTTCTGTTATATTCAATGGAGTCACCTGAATGATCATATATTTTGCATCCGTTATGACCTACTCAGGTAGGCTTGGATTTGAATCACCATGTTAGATCTGGAAGGCTTTATAGATTTATTTGTGTTTTACAGTTATATTTTACTAGTTTAAAGGTGGTTTCCTGTAGGCTGCATTTTAGTTTAATACAAACTGAAAGAATAAATTTATTTACTTGTATTAATACTTATTTTCAACTGTAGTCTACAGATGGTGATTATAGACATATATTAAATACTAGCATGTAGGGAAAAATCAACTTGAAATTCGTTGTTGCTGCAACAACTATATCCAGCATGACAGAATCCTCCACCTAAAGACTCTGGTAAATGTGATGAAGACATGGAGGTTAGGGCAGCCCATGTTACTGTGGGCTAAAGGCAGACAGTAACGGTTTGAGTGCAGCTCTGGGTTTGTGGATAAGGGATGGAGCAAAAAATACCCACAGATGTTCCAGTGGCATCTCACCAAGGAAATGCATCTGGACTCAGTGCTGGCAAAAAGTGGTTTGTGTGCAACACCACTTCCTCCTGCAATTCAGCATCCAGGTGTTTGTTGAAAACAACAAACCAACCAGCTGTTTAAGCAGGATTGCCTCAAAGTCACCTGACTTTTTTTTATCAGTCTTCCACTAATGGAAATATCCAGTAAGATCCGTGGCAAAGTATACCTTTTGTACGAGAAAAAAGGGAAACAATACTGGTTTTTACTATAAAGTACAATATATTAATACATTATTGAAAATTATATATCTGTACCTGTAATTCACTAAAGAATCACGTGACTTGTAAATTGGCAATTATGGAATAACAACAGCACATTATGATAATATACATTTTAGGCACATCTACTTTGTAGTTTGAAAATTCTTTTCTTCCACCATTTTCACAGCGCTGCTCTACTGTTTTCACCCCTTCATAAGGTAACAAAATTATAACTTCTTATTTCCTTTTTGTCAGGGATTTTCATGCCACTTTTTAAATGATAAAGATTAATGCTTCAGGAACATGCTAGAGGACATACTATCCCAGCCTTTTAAAATACAAATGCCAAAACCCTATAAATTCATGTTTGTTTATTTAAGGACTTTGGACACCAATATCATGGGAGTGGCAGAACCTCCTTGCAGAATTTCATTACAGGAGCTGTATGACCTAATACAGGCCAGCTTCTCACCATATTTTTAAAATCCCAATGCATGAGAACCCTGGGAAGATCCACAGTGCAAGGATATTGCTGAAGAAACAAGAAGCCTTTTGAAGAAGGTTTTTAGCAAGCCTCTTTCCAACACAAAACCACATTAAGAGCACGTGCCCTTAGCAGTGCTACAGCTTCTTTCCAGATTAGCTTTCTTTGGTGCCAAGATCCCAGAGAAGAGATGCTCCAGCCCTGGACTACTGTATGTAGCTAACACAGGTGCATAGAATGGCTGAAACAAAGTTAACTGTTGCCAGCGCAGCAAGGTAGAGCACTGGCTAGTTTTCCCTTCTGCTCCCCTGGGCTTCCAGCCCTGCAGCTCCCTCTGCCTATGCTCTGGCTTGGTGTTTACTTGGCTTTGGTGTCTGTAAGCCAAGAGAGCTTGCTGCACTGTTTACTTTGTTTTGGCTGTCTAGTTTTAATTTATTTTTGTGTAATGAACTGGCTTCCCATGTGATACAGAGGCAAGGGGGCCAGCTGAAAGTGAGCGGTGACAGTGAACCAGGTGAGTTAAAGGGTAAAAAGGGGACGTGAAAAAGAGAAGAAAACGAACCCAGGAGAGCTGGGCTGGGGGCTGGTGAGGTGGGGTAATTTCACTCACTCAGGAGATGTGGCAGGCATTCATAAACTGCAGCATCAAAACTTGTTTGCCTGTTACCTATTGCCTACTGCCCCTACTGATAGCAGCCAAACAGCCAAAAGTGCAAATGCACACGTGCAATTTGCAGGTGTCTTGATAGTGTTTACAGTGAGGATAATCAGTACCACGGATTCAGAAACATTGTGTCTGTTTATATCTGTTTCGTAACTTTCGAACTTTTTCAGGGAACAGGCAAGTTTCTCGTGGCAAGTGCACTCGGACACACAAACTTCTCCCCCAGTTAAACTAGCAGGAGCTGCATGTGACAAGGTAAAGGATGCAGGGAGCAGCCTTCACTTTATTGTTTAACTCAGCTGTTACTAGGTTTGACCTTTTAACTTTTCCTTCAAGAATTATTCAAGGCAATCTTTGATTTTGCCTTGTTATAAAACATTGTTGAATTGTTATAAAAGCAAAATTATGCAGGGAAGAATACCAGCAGACCTCTGGAAACAGAAATTGTTTTGATCCTGTTCTACAGATAGACAAACTGATATGATATATGATACCTGATACATGATATCTGGGGCAGATATATGATAACTGGCCTGAAATGCAAAGTAGAGAAATAAAACAGATAAAATTCTAGAGTTACTGAGAATATACGTCCAGTTACTCACGTGACGATTCCCCCAACTGAGGAAACTGGTAAGATTTTGGCAAAGTCATAACTGTCTGTTAAATGAGGGCATTTTAACAAGATTAGAATAGTTAATCCAGCTGCTCTGAAGATGCTGTATTTTTCATAGCAAAGCATGTTAGGACAACTAGCTGGAGAGTACAGTGTCAGGAGGTCAGATATGATATACTTGAGCTGGTATATGACACATCACATATAGCAGTTAATGGAAAGTATAGCAGTTAAAGGAAGGGGTCGGTTATGACCACAGGGATCGTAGGGGGAAAATGGAGACAAGTGCTTCTCAGTATAGCTAGTAGAGAAACAGACTCTTCCACAAGATGATTCAAAGCTCCTAAAGTCTTGAAGTAAATACTGCTTAGAGATTTACCTCGTTCTGCAAATCCATATATATAGATATTTCTAACTACATTCTTCTGCCAGTTAGGTAGTTCAGTGAAAACCAATTGTTTCATCTTGCCTTTTACTGGGTGTCAGCAGGACACTGCTGTAACGGACAACTATACTGGGAACTAGGAACTTGTAAGAGAGCCCCCACCTCCCCCATACATTAGCTATGCTTGGATATATCTGAGCAGGTCTGCTCTGAAGTTAAATCTTCGGCTACGTAGAGAAACTTAGAAGAAAAGCCAATTTATTAGTTTTTTAAAGAACATACTTGTCTTTGAAACTAGCAGAAAAAAAAGGTGTTTCTTCCACTTAAAAATGGGAATTGGATATTTTGCAAGTGGCTTTACTACGCAGTCAGGTATCAGCCATGAGTGACAGTGAGTAATTGAACTGTCTTTGAGAAGAAGTAATAGGAAGCTGTCCTAGCTCCTAGAGAGCGATGTAGGGATTCTCCAAATTCTAGCATCTGTGATACTCTGACTACCTTTACAATATCTCATCCAGAATCTTAGGCAGGAAATATTCCCTTAACTGATATTAAAAAAATTATTTAAAAAGAAAAGAATGCTCTTTTATCTTCTCAGACCCTTTCCATTGAAACATTCAGTCACAGACTCAGCAACAAATTAGGAGAAGAAAAGAAGACTACTGAATTCAAAGCAGACCACAGCTGTGTGTAGTCTAAAGCAGTATTGTTCAATGAAAAATAAAATCATGATAGCAAGGCAGCTTCCAACATTTTCACAAAGAAAATTTTCTTAACTTATGGGACTGTATTAATGGTCTGCCTGGAGCATTTTTCCCAACATGAAGGAAAAGAAATGGACATGGTATATTTGGGTTTAGGGAAAAAAGAACAGAGAAGAAAGAAATCGTGGATAACAGAGGAAATGTATCCCATGGTCTTTGCATAAGAATTACCTAAAGCTATACTTAAAATACTGAAGAGTTAGTTTCTCTTGAAACTTCCCATTGGCCTATGATGATCATGATGCAGTGAAGCAAATGTGGCCTTTTCAGTTGTGAGATTTATGCAAGAGTTTGTGGTGACAGTAAATTATTTTCCACTACTCCAAGTTTTACAGAAGCTCCAATGCTATATTTAGGGAAACAAAAAAAATGGCATGTTTCCCAAAAATACATAATAAAAACATCAGTGAAATGCTGTCTCATATTCCAAATCCACACCATATGAAAGCATATTTTTCAGATAAATAATTTGTTTCTCTCTGCACTTTAAAAGAAAACCTTAAGATTAGGGTTTTGTTTTGTTTTTTTTAAATAAAGTGCTAAAGCAAAACACAATTCTCTGAAGGTCTATACTGAGCAGCTGAAACTGATGTGATTCCTACCATCTTACTGACAAGCAGCCATCACAGTAAATGGCCAGAATCAGTTTTGGCTGACTCATGCCTCTTGAAATCCTTCTGAATCTCAAGTGATCATCTTGGCCCCTTATCTACCATGATATTAAGGAGGTAAACTGGCAGTGTGAAAGCTGTCAGTGAAGTCTCGCTTACTAACCTTCTGTGAAAAGGAGGTTCAGATTACACGACAATCTTTCAGCTACTGACAAGCAATCTGGGTTTTGAGAAATAGCTGATTAAGCAAGGGTCATAAAAACCTCTCTGTTCAGACTGAAAAGGTGTTATGATTGAATTCATATGTGCTTTTCCAAAATTTGTCCAGTTTTATATTTGAATTCACTTTGGTTTTCTTTCACCTGGTCAGTATTTTTCAGGTTCCATTACTGCATCTTGGGTTTAGGAAAAAAAAAAAAAATTTTGGGGTGGGCTCTGAAGAAAGTTTGAACTGTTTCTGGTGTTCCCAGGCTGAAAACTCTGAGGCTCAGGAAATGTCTTTTCTCTAACTCCTGAAAGTTTCTCACCCTGTGTAGTATTAGATTTATGTTCTTGATCTCTGACAATTATTTTCATGGGTTATGCATGAGAAGACAGTGTTTGATGTAATCTGTTCCCAGAGTGGAATGTCCAGGGTATTGTTCCAACATACTTTTGCTCAATGGTCACAGTCAGGGTGCATGAATTATCATGGTTGAATGGTCCTCATCTGAGTGGAAAGGACGCAGTCTCTAGAAAAAAATATGTGTGAGATGAGATGTGTCATTAACTGCAGACAGTCACAGATAAGGTTGCACATAACTGTCCACTCTGAGGTTAACGGTTAACTAATTTAACGATAATAGTGAACACAAAGCATATGTCTACACTGTATTTTTGCTGCGTGCCACTACATGAACCACTGAACTGAGCGAGCTGTTACTTGCCGGCTTACATCTCTAATGGTGATCTATGTCCATACAAGTCTCAAGAGAACCATTCACATCCTACTGGCTCAATAGCTACTCCATGGTCTTGGTGCCTGCGCAGGGCAGACCTCCCTGTGGCTATGCTTGCCAGCCATCAGCCTCGTGCACTTTATACATCCCTAGGTTACGTAAGAGCAATGCCCCAGAGTCTCATCCTTTCTAGTCCTTCCCTCTGCCTCAGAGATGCTACTGCTTGCTGGTGCTGTTTGCAAGCCAGGCCATAGCAACTAGCCTGCTGCTTTTGGACCGTGCCAAAGGGGACCCGAACACATATCCAGATTTGATCATCATGCAGAAACTGCTGCTAGTGCAGCTGGAAGAATCTGCTGAGGAAATACTCCTTAAACAGTAGAATGTTGGGTCCTGGTCTGGGCTTTGGTTGGAGTCCACTGTGGTCTCCTCAGAGTCAGAAAAGTTTTTGCCTTTATAAAGCTAGGAATGGGAGTGTATGATTGCAGGCCAAACTGATTATCAGAGGAGCAGAACTTGCAGATATGAAGGTTCACATCTGAATGCCTCTATTTCTAGGTACTGCCTATACAGTACCAATACACTCCCTTCTCATCATTTATCTCTGGAAAAGAGGGTGAACATCAGTTTGTAGACCTTCACTACTGCCCAGACATGCTTGTTGCTAGCCAGCTGCTTTCCACGGTAGTGTGGTCATAGTTGGTGTGATCATCATGGACAGCTCCTACTATCATTTGGTCAGCATTGGCAGCGTCCCCAAGAACATGGTGACTTTCAGTCACTGTCAAAATTCACAGTGGGAAAATCAGCAATATTTACATTCTCACCCATGTTGTCCCCACCTAACTGATGCATTTAAAGGCTTGTGATGGCAACTCTTCTGAAATTTTTAATTTTTTGGAGACAAAAAAGCTGGCACCATCTTCCCTCTGGGATACATCAGCATCCAATGAGCTAACCACTACTTGCAGCATAGGTCTCCTTGCCACAGAGGGGTATTCAAACAGCCTGCAAGCTTATGGCCAACTTCCTCTGGAGCCAAAAGGGAGCATTTATTCCAGCACTGCACTTTATGCTGGAGGACTCTGAAGAATAAAGTAGGTGCTGTTAGTCCAATGCCAGCAAAATTCTACCTGCCTGCTGCACTTTATCTATTGCTGCTTATCAGCCTCAGACATCTCTTGCTGAGGGGCTGCCCACAGCTGAATCTTAGGCCAGAAGCACGCCTAAGCAGGGTAAATGTCCTTACACTCTCCTGCAGATGGTACTGCAGAATTTAGTCACAAAATAAAGCTTTACGATGTTTGGTACTTGCATAGCAATACCTTGGCCAACATGGCCAGCAAGCAGTGTCGGGAATGTAATACCATATTAAATATTAGTGTAGTCAGCAGAATTAAAGAAAGGTGGAACTAAACTGGCCAAGTAAAATAAACAAAGGCCTATGTGTCCAATGAACAGAAAAAGGAAAACAGAAACTTTCTTCTCAAAAGGATTTAACTAAGTGTTATGTCCTATGTGGCTTCCAAACAGCTGTTCTTCACTCAGTTTGGGCTGTGGAGTGCATGCTCTGGCATTGCCTCCTCCCCAGCTGGTGTGGGATTAGGAGCTTGTAGTGAAGCTGTAGCTAGACTCTTGAGGGCCTGAAGGGTCTGGTGGCTGACCCAAGAGGAAGGCTAACAAGAGACCAGATTAGGAAACTGAACCTGATGTGCCTTAACCTGCAGGGTCATGAAGCTCAAGTGTCGCCTCCATAATGGCCTTGATCTCTTGCCTTGTCTCCTTCTCTTTGGCTTCTGTGTGAATCTTCATCATGAGTCACCACACTTAAATTTTCATCCCATCAGCGTACACACTGGTAGAGATGGACCATTTCCCTAACAAACATGGTCTGTTTCCATAGGGCCTGCTCCTTCTTTTATTTGAGGTCCTTCCTTCTGTAAATCTATACGGGTGCTGTCTGGACGATTCCACCCCTGCCGTGTCAAACAGCAACTGAACAGCACTCATGCAGACGCTAGAAGCTACATGAAGTGCTCAGCCTTTTTTTCTGCTGAACTGTCAATGATACAAGGACTCTGACAATCTTTGAGTGACCCAGCTTTGTATGGTGCAGCTTGCCAGTGTGACTGAACTGCGGGCAGATGTTTCCCTTGCCTGTAGGTCTATGGGGAAAGATACCCCTGACTTAAACCCCCAGTGTGATCAGGAAATGTTAGCGAAAACAGAGCTGAAAAGAAGGAGACGTGTTGCAAATGTTACTTCACCATGTTTTTACTTGTAAGTAGAACACATGGCATTCTTTCCAGTTGTAACTGGTGTGGCTTTTTTCTATTTATGCGAACCTGTTTTCCGTAATCCCAAGGTGCGGTGTCACTTTGGCGGAGGAAGCACGTGCTCGGGGTGGGGGGTACACATGCATGCCTATATGGACCATTTTTCATTAGGAAATTTCCAGTGTGACTATAAGCTTCATCCATAGTTGCCACAAAGCCAAGATGACAGTGTTCTATAAAGCAGAGGGAACTGCCATTAGACTCCTGTTCTCTTACGTCAACGTGATGTATATAAAAGAGCTAGTCCTGGAAGCTGCTTGAGGTATTCATGACCTTCCCAGCAAAGGGTGCCTGTCTTCCCCTTTTCTGTCCTTCTTCACATCACAGAGACAGTGGCTGTGGGGGAAATTAATGATTCAACTGCTGTGATAGCCTCTCAAAGTTGAAGGTAAACCAGGTGGGCCAGAGTTGTCAGCCTGGACCCTCACGTAAAGATCAGGCGATAAACCCTCTGATGTAGTGTCTTCCTTATTGCAGATATGACAAGCTGACCCAGGATACCTGCCATGATTCCTGACCTGCCTTTGTCTTCTTCAGTGTGAATCAGAACCCCTTGGTGAGCCTGACATACCCAAAAAGTGGAAAGCTTTGCCTCCTGTCAACAACATCTTCAGCCCGTTCTTAACATAACTGAGTAACCATGTGAGTTTTTTTTCTAGTCCCCAGGTCACTCTTCTGTGTCCCATAGGCATCATCTTTCTCACGGATAATGAACAGCATAGTAAAGATAAGGGCCAAATCCTGAAATGGATGCTCTCTGGGATGCAGAACTTAAAGTTTTTTGGCATACTCTTTGGTGGTTCTCAGGAGGAATGATGGCATCTCAGGGGTCTCCTGAGAACAGAATGCTTGAGGAAAATGTTGGGCTTGTTTCAGAGGGGAAGGGAATAGCACTTGGCAATACATGTTTCTCCACTGTCGAGGAGTGCTCCACTACAGAATTCTCCTCCCAGCAGTCCCACAGTAAGTCTGAGGTGGCTCTAGCTCTACTGTCTCTGACTACACCTGATGGGCAGGGGAAAAGGGAGGAAGAAAGAGCAAAACAAATTGCCAAATTGACAAGGCAGAAGTACTTTAATGGGCTGGTGTTCAGGGAACAGATCCTCTGCCTTGTTGTTTCACATATGTTGAACTTCAGAAATGTCTGTCTGTACTGTTCATTACACATTGTTACATAGAAAATAAATTTCAGAGAACGATTTCTCTAAATCTCCAAGTGTACAAGCATAGCTTCTGTATTACAGTCTCTATGATCTTAGAAAATATTTATATTTAATTGAATTATTTGAAGTCTTAATCTTACTATTGTATTTTGCAAGAGGAAGAGTTCAGCAAGTGTTTGCAGAATCATGAAGAAAATACCCGGATTCAAGGTAACATCTCTTTTAGACGTTTTGGCTTTTGGTGTTCTCTTTTCTTGGCAAGGCACTTACTTTTTGTTGGTCAAGCCCTTTATTGATATATTTCCCAAAGCAAAAGAGCAAATTAATTTATTTCATATTCCAGTGACTTTCAAAAATTTCATCCTTAATTCTATATTTGTGGAAAAGAATAGTTATTTTGTTTGTTTGGCTTTGGTTTCTCTTCTCAGTGTAATGCAGAAATGGACAAAAGAAAGGTGAACTAGATGAAAGAAACACAGAGGCAATAAGAAATATTCCTGGTACATGGAATTTATAAGAGCCACAAACCTCAGAAAATAATCTTTTAGGAAAAAAGCTCCAGATATCCTATGGTTAAACATTTATTTGAAGTGAATCTTGAAAGATCCCAAAGGTCTCTTTTCAGAAGTGAACTTTTTTAGCATGACAGTAAAAGATTTGTTAAATTTAGAAAGATAAGGGGGGCCCTCCATTGATTTGCCCAAGACTTAACTGAGTTGATTAAACAGTGCAGAAATGCACTTTTTGGGAAGACATGATGTTTTTGCTAGGTTGTCACTTATTAACACCCAAGTATATTTGTACTGTGAAAGATAATATGTCATTGTGACTTTTTTGTGACCATTTTAATGGGACCATCAAAACATAAGTTTTAGTAACCGATAGGAAAAGGTAAGTGGAAGGTATGATCAGCAGACTGAAACTACATAGAGTCTTCATTTCTGTTGTCTGAATCTCTTTCTGTATTTGATATTAGCAAATATATTACAACAGTATGTTTCCCAGTTAAAAAACAGTCAGTCAAAGAAAGCCCTTGAGGGCTTATTTAAATAGAAATATGTGATGTGGATTTAGTAGAGTAGAAATCCAAGGTCTGTGTAATTTAGAACCTTGTGTAATTTTCCAGTTGTTAAATCACATGTGGTTCCACCTCACAACAGTGACCTTCATTAGATTTTGATATGGCAATAACTGTAGGCATAGAAAATAATAAACTCTGTGCCCCATCATTTCTATAAAATAAAATATTCACAATCTACATGGACTTCCATCATAAACTGATTTTTCCAGCATTCATTACACTAATAATTCATCAATTAATTCTATTTGCTATATGATCCAATACATTACTATTAACACGAGAAAGTAAATTACAAAGTAAACTAGAGTAGAAGGTTGGATTTTTTCAGACCTTTAAGAAGTCCACTTGTGGGTGCCAGATTCTTCTCTGTTTTATCCTCTTTGTTGATATATATTGAAGGGATTAGGAATTCTGTCTGTCATCTGGACAGCTTAATGGGTACTTAGAAGTTGTACAGTCAGGTTCTTCTTTTCCTAAATGTCTTTTGTATTATTAACTAGAAACAAATTACAGGATTAACTGATTTCTGAGCCAGTAACCCTCTGCAGATGAAAAGTCTGACCCACCCCTCTTCACCAAATGAACAGAGGAGTCAAGTTGCAAAAACTAAGATGATGCACTGCTATCATGGCAGCAAAGGCGCAAGCACTAGAAGTCTTCAGAAAAAAGGTACGCTAAGGTAGCATTGCCCAGCAATAAAACGTCCAATTAGACATATGTAAATCATACTGCCCGAGGCCAAGCCCTGCTCCAAAAATTACTGTGGAAAGTCAACCTACCAAACATTGTTGTTCCACAGGTTTGAGCAAAAGTGGGCAAGGAGACGTACAGCTTTTCTGCTCCAGGGTGTAACAAGGTTATAGCAGGGAGTGCTTCTCACAATCTTGTCCATAGTTCTCCTCTTACAAGCATACTACGGTTTTACGTCTTTTACATCACCTTGGTAACTGTAGACCTTGGAGTAGGTATTTTACATGCTATAAAGAAAATGGAAGTACGCTCTCCGTCTACAAAACTCCCACCGAATTTAACAGGCCCAGGATTCCACCCAAGAAGCTGATTTCACAACATTGAATGAAATCCAGATTTCCACCTACAGGTTTTTCAACAGATTTCAGTGCTACATATTTGTTGGAGCCTGGTACACATTATGATTTTTTTCCCCTGAGAATTTACAGCTGTCTTATCTCTCAAAGGATGGAGAATGTGGTAGTCAGAGATAACCAGTTAGTATATCAAAAGAATAACAAAACTATATTTTGTTTCCCCATTTTGTAAAGTGCATTATCTAGTACTCTGAATGCTATGAGCATTGTTGGTTTTTTAATTTACATTTAACAAGGGAGTTTAAGGCACAGGAATTTTCACATGCTTGTTCTTACTGGCAGCGGTTGTGAAGTAGCTGCATTTTATCTGTGGGACTTTTCTGATATGTACAATTTAAGATGTTCCTAGTTTTTAAAAAGAGAAAAATGGTAAAAAATAGCTATTTTTTTCAGGTGTTTTCTGCCACCCTTTCCTCTCTTGAACGTAACCTCTGGTATAGAGGTAAATAGCGGCAAGTCTGAGCCCTCTTTTTAAAAATTTCTTGCTAAAATTAGCCTTATTTGGAGGGTGCAAATGAGAACAGGATGAAGGCTCCTATTCAGCAGAAGGAGTCCTAACAAATGCATCAGAGTGTTGCTGGGAGAGAGTACACCAAAGTCTCTTCCAAGCTGTATTTAAAAAAACAAAAACAAAAACAAAACCCCTATGTTTTTAGCACTATGTAAGTAGTGCTAAGAATAGAAAATATGTTTCTGTTATTGTTGCTGAATGATACATTGTATAAAGCAGCTGCAAGTCTTCCCTTCTCTGAACAATCCCACACCCTCCTTCACCCTAAACTACTCTTTCCCTTTCAGTGGAAGATATTATTTCTCAATTAAGACTCTAATGCTGCAACATACTGAACTCACCCAAACTCAAGGGGCTTTAAATGGGAGGTTTAAAGTGGGTCAGCACTTTCCAGGGGGTGTGCGGCACCTTACAAGATTGAATCCTGAATAAGAGGCATTTTTGATTCTCTCGAATACGTTTGCAATTAGTGCGTCTATTCCATGAATGAAAATTTCTAGGTTGGTAGCTTCAGTATTGTGATACATACAATCTTCGACAACTGTACCTTTTTACTAGCAGGTTTTACCGAATACCTCTTACAGCGAGTCTCAGTGACTGAACGTCATTCTTCAGTCTTTGCATGTTATGAGTCAGAACAACAATTAACTTCTTTTTGTATCCTTACAACATGAGAGACGGGGTGGGTCAGCAGTCAAAACTCTTTTGCTTCTGTTGTCACTCCAACACTTTTTCCTTTCCAAAAAAGAAAGAAGACGACAAAGGAGAAATGGATTTATTTTCATTAATTCTTAACTTGCAGCAAATCGTTCCATGCCACACTTCACACAAGCCCACATTAGGCCCAGGACTTCAGGGGCCAAGTTGGAAAGCTCCACAAGAACTCAACGCAGGCTGGAGGATTCATTCAGTGCATCTAAATTACACTGCTGCTCTGACTGACGCTCTGGAGAATCCAGAAGACGACTAGCTAGGTTAGCCTGTAGTTCTGCAGAGGGAATATCCCACGTACTGTCCCCTGTAGGATAAAAGAGGAATAACATCCACCCACCTCTCGTGACATTGCTAAATCACACTCCTATGAAAGTATTCTGATAACAAGCTAGGCAAGACTTGGCATCAAATTCAGTGGGAAGCTACACTTGCAAGCTGGAGTGACAGTGACAGTCTGAGCCACTTTTGGATGACCTTCGCCACTTTCAGATTTCCCTGAGAGGAGCTGGCTCCCACATTGCACTGCCAGATCCGCCCCCACCCCCATATGTGAGCATCAGTCCCTGCGGACAAGGGGACTGACACAGCTTGTAGAGGCTAACTATTAATGTGCAGTAACACTTCTGGCTTCTATACCGGGCATGGGAAAGTCCACACTGAATACACTGATGTGTTGGAAGTGTGCCTAGCAATACAGAAAGTCTTAAATTTTTGTTAGCTTTTTATTCTATTCTATTTTTTAGCATTCTTGATTCTTTGGCAAATTTCTATGTACTCTGACGGTAGATTTTTCCCATAAAACTGGAGACTTAGAAAAAGTATAATGGGCAGGAAATGCACCTGGTCGGATTTTCAAAGGCGGTCTGTTTTCCTCACTAACATCTCAAGGCAGTGAATGTGGTAATAGGATTTGGGAGGGGGAGACAGGCATGAAAAGGCAGAGCTCTGAAAAACAATTTGATTCCCAGAAGTTTTGCCTGCTGGGTAGAGGAAGTGAGAGCCTCACCTGTATAACAAGCTGCAATGTGAGCACAACTTCTACTAGATACCAGAGAATCTGCACAGCAGAGATGCTACAAATGTTTCTGAAGTAGGAAAAGCCACACTCTGTATTCACAAAGCAGGAACTTCTTACAGAAATACAGCCATAATTAATCAGCTACTGTGAACTTTAAGGCTTACTGCAAATTTACACCCAGAGAGCTGGCTGCTATCCAGGTGTCACAAGACAAGAAAGTGCTGATCTAGTGATGTGGGTAAACAGCTGGCACTTGGCAAGGAAATTTTGCCAAATTCTTGAATGCAAATGTTTTTGGTGCTGACATAATGCCTCGTTTTCACTGACAGAGAATGGTCAAAATAAAATTTATGCATTTCAGTGTTAGACATTATAGATAGTTTGGTATGGGATAGGTTGTTGATTACCACTAAGAGTAAGTGTTTGGAATTTACTTGGTCAGTACACTCCTGAACTTGAGAGAGTTTGAAATCTAGCTTGATGCTATTTGGCAAGAAGTTACTAGAAGAAACATGGCCACAAACATGTGACCTCTACCACTGAACCCCCTGAAATCCTGTCACTGTGGGATGAGAGCAGGAATACAGAAGCATCGCACTGGATGGCCAAGATTGTAAATGTACAATCTCAAGCAGAATTATTCTTTGTGCTCTCAGAGGGCCATGAAAAAATCCCAGTTTATGGCTTTTTAATACATGGCTATCAATGTTAGTCTCCTGCACATTAGGGGCAATTTCTATAAATGTTAATAAACCTTTATAGCATCTTAGCTTATTTCTTAAACATCACTAAGTGTCATACAACCCTGAGGGCTTTTGGCTGGGTATTCATCATGTTTCTGCATGTGAGCCCCACTGACATTCACAGCTTCCACTGGCTCAGTCAGATGCTGTCTTATTTTCATTTTTTTTCACTTGTCCTCTCCACTCCCCACCCTCTCACACATTTCCTGGGTGTGGGCTCGTTTTCTTATAATACATTTCTGAGAGTACTGGTCCACATAGGACCAGTGACTTTTCAGATTCTCCAGTACCTGAGGTACACCTTTTCCTAGAGCTACAATCCTGGAGGATTCAGGATTTACAGTTCAACTATTTAGTGGTACTTAACAGTTAAAGTAGATAAACACAACTGTAAGGATTCCGAAGCTAACAAGTCTTTACTTCACGTAGCATCAGGGATCTGTAGATATAGATCACATTGCTGTCTGTATTTCCTGCCTCTCCTTCCTCACCATGGCTGAGCACTCTTTTGACTCCAGTAACATTCCTTGGAGCAAACCAACACCTCTCTTCCTGAACAAGTTACTTTTTAAAACCAAATGATATACTTCTCTTTCTTTCTCTCTCTACTGCAGCTAGTTTCCCTTTCACTTGAGTGGTGCCAGAGTTAAAGCTTAATGTCTCCACTATGAAATCCCATTTCTTTTTCACCTACCACTAGTCAGGCTTTCTGTAATGTTTCCCTTCCAAATTTCTGAAGTTCTCTTGTACTGAAGGTTCAGTATTAACAGTTTGAACTCTTCTTCCATTATTTTAGCATGCACTCATAATTTCTTGCCTTAGAGGGGAGAAATCTTGTCTGAATTTAGGCTTCAATCATTCCCTTGTCTTAAGGTCCTCCTGCTTGAATAAAAGACACAAAGATTTAACCACCCTCCATTTTTCATACTTCCACAAGCCAGCAGTTGATAATATATGAGAAATTTTCTGCAAATCTGAAATTGCATGTAAAATGATTAAATCAACTTCTAGAAACTGTAGTTCAGACCCAAAAAAGCCAATGCAATCCTGGTTTGAATTCCACATAAAAATATATGAAGTATTAGTGTCCTGTACAAAGTGACCTCCTATATGAAACTGTCTACAGTTTTGTTCATCCATTTTCAAGAAACCTTTAATAGGTGTAATAAAAGGCTACTAATTTGATGAGGGATACGAAGAACTCAAGAGAAGACTAAAAGCTTTTTGCATATTGAGCCAGCAAAATGAAAGCGGAGAGAGGATATGTTTATTTCCTGCAACATATTTGAGGAGGACAGGGAAGGGGAAAGTTATTCAAACTAGAAGATAGTATTGGCACTCAAAAAAAATTAGTATAAATTGTTTCAACCTGAGTTTGAAACAGGAATATCGCCAAACATCAGAGCAGTGAGGTTCTGAAATACTCCTCCAGAGGGATAACTCCGAGCTTTTGTGCTCCAGTGACCAAAAAGCTGCTTATTTTAATCTGTTTGCGGGGAGTTGTGTTGTATCACGTAGCCTGAAGTATCTATCTTGAATGCAGTTTCTAGTTTTATGGAAATTGCACAAATTCAGGATTTCTTAGGAAAAGGAGAAGTCAGAAGTTAGAGTGAGAGGGTTGTACCCTTTCTGACCTGCACATCTGCAGACATTTATTAGTGGTATCACAATAGCTGCCTGACTACAAACTGCACCTTAGCTATTGCCATTAGCTTTTGCTCTAGAAATCTGCTATTTTTAAGCAAACTGAATACCACAAGGCTTGGAACTGGAAAGCCTTTAACACCAGGATTAATAGGTCATGCTCTATATTAGTTCTGACAGTGAGCAGTGATGAATCAGATTACACTGCAAAGAACTGCTTTTAGACCAGTACAGCCAGTGTCCAACCGTCACTTTGAAGAGTGCTAAGTTCTATGTCTTAAATAGCATTTAGAGTCAAGCTGCTAATCCCAATAGTTATAGTGTTGTTATAACTAGTTTAGTTCTGTTCTGTGTTGGATGTCTTGCTTCTTTGGGTAGTATTAACATAATCCCTTTTTCTTGCACTCTTTCTATTGGGAAATAAATCCAATCCATGTGTGTTCATTCTTATAAAAAGCATACATAAAAAATAAAAATACACATTGTCTCTAAATCCTTGTGCTCAGGCCTGTTTCCCAGGAAGTGTTACAAACATAGACAGTGCTCTCCAAAACTGCTTTAGTAATTAAAAATAATTCACCCTTTCAGAAAGGCAAAGGACTGAAGGGGACCTTCTGGATCATTATGTTTAATCCCCAGCTATTGTGAACTACTCCATTATATGATCTTCTTCATAAATTCAGCCAGCTCCATTTTAAAACCAGTTACTTTATTTCCCCCCTCCACACCACTCCTATAAAGAATTAGATACTGACTCATATGTCCCAGCCCACGTATTCATGGGCTTCTTGTGCCAACATCTTCTTTTGCCAATCTAAACGTTTTCTCTCTCTCCCTGAAACTTACCCTTTGAAATATATGCTGCAATCATATCTCCCATCAGCCTTCAATTTGCCAGGATAAAAACTCTCTTTTGGGAGTATTTACACTACAGGTTACAGTACAGTATATATACATCACAGGGCAGCTTTTGATGAGCTTCCTGTGGCAGCTGGCAGCTCTCTGCAGTCTCTTCGACTACGTTTCTCTTTGCAGTTTTCATGTATTTAGTATGCTTACTATATTGTGTCTTGTGCATCAACATTTTAACAAATGTCAAGATCAGCCAAAGAATATGAAATTATAATGCAAACTTAGATATACACAAATGTATAATCCAAAAATACATACATTTTTCTGTTTGTGTGCACGTAAAGTTCACTAAGCACTTAGGAGGGCTGAAACAGTGTTTTGATGACTACGTGCAAAAAGATCTATATTGTAAATGCATTTATATACTAAACCAAGCAAACTTAATTTGGAAGATTAGAAAGACAGTGCTGAGAAAGTTAACATACTGAGGAGGCTTCTCCATATTTGCACTTAAAGCCAAGACTCAATGCTTTTTCCCCTATAGAGTGTTTATTCCTCCTGCATAAGTGGCTACAGTCATGGATCAACTCTGAAGGACAAATTCTTTGCCCAAGTTCTACAGAGGTCCTCAAGAATGTGAAAAAGCATCATTAAAGAATGTGCATCTGTTTGTACTGCTGTAGATAGGAAATGTTCCAAATTAAGCCTTTCCCTCTCCTGTTTGAATCACTGATCATGTTACCTTTAATACTAGTACCACATAAGTAACAAAACAAACTTTGTAACTTTACCAGAATCACGTTCTCTACGTTTTCAGTGCTTGCAGCTCTGAACTCAAATGAGCTTCTTCCACTCCCAGTCACAGTTTGCATCCAGCAAAACATTTTACTCAGATAAGCTTATTTGGTTAAAACAAGCAGTCCAAGTTCTCCCTGGGGTCTCAGGTCTTGTATTTGTTTCAGAGGCAGCAAAAACTTAGGAGTTCACCAGACTTACCAGACTTAAGCCTAGGAGCAGATACAGCTCCTTCAGTTTCTCAGCGGTCTTTCATATTGATTAATGAAATTAATCAGTATTGATTAAAGACAGATTTCTCTCAGCATAACAAATGACATTAGCTCCGCTTATCCTGAAGTTACGCAAGTGGGTGATTAGAGGGGATAAAGTACAAGTCTTGATGCCATGAAAAAAATAAAGTCTTCCATCTTCCATCACTTGTTGCTCAGTTCAGCTCATTGCATTTTAGGTATCAAAAGAAGAAAAGAATAATAGGTTGTGAATCATACTTGTTATTCAAGCAAATGAATAGCAGTGTGAAGAAAGGTGCTGCACACAAATCCATCATACGAATAATACCCTTGATTTACCACCAGCTTTCATCTGATACTTCAAAGAATTTTGCAAGACACATTTTCAACGATTGTGTCATCTCTGACAGATGAACAGTAACCACAGGAGTGGAACAATTCAACCTTTTTATTGGTGCCTGTTATTACATTGTTCAGGAGAGGAAGTGAACAAGAAGGTCAAATGCGAAATCCAGTGCCAGTGGTAGGAAGTTATCCAGGTGATATTTTTCTTTGAAGAAAAACTTCAAAAGAGCAAATGTTATAAAATATGAAGAGAAATTATGTGCAATATCCAAACATGTTGCATTGTTCCTTACCAGTTAACAATTTAGCTTCATCTCATCATAAAGTAGCTGTAAATATGTTGTTCTTGTCATCAGGTTGAGTACATGTATGTATAACGTATACTTATATATAAAGTATACATATGCAAACACAGATGAGCAAAGACATACGCAATGTACCTAGTCATAGAACCTGTGGCATCTCTGTAGTCAATTACAAGCCCCAGCTGTAAACATTTTTTTCCTTGGGGAATATTTCAGTAATGAATGAATGCTGTTGTGTGGAGATGGAGCAGAGTGTGCTGACATCATGGTTTCCCTAGTGGTATAACTGGGACTGAATGATTCAGACAACTTCCTTCCCACCACGCTAGGCAGAGCTGAACTTAAAAATGTGTCAGTATATATTTATACTCCTTCTTTTCCAAGGGCAGAAGGGCTGTTTAAGTCTTCCACATCTGGCTGCTCTCTCCCACCCTTTTCCTGTGGGAAGTTCTTCTCTTACATCTTCGGCCACAGAGAAGGGGAAGAATAGTTGTGTGGGGGACTACACAGCAACCCAAAGGTCAGTGGAATCTTCCTGGGAAAGCTGATTAAAAATATTGCTTTACTTTGAAAAGTGATTTGGTAAAAATTTTTGTCAGTTCTCTGGGTGACAGAGACATGCTGAATCACAGGAGCTGAGTTAGGAAAGCTGGAGGTTCTGGTAGGTAGGAGCTCTAGGATACAGTGTAAAACTGTGCAGAACTAAAACTAATACACCTGGTCAAAGTTGAAGTAATAGACTATTAATTAATTAAGACAAATGCTACTGATGTAGAATTGCCTTTGGCATTAAAACTAACTACCAGACTGAAACACGTGGAGCAGCTCATGCTCCTCACAACGTGTCTACACTGTACAATTGGCATGTAGTGCAGAAGAGCCTGACCAAACTTCAAGAGATCCAAGTCTGCATGCCTGGAAAAATCTAACAGCAGTGACACAAAGGTCTACATTTCCAGAATCCAGAATCAAATATTTGTTTGTTAAAAGAGAACCTGAGTTACATAGACCTTCATTCTCAAGTGTGGACATTTGTTTCAGGAATCCTGGAAGCTCAGTAAGACAGCATCTGTATCTGGTTATCTGAGCTTGCTTTATAAATCACAGGCAAGATACTTTCTCCCCCCCTAAACTGAAAGTTTGTACTCTTCAAGGCAGCTAAGTGAGGACCTTAAGTCATACAGTCCATGGGCTCTCTTCGTGCTGGGAAAGAAGAAAAGTTTACGGTTCAGAATGTATTCTGAGCTTGCAGAACTGATAATGGTAACGGTACCCCACAGCATCACTTCTGCAGGGCTGTATTGAGAACGGAGTTCCAGTTTAAGTCTTTGCATTTCACTTCTGCTGGAACTTGTTATTGTTCTCTTTTTGCTGCTCCCCACACCAGACAAATCTCCATCGGCAGATGCTACTTTTGTGCAGAACTCCACTGAGAAATGCATATAATGCATATATGCATAAATAATGAATACAATTTCTGAACTCAACCAGCCCCACTACACAGATGAGGCTACAAAACTTGCACCTATTTCATGTCTTAGAAAGACTCAAAAAACAAAATCACAACCCCATCCTAATTTAAGAGATTACCTCCTCCACTTCTTTCAGACAAATTAAGGTGTCACTTTGATGCACAGCTCATGTGGAAAAGTCGAAGAGATGAAAAGAAGCTAACCCTCACAATCCCATAAGGCACATTTCATTCTTTAAATGTGCCAAAACTCATGTTGCCTGGTTCGGCTTTAGCAAGTCACCTAATACATCTTACTGAGGCGACTCATGTGATTCATTATGGCTAATCAAACCTTAAGTACTCAGGCAAATTCTGACCCCAGAAGAGAATATGTTGAGCCTGTGAACAGCGTCTGTGTACAGGAGACTGTAAAGCAGTGGTTAATATGTAAGCAACGTGCCGATAACTGTAGCAGAAAATATGTTTTCTTTGCTGATGAGGCTGGGCAAGTTTCTTGGCGTGTGTGCCTTCCACTTTTACAAGTTTCATTGACACGGCCCCAGTTGCTCAACAGCTGAGACTTGTCATAGGTTGCTGGAGGTACTTGCTGGTTGCCTCAACCTTGTTCACTGGAAAACAGAAGATGATTGCAGCTCTCCTGCCACTCCCCCTCACACTCCCCTTGGTACACCCCCGTGAAGTCTCAAATGGCAGGCCTGCTTTGTGCAGCTGAAGATCAAGTGCTGCCAGGACTTTTTTCCTACTGTTATGGAAAAGCAATAATTCATTTCTGACTCTACATAGCCAAGATCTCTAAAGAAAATAAACCCCCAAACTGTTGGAAAGAAGAAAAATTGTCATCCAGTGTTCATGTAAATATACTTTTAAATCTTCATACCCTTTTTTCCCTGCAAATGGACAATTAATTATTTACAGAGAGACACTACTTTTCTGTGATCTAGTTAAATGTTCTTTTGTTGTCATTCAATCTAATAAAATATAGTGCTTTTTATTTATTAACACAGATTAAAAATACATCTTGTTTTTTTTTTTTTCCTTTGCAAACTTTTTTCACTTTGTGTTTGTATTTGAAAAGCTTGAAGGACAATCTGTCCTGCAAAATAAAATCTCTTATTTATCTAGTGGCTAAATGTATTCCAGGCAGCCAAAATGTGAAGCTTCTATTTGCCAAGTAATTCTGTCATGACCTGATGGGTATTAACCTGTTTGCAAGGAAGAATGCCTTGATTTTTATGGCATTTGCATTCCTCACAGAATCACTGACTATGAGTAACATTGCCATGAACTAGGTGGAGAACAGGGAGGAGGCTAGGCTCCAAATCACCAGCCAACACTGCTCACAAGGACATCAAAAGCTCCTCTAAATACCTTCCTTCAGATAAAATGTCCCCGAAAACATTATTAATAATGTTAATTATTAAAACATCATTAATATGTTTATTATTAATGTTAATTATTAAATGCTATTAATAACATTGATTGTTAATACATCAATGCATACATTATTAACAATATTGATAATGTTAATAATTCAAATAAAATGTCCCTGAAAACATTATGAATAGAATTAATGTATCTACGCCCATAGCTAAGTACCCATAAGTGAACTTTATTTTATAAGGTGTGATACGTTTGTTAGGAATATTAGGTTGGTTAGAGAAAGGTATTCTTTCCTCTTTTTCCTCTTTGCCATTCTGCCTCTCTGCTTCTTTGAGCTTTTTTTGTATAATGCATCAATGACCTGTAAGTCTGGGCTAAAATCTCACATTCTGCTATACATACTAGTTACAATCAGCATCATGAACTGTACCTAAAAGCATGTCAGGCTCCAAAAATCAGGATAGTTTTTAAAAGACGTCAGGTTTTTCAATGTTAAATTTTATGTTACTTATCTTCAGAGCCTTGCTTTCTGAGCCTCACTTGGATCAAGAGATGTTTTCCAGGTTTTTCTTTTACAAAGCAAGAGGAGGTTTTCTCCCAAACTTAGACTCAAGGTGTTGCAGAAAGTGTCTTACGACTTACAATGAGACTGTAGAAGTTGGTAATGCTGATGCCTGTTAACATGGCACAACTCTCAAAATCTCACGAAAATCTACAGAGCAGTCTGAAATTCAGAGGAAAAGAGGTGGATATCTCTATACATACTGCCTCCACTATATGATGGATTTCCTCTCCAGGTTAATTCCCTATGTTTATGGTTAGGTTAATTTCCTTTGTCTATGGTACCACCATAGACATAGGTGACCACCCTATTCATTCTCACTGAGTGGCCGTTATTTTTTCATACTTCTACCTAGTTATTTGATTTGGCGAAAGCCATTCAGTAGCAGACTGACCCACTAAGACTGAAACTGGGAAAATAAGGCTACTTCAAGTGTTTAAATGGAAAATTACATGTTTAAACTTCAAGACTAAGTTTACTACATGTGGTCATTAAGTATATTAATACTTATCTCTTCAACGCATCCCACCGAACAATCAATACTCAGAATAGAAACAATTTAAAAAAAACCAACCTAGTGAAAAACAGAAAGGTGAAAGGAATACATTAACAGGGGAAAAGACTATAATTTACAGAATGAGGACCAAGTCCTACATTTCTATTGCATCACTCAAGCAGAAGATTGAAGAGTGGGGGAAAAAAAGAGCATGAGCCACTATTTTTTTACCTTTGTTTTGTACACATGATAAAAATCTCATTGCTGTTACCAGCTAAAGAATGGGGTGGAGGATGGTCATTTTGTACTTGTGCAGTAACAGCACGTACAGTGCAGCAGCAATAATACGCAGGGTAACTGGAAATTTCACAAAACTAATTTTGTGTCACAGCTTTCGCAAGATTAACTTATTCTGCTGCACTTAATCATTTTAGCATCTGACTTCTGACATGTAATGTAGTATAATCACGTAGAGGACTTAATACAGCTTTCATATTTACAAATCCAGTTACTCTAAAAGTACCTTTCAGTAGTATTCAGATTTTATGCATCATACACAGAATTTATTGATACGGATTAGAACACTTAGTCAAAACTTTTGTCCTTTGCACATGGCAAGGGCAAGAGCAAGTAACTTTCTGATTGCCAGTGTTTTGGTTGAATAGGCTTCCCATTAGTAACATAGTTTCTCTGAATAATTGATGTGCGTCATGAAAAAAATCATCACTGTACTGCTTACGTTAATGATGTAGCTATTTCCCTGCTATACCTGAAATGTCCAGAAAAGGGAAGATGAGAAATTCTACTGAGAATTTAACAGTAGAATTAGTCCAATCACACGGGAACACAAGTGTTTCAGAGAATGGTCCATGATTTATTCTTCTGCAAATAAACAGAAAATTGTTCGTTCCCTGAGCTGTAAGGTCACTTATGTAGTGCTAAGTCACTAAATAGTTACTCCCCAGATATCTTTCTGCTCTTCCTATGTCATCACTTTGGCCCTCTGCATGATCATATGAAGTAAGAGACTCACAGTATGAGAGCTGAATCTGTTACAGATGCTCGGCTTCTTTCAGATTTGCAGTTCTGAAAGAGTTTCCCTGTAGAACGGCAAAACCTAGCCAGGTTAAAGATGGAATTTGATCTACGTTTGAAAGGAGCTATACAACATCCTAGTCTTGACAAGGACAGCAAAGGTGCTTTTGAGCATTTCCATATGGCACTCAGGCAGTATCTAACAGCGTAGTGATAGCAGCAGGGATCTCATTCACCTGAAATAATTATTGTCTGTTTACCTGTAGTCATGGAGATACAGAGCTCATTGCTGGCTCCAAACATGCCCAAGAAGCTTTGGTAAATAAACAAAAAATTCTTGGCCATGTCTGTAGTCAGCACTGCACTCCATTACTCTACTAGTTTCTGATCTAGCTGGTTTAAAGCTGGACTGTGAGCATGTTTGTGAGCTGCAGTTGCACATTTGACTGTGGGATACACGCATCCGTTGTGAGGCTGCAAACCCCGCAAACTGGAATAACTGCTGTTTGCTTCAATTACATGACACATTAGTACATACTAAACATTTGAATCAGAACTGATGTATTTACAAGTGGCTAGCGATAAATTGAAGGCTGACAATCTGAGTCTGAGCCCTCCAAAATGGGAACTGTTCTAAAAGCAGGAACTTTACCTTGGCTGCACAGCCAACGGGAAACAACTTTCCACTGAAGAAAAGGAAAGCTGCGGCTGTGCAGGACTGCCAGACCTCCCAGAAACGTGCTTGCTGAGGTTTGTGACACTCTGTTGCTTTTTAAAAGAGCAGTTTTGGATCTGTCAACATTTCAAAGCCACCACAGTGACTGAGTGAGCAGGGAAAGACATTTCAGTTGTTAACAGAGCAATGCAGTATAATTAGGGCTGAGATAATATCTGGCCGTTTCTCCTGTTTTAGGTGGCAGCATTTCAAAACCCCATTAATACTGGATGTAAATATTTAAATTCACACTTTACATGCCATATTGAAAGAGGAAGGCATGCACATAACACAACCCCTTCAAGTGGAATCTTCACAGAGGAAAAGGCCTTTGGTCTAATAGCTGACACCTACACTATTAAGTATTAATTTTTTAACTGTTAGGAATATTGTTGTTCGTTGTGAAAAGAACCATATTTAAGACAAACGACTCCTTGCCTGAAGACGAAATGACATTTAGATCCAAAAAATGAAACAGAAGGGCATATATTCAATCTGTAAAAAAGATAGAGATCTAGGGGTGCTGAAAATGGCCCAGACCTTCACGGGCTTTGACTGCATCTTTGGCAGAACACGGCACTAGTCTCTTCAGGTAATCATATGGATGTGAAGCGGGTAGAAGCACTGTAGGGCTGGTATAAAATCTTTATAGAAATACATTAGTTTTATTTTTTGTGAAATGTAAGCTAAGTAACTCGCTTGAACTGAGGATATTTGGCAATGATATGTGGTTGCTTGTCTTTTTCAGATATGATCCAAGGCAAATTTGAAGGCCTGTTCAGAGAAATTTGCATGAGTTTACCCCAGCAGTGAAATGTTAGTTATATGTGATCCACTGACAGCACAAGATTTGGGTATCATGATAAACAATTTGTTGGAAAATTGTGACCTAAGCAAAAGAGTTAGATTTAAAGATGTTATATAAAAACTCAAAGACAAGGAAGACCTTTTTTCATGAGGTAGCTACATCGTTAGATCTGGTGTTCATGGAACAACCTCTATTTTCCTAAAGCCTACAGTAGGGATACATGTATGTGTGTATATAATGTATTAATGCAGATATATATGCACGTACGCATCATATACGGTGGTGGAATATCACAGAAAAGAGGCGAGCAGATCCACAGACAAAATTTTTAAAGGTATTCCCAACAATTTGATGTATTTGGATTATAGTGCTGAAAGGACTTATGTAAGTAGAATATATTCAGGGAGAAAGATGATGATTGTATGATTTATTCCGGCTATTCTTAATGTTAGTTATTCTTAGCATTAGCTATTCTTAGCCTAAGACTATTCTTAGCCCTAAAATGAGTTTTTTAAGGTATCTGGCCCAGGGGAACGATTCCAATTATTTAGGCCAAAGCAGAGAGAGGCACAAAAACTCTCCAAACTGTGAACAGATAGAGCTGCCAAGTCCCAGGCATCTCAAACATATATGACAAGGCTCGTAGGAAGAGGCACTTTATTAAGCTGATTGACAACACTGGAATGAAAAGAAGCAGCACTGTACATGTGACTGTCTGGTGCTGTATCCTGTGGCACTTTTTACTACTCTCCACCAAATTTTGCCGATGATGTATCCCAAAAGCAACTTCCGAAGAGCTTTCCGCTAGGGCAGCCGCAGAGGCTCTTTCCCCTTCGTTCCCACCACTCCCTGGAGCTTCGCCACGAAATCCCACATGGAGCGGAGCATGACGCACTGCCCCACCACATGCTCCTGAAAGTTGCCCTGGAAAATAGATCCATCCAGCAAGCGGTAAAGGGCATTTTGAAGGTGGCCTGCTAACGCCAGGCAGGGGAAGGCATCCACCCGCACGCTCACCCATCTAAAACTCTGTGGAAAATTGTTTCTGAGGGCAGATTATGAACATACACACCCCCCGCAGGTGCTGTTCACACGCAAAACTTCAAAGAATGGGGGCAAAACCAGGTTAGAAAACCCCAGTGGCTGTTGGTAATAAGAAATGGGAGAGAGTGGCGGGTGGGACTTTCACGGTCGCTCCTCGACCCTCAGGAGGTGCCGGCTGTTCTGTCACGGCCGGGGTGGGGGGTCTGTAGCGGCTCTGAGGCGGGCACCAGCCCCCTTCACCGAGGGACACGGCGGGAAACACGGCCCGGCCCTTCAGGGTAGACCCCCCCACCTCCCCGCTGCGCCACCGCGCCGCTCAGCTGAGGGGAGGAGGCCTGCCCCCTGAGAGGAGGAGGAGAGGGCGGGAAGGGGGTGTGGGGTTAGCCGGCCCCGCACGTGTGGGAAGGCCGGGCATGGGGGCTTCCTGAGGGGAGGAGCGCCCCGGCTTTCGCCGCTGACAGAGACCCGCCGCTGCCTCCGCGACTCCGCGCAGCCGGACCCGCCGCAGGGAGCCGTGCCCGGGCCCCGTAAGTGGCGCCCTTCTCTCGCCTTTCCCTTCCCCGGGGCCGGGCGGGCGAGGGGTTTGGGGAAAGCGCCGTCGCCGGGGTGCGCGGTTGGAGGGGCTCTGAGCCGGGGTTTTTGTTAGTGCCAGGCGACTTGCGCGGGGAGGGAGGCCCGGTCTTTCTGCTGCTGCCGCCTTTTGAAGTCCGGCGTGGGTGAAACGGCGCTGGGTTCTCCCTGCCGCCCCTGGTCGGCATCCCCGCCATCGCTGGGGCGCTGCGGCAGCCGGGGCGGGCCTGGGTCTGGCGCCCACGGGCACGGGCGGCACACCTGAAGGCTGCTGGGCGAGAGGTGTGGGACCTTCTCTGCTGCTACTGTAAAGGTTTGGAGGGGTGAGTGGGTGAAACTGCCCTCGCTGGATTTCCAGCAAGCTCTTCCAAGCACTGACTTTACCTGGAGGTGCGACCCATGCAGGGTTTTTACTGAATCAAAGCGTACCATCGCAATGCAACCTCCGTTCTTCAGTGCGTTTTGAGAAGCCGGGGAAATTACGCATGAGGTCGGTGCAGCTCCCTAACTGTTGTAAAGCAAGTTTAGGAAACGTAAGATTCTTTCCTTCTGTCAACTTCGCATGTTTAAATATAGAAGTGAGTTTGGAGTATATGTCATCCAATGTGTAATGCTACTGGCAGCTGGAGAAAGCTAGTCTGATAAAAGGATATTTAAAATTTAACATACCTGAAGCAGCAGAACAAAATCCTTCATTAAAAATATTGGTTATCACTTGAGATTTATGATACCATTTGGATGATAGAGTGCTGTGGATCTGATGCAAGTCTTGCCTCTGAGTGAGCTCTGTTGATTCCACTGAACTCAGTTAGCTTTGGGGGTGTGTGGGGGATATCACACCACTTGGTTCTGACAGTGAGTATAGCTTCTGCTGATTGTTATGCCGGTCCTTAACACATCGCTCCAGCAAAGGTAACTTACCTGTGAAAGGGATAGAAGTTTCCTGAAGTTTGGCCCAAGCTGCAAAAGGAACTCCTTCAAGCCCACTCCCTGCTTCAAGTATATTAATACCTAACCTGTATTTATTTTTAAAGCTTTCAAACACATTTCTCTTTGTATTCTTCCTAATTAAAACCAAAACAAACACACTGAGAGCCATTCAGATGTTTCAGAGATGGAGAATGTAAGACAAGGGATCATGGCATATAGAACTTGTATATAGTGAAACAAGCTGATGGTACTTTGTTTATGCTAGAAAGACAAAACAAATTCTATGAAAAGTTCATGTAGACACTGTGCAGATTCAGTACATAGTGGATCTTGGATTAGAATTTGGATTACACAGTGTGGAAAATGTTTTGAGTTCTGGTTTGTGTTACTTAATGGCATTAAGACGGTAAGAGTGACAGTAAAAATAGGCATAAGGCCTATATAAAAAGTAAACTTGTTTTCATTGACATTATAATGTACTATATAGTCAGAAAGAAAAAGTCACGGTGCCTGCCCTGCTCCTGTCAGCAGATGCCCATTGCTGCAGTTGATTCCATTTGACACTACCCCCATCCATAGAATAATTCTAAAACCTGCTGGGTTCTGATGCAAGTTGGGACAGGAATAAAACAACCCCACAGAGACATAAGTAGCTGTAATGTTATCTTTTGAAAGGTGCAGTGACTTCATATGAATGGCTTACGTCTTTAATCTTTTGCCACAAGTTGTGATGAAGATTATCCATGCATGGAATAATCTTCTGTCTAACTGATGTTACTAAAATATACCTTTTGATTCTTCAGACTTAGATGAAGATTGCCACTTTGTGAAGTTTTAATGCAACAAAGTTTTGATCCCGAAGCTCAATATGTTGCCTAGTGTGTGCAAGCATAAATGGTCTGACCAAGGTTCTTGACCTCAGTCAAAATGTAATTGATAAGATGCATGAATATCTAGCTGCTTCTAGATTTGTACATGTGGATTAAATAAAAATCAGTTTCAGCTTTCTTAAAATTAATGTATTTAGCATATTTTCAACTTTCCTGTATATAGTTCTAACTTTTTTTTAAGCATAAAGTTCTAGTTAACAAGGTACTTAAGGATGACAATGAGTCAATGTGTTGAGTTATTGATGCCATTTATTAGCTGCTTTATGGGGATATTTGCTATATGAATATTTTGGCATAAGTGGCAGTGAGTACAAAAGGACAGGTAAGACAAAAGGAGAATAATAATTTAGAACTTACTTTTTCACTTTCTAAGTGTTTTGGCAACAATGTATTCTGAAAGAGGAGACTTCTGTTTGTAAATCGCTGGTTGCAGGTGGCTATTACAGCGACTAAAACCAGACAGAGCTCCTGGGTAAGTATGCTGGTTACAAGGATCCAGCAGCTTTAGAATTCCTCTAAGTGGAGATAACTGGGGGGGGGGGGGAAGTATCTTAAGTGAAAAGATGTGAGAGTTAATTTTACAAATGTAGGGACCAGAAACAGGACAGAGATTAACTCTGCAACTGCAGGAGAAAAACACACATCAGCTTAAGTGAATGTGGTCTTTATCTTGCTTGAAAATGCCCGTTGCTTCTACCTTTCAGCTTGCACGCACCGCAGAATAACTGAGAAAAGTTATGACACGCATTCATTGCAAAATGAGATGTATTGAAAGGTGCGGTGAAGATTTAGTTCCTCCTTTTGTGCCTTGGCAGATTTTTGTTCATTTTACAGAGGACTTTATGTTTAAAACTGAGGTGAACAAAGGGAAAAGACTGTAAATGTTCAAAAAAGAGCTTAAGCTAAATCTCATTCATGAAGTTGTCATAGAGATTATAAGATTATAAAGTTCTCTCAGCTTTACTGATATACCTTTTGATCGTCTTCATCTGTTTTGGTTCTATATGTATTTTGGCACCTGTCCATCACGATACAGGTAGCATATGACACACACAAAAAACCCCACAACAAAATATGGTATGCTTTCCTGGTTTGCCTGCTGTTCTGTTTTTAACCAGAATTCTCCAGCTCATATGATGACATACTTCAGGGAAGGACCCGTTAGGGAACTTTTCTTTTACATAGTCTGTATTAGGTAGGGCATTAACATAAAATATAGCGTGCATTGTAGGCTACCGGTCCTGTCTTTGACTTACTGTTCATTTTTGATACTATTTTCTGCCATTTCTTTTTCCTCCTTCCCTCAGGTACTTCCCAGGCAGTTAGTGATCTATTAATGCCATATAGCCAAAGATGTAGAAAACAGTTTGCAATGCCATTTGTACGCATATTTTATTTAAGATTTATTATCTGACTTTAAAGCAGAAATTCATGTACTCACATTAGCTTTTTACATACTAAGATATTAAAAATTATTTTATATGCTGCTGAAATTATTAAAAAGTATATAAAAATACTTGGACTTGTTTCTGTGTCTAAAAGTTTTCCTGTACCTGAAAGTGCCCACCTTCATGACACCTGTGCCACTTATCACATCGCTTTTGACCCCTCAGTGTCAAAATACAGTTCTGATCCTCAGTCTTGTGGATTCTTCAGCCTTCTGTGTGCATTGTCCAGCTGGGGTAAGAATCATCCTCATTCCACTGGTTTAGTAGCTAAAAACTTAGTATTGGTAAGTCAAGTGACAGGGCTGTTGGAAGCAAAGAGTTGAGCTTTCAGGAAATGGCAAACATGTCCTTCTCTCTGCTGGGAAAAGCATCTGTATAAGTGATCTGCCACAACGACTCCAGTAAGAGTTATGAAGGTTACTAGCAAAAGTGGCTTCTGGGATTCCTAAGTTTAGTAATTGCTGGCAGTCATCCAATATCTGTAATATTATCTTGCCTGATCTCAAAATTGTAATTTATCTGAGTGGACGTACTCCAAGGGGAAGATCATTTAGAAATGCACTGAATGTTATCTTGTCTTCACAAGTTTCTGCAAGGGGTTGCATATTTCTGGAATGAGAGATTTCTGAATGTATTTAGGATACTGATGGGGAGATGTATTGCATGTGCTTGACCACAGGATGAGCAGTTAGCTCAGGATGTCTTGTTCTACACAGGTGGAGAAGAAACGAACCATTACCTTGAATAAAGCATTCTTCTTGCAAGATGCTTCTTGCAGAACTCTTAGTGTCAAGATATGATCTACAAGAACTTTGTACACGGATATCCTTTAGTTCCACTAGTCTCACTTGGCCACGAACCCCCGTAGAATTGAGGGTAGGCACGTTGTGACAGTCTAAAAAGTCTATAGTCTAATGGCTGGTGTTGGGTCTGTGTTTACTAATGTAGCTAGGGGAGAGGTACTACTTTATTAGTATACATAAAAACATTTCATATCTATGCTTTGTTTACTGTGGCCATTAAGATTCTGTCCTAGACTGCACAGACTCCCGTATATGTGTGATGGTTGTGTATATGTGTGTATATATATATACATAAATATATATATAGTTGTGTGTGTATATATATGTATATAACATATGTTACAAAGAACTAAGTGTGAAACTAGAGTAGAATATTAGTATGGTTAAAATTAATGACAGAGGCCCTCACAAATGAAGAATACCTCCATATCATAAAGTTAATAGAATCCTGAAGGAAGATCTAGCCTCTCAAAACATTGCCCAGGCAGCAATGAACTCATATTTTGAATGGTATGGAATAGCACCGGGAAGGACATTGCTATTCTAAGAGCTAGCAACCCTAGTTTGGGTTATGGCTTCTACAAACGGCATGATGTTAGTCATCCTAGTTGACATAAGAATCCAGGCTACAGGATGACTTCTCCAAAACTTATTTTGGAAGGGTAGAATCTCTTATTAGTGTCTGAATGGCTGCACGCATCTGCGTGACAGTAGATCACGTAGATCTACTGCCTACTAGATCTAGATCACTACAGATCACTACAAGATCTACTTGTCATGCAGTGGTAAGTAAACCAGACACACAGGAAAAAAAAATGGAGGAAACAGTTATATATACACCATCACATTACTGTCATGCTTGTTCACAGACTCTGATTCTGCTTCCATCTCACTTTTTCAAGTACCTTTTCCTACCACACCTAGTAGTTAATGTAGGTGACCCATAAAGACCTTCGTGCAGTTGCTAGAGAAAGGTGATGTTTGGTGCCCTCAGTTCCCTGTGACAGCTCATCAGAAATGCGGTGGAGTGCACACAACAGCTGCTGTTTCTGATAAGTAATCTGAATGGGCCAAGTCAGTGTTGGTGATTCAGTGTTACACAGTAGTCCCCTGTATCATTAATGGCAGGGTGGCTTTGCCTCTTGTGATGGTAATATTGGTTTTTAGAAGTCTTGCATGGCTGTTCTTACTAAATTGCCTCATTTCTGAAAATTATTTTGTCAGATGTAATACCAGAAAGGGATGGGGCTTGATCAGATTCATCCAGTTGTACCGCTTACTGGAATTTTGGTGAGCAGCAGTTTATCTGCCGTAGAAGGGTGCCAAAATGTAGAAAGGTGTCAACTGACAAAATCCAAATGAATAAATTTTCCTTATAGATATTCTGCAGGGAACTTAACTAGGAATCATTTGTCAGTTGAGATTGAACTGAAGGAAAAGACAAACCCTACCAAGTGATTTTGCTGGACTTTCTACCGTCTTCTGTGTTTCATATGTGACTTCACCTCATCCAGAATAAAGTGATTTTTTTTGAGAAATGTATGGAATAAATTTATTTTCACTTTAAAGAGCATTCTTCTTTATGTGACTTTTTTTTGCAGTGGAGGGAGTTGTATTCAATGCAATCTAATCTTCATTTCCTTTACTGTGAAAACAGTGAATGATGTGGATAACCTGTTCTATAGCTGTGTGAATTCATGTAGCTAACCCCTGGTCCTTGTCCATTTTTTTTAAGGTTAATTAATTCTTCATCTGGAGTTTGATTGTACACTGTTTGGCAAGATGGGAAAGCGATTATGTTTATTTTATTTAGTTTGTGCAGTACCATATGCATTGTGGTTATGGAATAAATAATGAAATGGAATTTGGAAGGGATTATTTATTGTCCTCAGTTTCCTTAGATTGAGAAACATCTCCATATTACTTAGGGAAAATGTAACATTTGGATATCATGAAGATATCTGATTACTCCCATGAGGACTTAAATTAATTCCTCTGAAATCAGTGTTTATGTGTGCGTGATTTGGTGTAATATGGATATTATTCTGCCCTTGAATGTTTTTGGACTATCATGCAGTTGAGAGAAAACAATGGGATGTGACTTGCCATGGAATAGTTTCAGCACTGTGAATTAGGTGAAAAGGCTTGTGGAAATACAGAATTAGCACAAATTGTGTGATTCTTTTCAAAGGTACACTGACTGCTTCAGTGTGATTTTTAGAAGCAGTAATTTAGATGACTAGGCTGCATTTTTGAATCTTGCAATGATAGTCTAACTTGTTTTAGGGTTTAAAGTTACCAGTAAGTATTTGAGTGCACCCAGTAGCAGAATTCAATTGCTTTGCTCTGCTGTAAGGATTCGAAGAGAGGGAGAACTTTTAAGGGTAGTACTGAAGAAATGTGTGTTGTGCAACACCAGTTTTGTTGTGTGGAAATGGAAGGCCAGCAAAAACTCTTACACATTTTTGCAACAATGGGTACATGGTAATTTATATGTTCTGCTGTTGTTTTTCCTCAGCAATATGTTTTTAGAAAATCTGGATGTGTTACACCTATGCACTGCTTACCATACTATGTCCACCCTCTTTCCTTGCATAGTCTCAAGAGGGGCCCTGGGAGGTTAGCGATAAGGAGGGGCCGTTCTGCAGGTGTGACGTGGTCTCCTGTGTGAAGAGGGAAGTCCCAAACAGGCAGCTTCCTTCAGGCCTGTTTGTAGAAGGCGCCTCCTACATCTATGAATTCGTATTTCAAAAAATTATTTTTCAATAAGGCATGAGTATGCACTAGGTAAATTGCTATGCTGACAAATTAGTAAGAGAAAAATGCCAGTTATCTAGAACTAGATCAATTAAATGTTCCAATATATAATTAAGATGAATTACGAAGAAGTACACAGTGCTTTGTTAGAAATACCATAGAATTTGCAATTATAACACTTACTGTCAGATGGAAAAGTTCAGAGAAGTTGAAAATAGTACTTAAAATACCAGCTATGAGGAGGCTCCACTGCTGTATCTAATCCTTTCTGTTAGTTTAATTCTGTGCCACATTCTGTATTAGCCCACATAGTTACTATAAGTAAAGATTGAAATATCTTTTCAAGTTACTTGATAAACTACATTGACTCCTAAGGAAGCCTCAAAAGTGAGTTGCCATTCCTCATATTCTGACAGTGCTGTCTTTCCCATTTTCCAACTTATTTTTCAGTGCAGTAGAGACTGCTACTTTTCATGTTTACATCAGTTCATGTGGAACAACTTGATGGTCTGTAGAGATTTGTGCTGGTGTAAACAAACAAACTGTGCCTACAGGCCCATACCCTGACCATGCTGGAGCTAAAAACATGTTTGGAAATAGATTTATGGAGGTGAAGCATTTTTTCTAAGGTCCATAACTGCCTTCTCCCACTATTTCTATTTTTCTGCCTTCTTGTCCGGAGCCAAATGGATTCTTGTCATTGACCATTTATGTGAAAGATCTACATACCTGGCAGAAAGTAAAGTAGACATCCTTAATGTTTTCCACTATCAAATGCATGAAACCAAATCTAGCAGACATAATCAGCCTCTTCTTGTGGTCTAAACAACTGGGTGGGGTTTCAGCACATTAATCATATTTAGTTGCCAAAATCTTGTCTAGTGGCAAAAAAGAGTATTATGAGGCTCTCTGTGGTAGTTTGTTTTCTGTAGCAGTGGTGGCTGAAGATGAGGTGCTGCACAGGGTGGCGATGGTGATTCACATGGTATTTGCTCCAGAGAGTTGGAATAGGAGCAAGTGAATATCAATACCTTATTTAAGGCATGTGGTAGAACTCAGATCACCTGAGAACTCCAGCTTTTCAGTCACATTTTGCATAAATTCTTGGGCTGCACAGAACTTAAGTGATGAGCCATATCAGGTCTGCATCGTTCTCTGGTTTACATGAAAACTAAATGTGCAATGTAACACATTCACTGCTGGCTTGTTTACATGTTCTTGGAACATTAGGAAGAAGAGCATGCTTTGTGGTCTTTGGTATTACTCTTGCTGACTTGCTAGCAGAAATTTCCTTGACAATAAAATAAACAGGTTAGAACAATCCTGCAGTGGACATTTGAATGCATACTTCTGCAGGAGTGAGTTCTTCATAAATATGCTTTCCCATATGGAAAGTGTTGTGACTTCACAATTAATGTGTTCTGTGCTTCTTTCTTTGTCAAGTATATTTTATTATCTTTTTAAACTAAAAGTGGTACAGTGTTAGAGTGAGATATTGCTTGCTTGTTTAGAAATATTAATATTATTAATAATTATTATTTTGTATCACTGCAGTGCATGGCAGTCACATCAGAGCTTGAGTTCATGGATGTTTTCGGCAAGGATCATCATGAAGGCTAATTTCTGATCTTCCATTGCCCTCCCCAAAGACACACATACTCCCCAAAATCACACATTTGGATTTTAGAGCTTAGTTTTTTGTATCTTTGCCAATTGTAATATGATGTTTGTACATGACTTTCCTACCAGTCTTCCTCTGCTTCTCTTTAGTTTCCCCTGTCTCTTCTGAATGTCCAGCCTCTGAAATTGTATAATCTTTTTGTGGGAATTAAATCAACCAACTATTGCTGAGACTCCTTTAGATTTTTAAGATGATGGAAGTTTTCTGGAGTTAAAAAGTAGATGTTCATATGTCATTTGGAGAAACCTTCTCTTTTTTCCCATGAAAATGCAACTTTCATCATGGTGGTAGAGCCCGATACTGAAAAATATCATGTCCAGCAAGTTCTCATTTGCTATGAGGTGTTCTCTGGTAGAATGACTACCTTGTGGCAGTGAGGTATTCACTGTCTGATTTTGCATGGTACAGAAAAGAAACTGTCTGAGAGGGAAAGATCAGCCCTGTAACATACTTTCCCTAAATTAAGGAAATCTGTTCTAATTGTTTCAACATTTATTCCTTAGTGCGACAGTCCAGAATTGTTTGCAGTCTCCCATGCAATGTCCAACTATTAGAAATATTTTATTAGACCATTTTAATTTATTACATGCATATGCCTTATTCTGAGTCAACTAGTTACAACATCAGACTTAATAACCCCATTTTGTGTTTCTAATTGTCCCGGATATAAACTTTTATAAACCCTCCTGCAATTTTGTAGTACTCTGTAAAGCCTTCTATGGTGTTTAATTGCCTATATACTCCACTTCGTTAGTTGTCTAAGCAAACAATTTTGGATTTGTATTAAATAAGAGGGTTTTTTTCTCATTGACTGTTTTTCTGTCCTACATGGTAACAGATGGGTTGCACTTAGTTCAATGAACCAGATGCAAAAGGAGCAGAATTTGCGGTAAAATACTGTTGATGTTGCATTTTTATCCACACACAATAAATTAAGTCAACTTTCTGATTATGTAAAGTGAATGTTTACACTATTTCATTGTTACTGATTAAAATGTGTCCACTACACTCTGTGAAACAAGTAGCTTTCCCAGTCTGTATGGGCTCATAGGTATAGTTTGTACATTTCTTACTGAAGCTGTGCCAGCATCAGCAGCTCTTGTGTTCTGCTTCAGGCTGCTATCTCTTGTTCCTGCTTCAGGAACCATCCCTCTGTGCCTGCACAGCTGTTTGTAGTACTGTGCAATGAACTGGATTAGGAAACTAATTTGTTTTTTATCTTGCGATACTTTTGATTAAGGATCAGTTTCCTGTTGTAGTTTATCACATGGCCACACACATGGTGCTATAGCCACAACTAGGGGATGGATGCAGAGGAAGGAATAGAATAAGGAGCACGAGCTGCTTAAATTGTACCACCATTGGGAGAGACTACAGAACATGCTCCACATAGCTGTGAAACATACAGTAATTTCTCTTATCCTCTCTGATTTTTGTCTTTCCTTGCTTTTAGGCCATCTCTTTTTTTTTTTTTTGTTAGCTAGAGAAAACATCAGTTGCAAAAACTTTGATCATAGGAGTGCTTTATCCTGCAAACTTTTGAAGTAAGTTTGGGCATTTACAATAATATTTTTCCTGCAACATAGGAACTCCTGTAGAGTTCAGTTCCATAATTTCACTCCTTTTAACAGGAACTAAAAAAAGTAATACATTTTTGACCAAGATGTCACTCACCAGTTGCATTTTTGCTGCTGCTGTCTTGTAGACTTGCTTGGTCAATGCCTTGTATGTGAAGTTATTTCTCTATGAAGTATTTTGAATAGTTCTACTTTGCATCTGTTCCATCTTTAATATAATCATAATTCCTTTACTCTATATTTAACTTGATTCTGATATCAGTTTGTCATTGCAAATAGGGAATATTTCCATAGGAACCAATGAAATTACCAAAGTTGCAAAACATCCCTCTTCTCCTCCCCACCCCCAACACTCTCTCTACTTTCATTTGCATTTATTAGTAGGCTATTATAAGCTATCAGAGTTCTTCAAAATGATCTTCTTGTGCCTGTTTATGAGTATGTGTAATATTACAGTATATTTGCCCAAGGAGCTGCTTGATGATTGGTACAGATTGGTTCTCCTATAGAAGATGGTAAGTGAGGTAAGTAACTTCCTTTAATCTAAATCAGGGAACAATGAAACCCAGTATTTTAGCTTGGTTGAAACCTAGCTAATGAAAGTGTGGGTTTCAATGTTCCATATGGTTTCTCAGGATCTGATAATAAACATTGCTGATAACACACAGTTGAACAGTGAGTTGATTTAATTGGAACTGTTTGCAGATGTCAGAAAGGCAGCAGAAACAAAGACTGATGTGAATGGTGCTCGTAGTGTTCCCTAGAGGGACAGCTTGGCGTTGGAAGTGGTGGCTGGAAAGAAGCCTGGAAATGTAGGCAAAGAATCTCATTCCTTGTCCTTTGAATCCCGCTATGTTCAGGGAAACAGGACTCTGGAAATGCACAGCAGGGCATCTGAGATAGGCAACTCTGAGTTTCTTTACCTCACTGGAAGAGACTGCAAACCCTTGAAAACAGATATCTGAGTTGAAAGGGAAATTTGTAGTAGTTGGTGGAGCATCTGCTTTCTAGGGAGACAAGCTTGCAAGTGCTGTACATAGAATCTTCTTTGATGGTAGACAAACCCCTTGAAAAATTCACCCAAAGGCTGGAGGAAGACCTGAAACAGTGGTATATAGCAATTTCATTCACAGTGCTACTTCTGTGAAGAGGCAGGCTCATAAACAACTAGTTGGCTGCTGGCTTGAAAGAGGAGAACTTCTGCATTTCTCTTAGCAAATCTAGCAAGCAGGATTTCAGGAATAACAACAAAAAAACCTCCACAAAACTCAACTTGGGAAATGATCTGTGAATTGGATAGGCTATAGAAATCATCTGCCTGGATGTGATGTCAGCCAGGGAACTTGAATAAGGCTAAATATTTTACCACAGATTTCTACTCCAGAGGCCCAGAAGGGAAAAGGTTGGATTGCCCCATCAGAAATACTGCAGTCCTTGACATTAGCATTTTTGTGACTGACACAGTTCTGCTGAAATTTATTTGGCTTGGTTCATTTTGCTGGCAAAATGGGTAAGTTACTGGGCAGAACAGAAAGACGACTTTTTGAGCACAGACTCTGAGGAAGGAGCAATTACAAGAAGCATGTTTTCTTGCCCCAAGAGGCAAAGCTTGATATTTTATCAGCCTTTGAGAAATGGAGTAGTGGGACATGCTTTAGATCAAGAAGAGTGAAACTCTAGTGTTAAAATCCCACTCAAGGTAGCAAAATGTGAAGCAGTACCGTGCATTCAAATTGATGTTTCAGAATATGATCCCACACCAGGCTGCACAGTGAGGAGCAGCTGACTATCCTAAGTAGTGAAGAATGCAAATCACAAAAAGGTCGCTTCCATCCTGTGTGGGTTGTTTCACTGGCTTTTGGTATTGATTTGACCATTTAGAGAGGTTGTCTTCATTCGTTGCATATATCATTGAAGACCTTTATCAGGAAAGCATGTCTGAAACTTCAGCCACTTCTGGGATCTTAGTCGCTCGTTAAGATAATATGGCTGCATTGTATTGTGTTACAGGCTATGGGAATTTAGCAATGCAATGTTGGAGAATTTTACAAATAAGAGAGATCCTGGCTGATAGAGAGTGGGGTTTTTTTTGTCTTCTGTAGTGAATTTTAAGTTGGCAGGCAAGTCAGCATCCAAAGACCAAACGATCCAAAGGACTGTTTTTGTACGAGAATGAGTGTGTGACTGGTTTATGTGTGACTTCAGGCTTGTACAGCATACCAGTTTGCTTTGGATGGTAGGATGAAGATACTGCCTGTATGTCTGCCACAGCCCGTTTGCTATACTGAGACATAGACTGTGTACTAAGAGGCATATCCTAAGCCCTTTGAACCAGGTGGACAGCTATGAGTATGAAATTTATGTCAAAAGGGAAGTGGGAGAATTCTGCTTAGTATTGATTTAGATAAATGAGCCCTAGAATTCAGCAGTAGCTTCTACCTGAATTTCAAGGTCATGTATTAAGACCATCTCAGCACATGGTGGGGATGAGCCTTCATAACGGTCTCCTACAGAAACTGAAAAAACAGCTGCGGATACTGAAGGCTGAAATAAATAAGTAAATAAACCCCTCCTATAAAAATGCAGCTTCTGTAGGTTGCTCTCCTTGTTTTTCTCAGCTGCTTTTCCTACAGTTTTCACTGAAATAAGAGTATTCATGCTGAAATAAAGGCACGCTGAAATAGAATTTAGGAAGTATTTTCTCAGAAGTAAAGCAGAACTAATAGTGTTTATATTATTTCCATAGAAGCCTCATTATACTTTTTGAATTTCAGGTCAAGTAGCTTGGAGAGAGAAGTTCATTGGCGTTCCCATCAGACAGTGAATGCCACATCACGGTGCAGGGTGCAGGGTGTGGTGTCAGTGTTCAGCGCATTATGTGGGACTTGGAATAAGACTTAAAGTAACCTTTATAACCGGTATTCTGTAAATAGCTCTATTTCCCTAACATGTACTAGTAATGCTCCAAACTGAACTGACCTGTCCAAGTTTACTCAAAATGGATTTGTCTTTTGCAGGTGTTTCTGCCAGTGAAGGGATCAGATTTGACTCATTATCATGAGTCATCCACCATCGACGCTGCTGCAGTATTACATTCTAGGCGGTAATCTTGCCATTCAGACTGCTGTGGCATTTACAGGTTCTTAGCTTGCCCAACAGCTCTGCATTGCTTGTGAATAAATTTGTCCTGACTCAGAGCTATGGTTGCACCAAAAAGGAGTTATATTTTAAGTCTGTCATTTCACAAATGTTGCAGCTGGCATGGCCACCAAAAGATGCAATGCCTCTTGTCTACAGCAGTTTATCCTTCTCCAAATGTCACCCTGTGGTAATGCTGGTACAAGAATTTGTCCAGCTTTGTAGTCGATTGGGTCAGGAAACTAATCTGGGTCAAAACTGACTGTTTCTTTGTACTTACTCAGTATTACTGTGGCTCCATTCCCATTCCCCATTTTAATTCACTTTGCAGCCACAGAAATGTTTATATTGGCCCAAGGGAAGAAGGCAAAAGTAAGCATCCAGTCAGGGTACACCACTTATTGTGGTGGAAATGCCAGTTTGAGGTGTTAGTTCAAATTATGCCATAACTGCTGATGAAGCAGTGGCAGCACAGAGTGTAGCTGTCCGGTAAGTGCCTTTGCACTCAGGTGGGTTGGCAGACCAGCCTGCAGCCTTTGTGGCTGAGGATTCACTGTTACCTGTGTGCAGCAGCATTGTCTACTTCAGCAACTGGTGCAGCTCTGCAGGAAAATTTTTGGTGCTGTGGATTTACTGACCACACCATTTATGTTTTGGTGTGTGTGGGAGAACTGGGAGGACTTCAGCTTAGCTTTTGTCTGGTCCAACAGATTGAACTAGATGTTAGAGTGCATTAGGTCCTGTTCTGAAGCACATATTCCAATTTCCTTTCATCCAAAAGGATGGTTCAGGATTGCTCCACGGAGCGAACAGTGAATGGTGAGGATGACTGGGAGAATAGTTTTGAAAACATGCATCTGATCTGAATAAAAATGCCAGTGTAAACATACCAAGGGTGACTCGGCTCTGCCTATACATGCTGCAGTCAGATCACCACACTGTGGTATCGATGGGGTTTCACTTGCACATGACTCTGTTGTTCTCTCACACTGCATTTCAAAATTTGTTCTCATGACAGTTCTGCAGCTAGTCCTGAACCAAGCATGTCCCACTGTTGCTCTCAAAGCTCTGAGACTGATGCGCTCACTCTGCATTGGTGGTAACCGTCAGAAAGAGAAATAAGATTCTAGCACTATTTCCTTACCTATCTCTACCTTGGCAGTAGTCCATGAAAACTGAGCTAAGTATGGCACCATGAAAGCTAAATCAAATAAAAACTCTTTTTTTAATGGACTGTTCTTGGCATGCGCATGTGCTCTGATAGAATTTAGTACTGAAAGAGAGGAATTCCTTATTCCAGACTGACTGTGGATCTTCAGTTGATGGAGCTTCACCAAAAAGAAGGAAGTGTAAAGACAGTTTTTGAAAGGGTGGCATTTGGTGCATAATGGAAAATATTGGATCTGTACAACCTAAGAAGCACCGAAGAGAGAAACCTGGGTGTAAGAATTTAGGCAGGAAACAATTGGATTCCACTTGGGCAAGAAGTTGACTAATGAAAAAGTAATTCTCCAGGGAGCAGCGAGCCAGACTTGAATTGTGAGGTGAAAACCCCCAATTTCTGGCCTGAATCAACTGAACTGTGTTGGAAAGGTGAACTTTACAAACCGTTTCCATTCTGTTTGAAGGTATTAGTAGCAATGGCTACACTGGAGCTGTTGTTTTGACAAGGTCAGGAAAATTGATTGCACATCAGTAGGAAGACAGATGAACCCACCATCCCATGTGCTTTACTTGTATTTGGTTGTTTCACCTCTACCTTTCTCATACTATTGATTTTTCTTAGATTAAGCTCTTAGACAGGCCTTGATTCTGATCTGGTTGTTAACTGTAGCATGAATAATTGCAGAGATATTTTTTATCTTAGCATGGCTGAAAAGTTTTTTGTTTCACTAACTAGGACTCAAAGTGTATTTATGGAAATAATTCTGCCATGTGGCTACAATCTGTAGTAAATTCAAGTGCTTTTATAACAAAGCCCTTAATTTTGAAGGGATTTCAGTCTTTTTGATTATACATAACTGTTTGAATTTCTGGATCAAGGATAAAGAATTAAGTATTTTCTTTTCTAAATAAATAAATGCTGACTCTTCCTTCCCCTCCTGTTCTGGAGCTAAAACAGCTTGGCAGCAGTGTTTGAACATGGTTCCAGTTAAACCAGATTTGGGACATAGTTTGGCAGGCCAGAATGGAGTAAGGCCAATGTATGTTTGAGCTAAGTTTTAAAACCTAATTCTAAGCTAAAATTGTAGCTATAGTGAGAGTGATGTAAAAGTCAAGTACAATGTTTGTCTCTTCCCTCACCTCCTTTTTTCTTCCTTCTCCGGTTAGTGAAACTGTGCTAGGCCGCTCGAAACTGTGCTCAAACTTCTTATGAATCTTACAGCTCTTCTGCCTGAGTCTTGGTCAGTGTGGATAGGGTAGTTAACTAGTTAACTAGTTCTTTGAGAAGTAGCTTACTTTTTAATCATTATCATTAGGTAAAATTTCACTTACCTTAAAATCTAAGTTGTGTGGATCCTCTAGCACTGCAGATAACTGATCTTTCTCTTTGCTGTGAGATTTCTTGCGAAATAGTTTAATCAAAGGCTGTTTCCATCTCCCTTGATACCTTCCAGTGTTGTACAAACACAGCTACTTTCAACTGCTTTAGTTTATCTGCTGTTGACTTTAGAAGTACAATTTGCAATATGAAAGGATGACTGCAGGATATTATTTTTAAAGTTTGTATAAAAGTGATTGTGCATCTTTTTTTCCCACAGTAAAAATGTCTAGACTTTTCTGAACCTTTGTAAAGCTGTTATCCAGACAAATTAGTTCCATGAATTTGAGCCACATCAACCTCAAGAATTATCCAAATAAATGAGGTCACCAAGTCATTTTACTCTTAGCTATAATACAAAACACTGCTCATAATCTGAAAAGCTGACAGATATGAAAAGAAAATTGCTCATCAGCTATAGTCCAACTTTTTTTTTTTTTTTTTTTAACAGGAAGATTTTCAGTTCATCTGAGTGTTAAAAATATTTCCCAGCAGAGTGGGCATTCTGTTGCATAATAATTTGGACTGCCTCCGGGCATTGATAAGTTGTCATGAGGATTAATTTGTGGCTAACATCTAATGCCAAGGCTAAGAGAAAGAGTCCACGTAATACCCAGTTATATTTTTAGGGAGATGTTCAGTTCATTTTGGGGAGGGGTGATGTCATACTCTAAACTGTCAGTAGCTTCCTTTTGATCTTTTATACTGTTTCAGAATTCATACCAATGCCAAAAATTAACTCCTCCATATCCATGGCTTCTCATCTGATTTTGATTGCGCTTTCCAAATAGCCTTTGCTCCAGCATCTGCTTGTTACTTGTGCTTTCTTTGCACCATGTAGACTCAGTTTGATAAACTGTGAAGAAAGAAGTCCTCTGAATGCTACTCACATTCACTTAAAAGTCTATCTCCCCTACTTTACACAAGCTTCTCCAAATGTGTTTTCTATTCGTTCCAGGCAGTTAAGACTGTGAACATTATTTTATTTGGTCTTTTGTCCTTTGTGGAAGAAAGGGAAGAAAAAAAATTAGTATGAATAAATTGAGTAAAGCTAAGTTTAGGAAGAGCCAGACTCGTAGTTTTAACAGTTTCCCCACCTCAATGATACTTTCATGCTCTGTTCATGTGTTTTCTTTGAAGAGAACCTGTTAGGAGTTAATCACATGAAATAGCTTTCTGAAGAGTTTGGTTTTTTCAGAGTCTGCATTACAGAGCTTCAGGAGCAGGTAGAATGAAAGGCAATATGAAATTACTTTAACTCTTCAAGGAGTCATGGCACTGTCATCACATCACTCATGCCAGTGTGTATTTTATGGTGATAGGCATGAAATGGTAAAGTAGCTTCTCTGCTTTCGCAGAGGCATATTTTGCCTGTTTGGGTGATTTATATCTAGGTCATGACAAAATTTCTAATGTCACACACTCACACAGCTATCACAGCAGAGAGCAAAGTTATACTTAAAAAAATAAATACTGGGGTCTTTATTCTGAAGGAGTAGCTGTCTTTGATCTGTTTGATCTCTGGGCTCTGTAGCTCTACTGCATTTTTCTGCTCGTCTCATGTTTTGGCTTAATAACTATCACCAGTTTCATATGAAACATTGCAGTCCAGCACTGAGCCCACTGATGTTCTTCAAGAATAAACTGATTTTTTCTGCTCTGGACAATTCATCCATTTGCTGTTGCCTGCCCTGAACATCCTTTAGAAGAATTAGAAGTATTCCTGGCTGTAGCATAGTTGTCTGCGGTTTGTGGTGGCTTTTGTAATTCCCATTAGAAAAACCCTCTTTTTAAGGTCAGTTTTTAAGCTAATGAATCAGTTCTAATGCTTTTGAGATTTTTTTTTCCATTTCTCTTTATGATTGTAGGGAATTCCAGAGTAAGTGAAATATGTTCAACTGTGGCCTTGTGAAGTCTTAGCCTTCCTGCTTAGAACGTTACCTAGCTATATTTGACATGTAGAATAAGTTGCCTTGAAAATTTCAGAAGAAATACCTATTTATGTTGTATGGCTAGAAGAACACCACTTTTCTTTTGCAGACTTTACTCTAGGGTTTTCAAAGATTTCTCTCAACATCATGTCAACAAGAGACTGTAGTCTGTCACCATCCAGTTCATTTTTAAGGATAATCAGAGTGAGGTAGGATGACTGCTAGTGCTACAGGAGAGTTCCACACGAGGAGGTAGAACCTCTGCCATCATTCAGGGGTAAAGTAAATGCAAATGTTTTTGTACACAACAGTCTTCTATGACCGGTTTCTATAAGTATCTGCAGTGCTATAGCAGAGTATCAGGTTTCACTGATATTTTCTTGCATTTTGAAGTTTTGTACCTGCAGAGTTCAGAAATAGAGAGGAGGTTAGTCTTTAGGGAAATCCCTGCCTAAATCAGAAGATGCCAATTAGCTCCAGGTGGGTCATATGGCATATCTTCAAGGTTGATTTTTTAGCTTTTGTTCTAGCAGGAAATTCTGCTGTGCATGTAATAATAGATTTTTAAAACTGTATTCAGCTAGCACCAAAAAACTTGCCTAATTTGTACACTGCTGAAACACTGCTAGTAAGTACGGTCGCTCTTAATCCAGAAGGTCCTATGGAGCTATTTGTCCTTTGTATCCTTTTACCAAGACCCAGACTTCCTGCCTTGGATTTCCCAACTTCCATGCTATTTTGTTACTTTAATTAGAGCTTGTTACTTGTATTTTAAGTATACCAGATTGATAGCATTTGAGAAGGATATTTTTTCAAAGCTGTTTATCACCCAATAACCTGAAAAGATCATATTGTTATTAATGGATGAAGCAAGGACTAGTAATAGCTGCATTTTTGTCCTTTTTTCCACTCTCTTTACCAAGATATGGGTAGATAACGTTTTAGGTAGTTCAATACCAGACATTGAGCTCTGGATGGTTTGTCTGAGAAGCCTATATAAAGCTTGTGAAACTGGATGTATTTAAGTGCTTTGACCTATCATTTCTAAACTTCAGTGGAGGAATGCTGAAGTACAACAGTGATTTTCCTTCTGCTATCATCAAAGTATTTCTAAATTCTTTTTCTTTTGAGCATTAGAACTCTGTTAGGTCTTTTTGGAACCAAAACAAAGGATTTTTAGCATAAAACTAGAAATAATTTAAAATATTTTAAAGAACATTTTCATAGTGGAGCAATTGCTGTATCTCAGGAGTTTCCTGTCTGATGAATTGCTCTACTTCCATTCATCTAGTACAGTGCTCTAGGTTAAAAGAAAAAGAACCACAAAAAACCTCTTCAAAATTTCTTCTAGAGGTGAGTTTCATTTTTGAAATGAATGCTTACAATTGATCATTTAAATCTAATGCATTATGTGATGGCTTTTGATATTCCAATCTACTGAGGAAAATATTAACATTTTTAAACTGCTTTGTTCCAGCAAATTTTCAAATTTGTTAAGATGCTTATGGGATTGTTTTAACCTCTACTGAAACAGGTGGAACACTAATACATTTTGAAGAACACTCATCACATCAGACCACCTTTTTCTGGATTTATCACAAAATCAGCACAATTGTAGTCAAACAGGGCAGTCAATAATGATGCATTCCCTGGCACCTCTCAGTACCTGTCGAAAATCAGGTATTGTAAAATTACAGTGACATTTTGTCTGGGTCTCATATTGCTAACAGTGCATCCAGTTCACTTCTGCTGTTACAAGGTGAACTCTGGCATCAGCTGATAATGTGTCTGAAAGTTACTATCTACATCTGATGCAGTTTGCACACTGCTTCTGAAAAACAGGCTTAAAATTTAGATGGATATGCATAATATTTCAGTGCTAGAAGAACTATGTTTACATGAGAGGCTGTAGTTAAAGGCAAGGATATTTGGATAAAAAGATGTCCAGGCCACTCTAGTTGGTCCATAAAAGATTTTAAGACGAGACTTTCTTCTGTGCGTGTAATAATTTAAGGAGGCAGAAGAGAATGAAAATTTGAACGTAGTGTGTATGTGAAATGTGAAAAAAAGGCCAAGATTAAAGGGATATAAAAGAAAGTAACTGGAAGGTATGGGAGTTGAGCGCAGGGAACGCTTGGTTCTGCTTTAGCCTCCTCAGCTGCTGGAAACTGGAGTTCTGCGTGAGAAACGCACGTGCATTGCTGGCTGTTTTTCTAGGGACAAAAATGAAAGAGCAGTCATTTAACAAGTGTATGCCAAAGTGACATTTTCAGAAGGCCAGTAAAGTAACACATAGGTAATAAAGGATCTTAGTCAGGGTATGCTTGCTGACAAGTTGGTTGTCATTTAAACTAGCTAAGTTTTTTTAAGTTTCGGCATGCAGGATTTTATACCATTTATCTTAATTTTATGTAACAAAATTCATTCTATGAGTATCAGTTGCTAGCGTAGAACAATTAAAGCATCATGTTTTCATAGTGTTTCTGTGAGGAATGTATAATTACTCTTTGTGCCAAAAATTTCTTGCATTATGGAAACAAATAGAGTTTACAAATGGTACTAACCTGTTAATCAGATTCAATAAAAATCAGTAAGTTGGTGAAATATTCCATCTAGTACTAGTAAGGGAAGTGGTGGCATTTCAGAATTAGAAGTCATTTCTATGGCATTTTGCCACTCAATATGTTACGCAAAAGGGGTTGTGCGTATTCTAGTTACTGTCTTAAACAAGATGATATCAGATGTCAGAAGCTTTTTTCAAACAGTTGGTAAAATGAGATGTCTTTCCTGGCTGTAATTTCCCACAAGGTTACCCTAGATCATTGCATTTCAACTAGCAATCTGTTTTCTGGGTTTGGCCCTTGAGATAGAGAATCTGTCCTGGCTGCCTTTTTCTCCAGGGGCAAGTAAGGAATGGTTTGTGGCCATATCCTGCCTCTGCACAGACAGGCGCTTTGAACTCAGGTTGCTGCCGTTGCCTCCAGAGATCATGAGAAAGTGAGGGAGGAGGACAGTTTTATTCCAAAACTGTGATCCAGCCATAATAACAATGAAGCCTGGGCCACCCAGAAATAAGCTATCCTTTTGCATAGGCACTGAGAAACAATCAGAGAATAACTGTAGTTTGCATTCATGCGCACATACAAACCCACATACACGCACAATATGTGGAAGGATATCTCTTTGGTGATAAGCAGTTATTTGCAGCGTCTGGACTTCAGGGGCCTGGCTTGTGCATTCGGGGTGTTTTTTTTAAAGCAAATAGAATTGGCTGTATTAGGATCTAGTGTTTTATGGGATTTTCCCCACAACTTTATCTCAGCATGGCTGGAGATGAGGCTGATGTTTGTATACATTTAGAAAAATCATTTGGTTTAGGAACAAACAAGGGGAGAAGTATCTTGCTTCACTTAATGGATGATAAAAAAGATGTGAACATCCAGTTGAAGAACAAATATGAGATAATTTGGTAACTAAATGTGCTTGATGTTCTCTGTTGCTAATGTTCAGTACATAATAATTAGAGGATGTTTGAGGGAATTCATAATTACCTGTGTGACACCCCCTGACCTTCTCAGTCAGAAGCATGCCATTCAGAATCATTGGATGCGGCAAGGGAAAAAAGTGACTAAGGGGAGGAGGTGGTATAAAATGTGTATTGACATGTTTTGTCTTCTGTGAAGATAGAATTAAAAATTATAAAGTTATGGGGCTTTCTGTTGCCACAGCAGAGTAAAATTAGAAAACTGGATTTCATCCGATCTTCGCGTGAGGGAGGTGATGGGCTGTCCCAACTGCTTTCCAGTTGCTATGTGATCCAAATTATCCTGAAAACACCTCTGCAAGTAATTTGTTATAACTAGTGCATCGATTGCTACTGCAAGTATTTTACTGCAAGCAACATTTATGTAGTTTGTTCCTCCATGCCATTTGGTAGCCAGTGAAGTAGCTTCATAGGTACAATAAATGCAATTTAATGCTTGAATGATTTCTGATTTTTATGAGCAGAACAGCCTCCCGGAAAAACTGTGAACTGCAAAGCTGCTAGCTTTTCCAATATCCTGCAGACAATTTATATTGAAGATAAATTTGCAAGTAAAGACCCATCATGCTGGCTGGCTGGGACTGCAGATACACGCATGCACACACACAAGTTGGGCTTTGTCTGAGATGCTTATGTTATCCCATATGTCATTTATTATTTTTGGAATATTCATCACTTTATGAACCTATGCTTGTGCTGTCTTTTTTTTTTTTTTTCATGCTCTACTGAAATGACTCTCCTGCTATTGCTAAACTTGTTTTGGATTTATACCAAGAGAGGATCTGGTTTCTTCAGGCAGACTTGCCAATGTTTCAAGCTTTATGCATTAAGTCAGATCTGCATAGATCTGTGAAGCAGCAGCCCTCATCATGGTTATGCAACTGTCATGCCTAGCTGTGATTTGATTAAGATACAAAAGAATACTTCTTTCTTAATGGAAGTCCACAAAGGGTTTTCAGTGTATCTTCAGAAGATGCTGAACAGAGTCATCCTGTCTATTATGTGACAAAATGGAGCACTTCAGCCTCTGCAAGTGTAAGCTCTCTGGAAAGCCACAGCACATGGTTAGGCTAACATATGGTCACTTCACCACAGCTGTTGCTCGGCCCCTTGGAAATCTGTGATCAAGATCCCAGTGTGTGACCAGCAAGGTCAGTGTTGGTTTTAGCTATGTTTTGAAGCCTTGCTTATGTTTTACCTGTGAGATATTGCACACAGTCAAGCCTTTTATTGACTTGCTTAAAAAAATACTGAGAAAATTGAAAACCTTTTCAGAAAATTACCCAGTTGAAGGTTATAATGTTCTTCAAGCTCTGTTCCTGATGCATTAAGTCTAGCGGTGCTATTTAAAGCCAAGAATGAAAAGGGAACTCTCTGGCATTAGTTGCCTCAGTTATAAATAATGTTAGATGTTAGGATTTATATGATCTTGACGTGGCCATTGTATATTCAGAATGTCTGGCTGGAGTGTCTACATTTAATGTCAAAGGGTGATGCTCTGTAACAGGGTTGCTATAGTGACTTTGCAGTTACGACTTATTTTGGGGATTTCGTATTTGAAAGAAGTGGTGTTTGATTTTGTGGAGTGCAGAAAGTACCCCCATGGAATGTGGGGTGATCTTAGCACCATGAACTTCAGAACACAGAATGCTAGGATTAAGCCTTGCAGGTGGAGCTTATTTATATAATGTGAACTAACTATTCCTGTTTATGTTGTTTTGTATTGTTTTGATATGTAAGCCTAAAATAAATCACAGTAGTGCACTTAACACACTGGTTCTGTCTGGTGTGAGTGATGTCTGCCAGTGGTACTGGGCACATCACAGTCTCATTTTCACACAGAATGGAAGCAAAATACTTCTGTGATTTAATATTTAAAGTCCAGTACAGATCCAGTGATGGATCCTACTTTAAATACTTCAGAATAATATTTGGTTGTGAAGGAGATTTGTCAAAACCTTTATGTAAGAGTCTCCTTAATTCTTACCACCTTTGACTTAAGATAAATGAAATATGGAATATAAACAATGTGCTAATCTAATTCTTGGATTTCTGTAAGCAAGAGAAAGCAAACTTGGCTTTTAAACCCATTATAGGTGGCAGATAATTAATACATACTTAATTTTAGATGTTACATTCTGAGAAAGTTGTGACACCTTGATTAGGTAACCTAGTTCTTTTTTGTAATCCCTTTAAGATGGCATCTTTTCCATGTGCCATAAAAAGTCATACAGAAACAAGTAAGATCTGTAATTGGAATTTCTTCCCTTCCCTTGCTCCATGACACTTCTGTAAGCAAATCATCCATGATTTCTTTTAGTCTTAAGTTAGAGACATTCATCCTTTCTCTCTCCTCCACTCTCTGTTCTTCCTTCACTGGCCCCCATAGAAAAAAGGGGGAAAGTCCACTTTTTTACACAAAATTGTTATTTTAAACCATTTTCAATAGATCAATACACAAAATTAATTGCACTTTTTAAAAAAAAAAACCCAAAAACAAAAAGGCCAGCTGGAGCCTGTTAGCGTATGGTGCACTGGTCAAATGGGCTGAGAGGTGCTGTGACCTAGGGAAGGGACTGGGCAACTGCAGCGGAGCAAGAATTCCTGCCACTGATACCACTGAGAGGAACCGGCTTCAAGCTGCATCAGTGGTTGCTTAGATTGGATTTTAGGAAAAAATTCTTTACTGAAAGAGTGGTCAGGCATTGGAACAGGCTGCCCAGAGAGAGGTGGTGGAGTCACCTTCCCTGGAAGTATTTAAAAGACATGTAAATGTGGCACTTCCGGGCATGGTTTAGGAGACATGGTGGTGTTGGATTGACAGCTGGATGTGATGATACTAGAGGTCTTTTCCAATCTTAATGATTCTATGATTCTGCCATCAAACCAGTCAGCTGAGGCTGGGAATGGTGGAGAGAGATTAGGTGAATCATTAGTTCTTTGCTTAATTTCCATTCTTACACCATGAAATCAGGCTACTTTTGGGGCTGTTGAGCTGTTCCCTTTGCGGTTCTCCTGTGGAAGCACACAGGAGCACACAGCAAAAGCCATTCCAAAAATATGTAGATTTTATAGAAATTTTAGAAGCCACCTCAGGAGTTTACATGTGTGAAAGGGCTGTCATGATTTCTTTTAAAATCAGTAGCTAAGTCTCTTCTAGAAAATCACCAGCTTTTTTGCAAAGCAATACAATTTTCAGCAGGGTCAAGGCTGAGATTTAATTTTGATTCTGAAGTCATTACTCGTATCTTCCTATTAGCACAGAAAAAAAATTCCAGGACTGTATTTATAAGTAGTTTTCTACTAGTTTGTCAGGGTTTTATATTTTTATTTCGTCTGATTTTGAAGAGGACAGAATAGATCGAATTGATCTATTGTAAGCTTGTAAGAGGCTTTTGCTTATGTCTTACACAAGAGGCTGTCATGGAAACTAGTAACCACGGGGTGAGAGGTAAAGCCCTGTTACTGATTAAAAACAGCTTTAAAAAGAGTAAATAAACCCAGCAACCTTCATATCATTTTTTGCAAGCATTTTCCATGCTGGAAAATGCTTGTTAATGACATACCTCAGGAATGAAGTAGAAATAGAGTTAATAGAAATTTTCCGGACAAAATTGTTTTTTATAGGAAAACTGAATGATTGTAACTGGAAAGACTTCCGTTTTGTTGATACAGGAAAAAATAACACTTTTAACCTTTCCAACTGAAAGACTTTTAAAGAAAAACAAAACAAAACAAAACAACAACATCAAACCCCCCTCCCAAATATTCCTGCATCAATAAAAATCCAGGTAAAGTGAGAAAAGAGATTATTTGGCTAGGGGGGAAAAGAGTAAGTTGAAGGATGACAGTCCTATGACAGGATGGTGTAGGACTGGGAAATAAATTTTCAGTTAGTTAATTCAGGTAATGAAGAAAGTGATAGCTAGAACAAGGCAACCTTAAAAAACTATAAAGGAAACACATTCAAAACAACTGAAAAAGTACTATCTTTGTAAATAATGATATAACTTTTAATAATAAATACTCAGAGCCCCATTACTGGGGTAAAAAGCTTGGTAAGGTTTTTTTTTTTAAAGTTTTGAGATTTAAGTACTGTTTTAAAATGGCAGTTGCATTTACATAGGCTAGGGTAATTACTATGAAATATGCCTAATTACCTACCTAAATTGCCATTAGAAGAAAATATACATGGTCAGTAGTATGTTACCACACATTTGGCTCAGACATGGACTGTTGTTACAAATGGAATACTTTTTTAAGTTTGCTTCAGTTTGAGATGATGTGAGTTCCATCAGCCTTATGGAAAAGCTGAATAAGATGTTATCCAACAGCTTACATCTCAAAAAATGCACAATGTCTTCATATTTTGTCTTCTAGTAGATCTTTCTCCTTGGTCTTATTGAAAGACTGTAACTTCATGCCTCTGACAAAGAAGTGCACTCAAGCCTAGACTGGCCTGTGGTGCCTTCCTCGTGCTCCTTCCCAAGCCACAGTGTGGAGCTGCATCTGATGCTCCTTTCCCAGGTCTCCAGGCAGATGTGAGACCGCTTCATTTCAGTCTTGGCAAGACACGGCATCGCACTATTTTCAATGACAGATCAAGTGTTAGTTTTAACTTTGATTTTCTTGGCTCTTCTTTGTATACATTAGAAACTTTTCAATCTAAGTTTCCTATTTATATTTATCCTGTATTCAAGGTATGGGTTTGGGCCAAAAAAGTATGTGTGGATTTTTTGTTTTTTTCTAGAGAGTATGTCTTTAAATAGTTACGTTCTGTCTCTAAGGCTTCTCCAAAACTCTGATTTTAGACTTGGGGACAGCGCTATGAGTCAGCACTACAAACATTTTCTGTAGACCCTTGGGAATATTTGGAATTCAGCAAATGATAGCTAGTAGCTGCTTGGGACATGCTTAGTATTAGGGTTAAATGACTCATTCCTGGGTCAAAGTAACGAGTAGGAATTTGTGCCAATGTAGCTCGTCTTCTCATTGCATGTGAAAAGCAGGTTAGCAGATTTATTCTTCATGTCTATATTAGTATGATAGTATATGATTATTTTTAATACGATGTATTACATTTCTTTTACAGAAGGTCAGGATTTGAGGTATTTTTCTTTCTAAGTACAAGGCAAAAGAGAATTATTAAAGAAAAGTTGAGAGAATTGGTAAGTGATAATTTTCTTTTAACCTGTACATTTGTAGGAACGAGTTTCAGCAATCTGCTTAAACGATGAGAAACAACCTGAAATAAATATATTTATATTTTAATAAATAGGAAGCCCTTTAAAAAGTGTTAATTGTAATGTATTCTCTTCAGAAATGATCCTGTCATAACATTATAGAGGTAGTCTATATTACTGTTGAGCTTGATGAAGGTTCTTCTTCTCTTACATGTCTATGATCATCTTATGTAGACTAGCACATGGATTTTATTTTTTTTTGTGGTAACCTGGATTTTTATTCTCAGAGCCACATCTCTGACCCACTAAAATGCTAATTACTTTATTTATCTTGACATAGAAAAGATTCTTGCTGACACTTGATGAATCCTTTTATGAACACTAGTACATCTTCTCAAATCCCATCAGAGCTGCACAAACTGTACAAACTGTGGCATGGTTTTTCTCTTGTGTGTGTCAAAAGTTATATTTGTTACAGTCTGCTGCAAAGCCCTGGCTTCCAAGGCAAAGCAACATGTGCTGTGCAGAACACCGTTGAGGAATTGCAATGGTTCACTAAGGCCCCGGTCTTGCAAGCACTTTTGTTCATGTTTAACTTTCTGTGCGGTATGGGTAGTTATATGGGCAAGCACATGGATATACTTTTAAAAAGTTAGCACCTCTAGTTATGTAAAATTCCACAGCTTTTTGGCCCGTAGCTGCGAGGCTGTATCTGTGAGACAAGTCAGTGTCAACAGCAAAGCAGCTTTTAGTAAGTTTGTCATTTGGGCTTCTGCAGTATTGTTTTTTCAGTCTGATCAAGAGTTTCACAAATTAATGGGGATTATTTTTTCTTAAATTTAAAATTCCCTGAGCATGAATTTCTGTGTAACTTCATGAAAATATGTTCATACTCTTTTGACACTGTAGGAGAACGTCTTAAAGGAGCCTTCCATAGGAAAATAAAATAAATAAAATAGTTTTCTCTTTCAGTGCATTCCTTCTAATGCGGTCAGCTGTTTCAAGGCAAGAGGAGAATTTCTGATCAACTTGTTTATGGAAAGAATGTGCCATGAAAGTCCTTGGTGTATGCAAGTCAGAGAACTGTTGGATGAGGCACTTTAGATAACCCAAGTGGGATATAATTGCTAAGGAGCAGAAAAGAAGTCTCTAAAGCCAGAACCTAAGCTATAAAGTAATGTTGTGGGTCAAAAAGCAGTTGGATTTGTAACTGGAAACAAACTGGGAGCCAAAGCGGACTACACAGAGTGTATGTACCGTAGCTCTTTTCTGGAAAGAAACAAGAATCCCCTCCGAGAGAGAAGCTTTTGCAGGTAGCTGCCTCCAGTCAGCACTCTGCGTGCTCAGTCTTGTCCAAAGTGCCTCAGATCGGGCATCCTTCACTGGTACCCCACCAGACACTGTACCTTCATGAACATCCCTCTGATGCTGCTCTGTCACACACCCCACGGCACACACATGCACCTGTCAGCTGAATCTACGAAAACACCACTCTGCTGGGTAGCGACGTGGTCGTCTTGTAGTTTCGAGTCTGCATGACTGAAAACACACACAAAACTATGTCTGAGTGTCCATAGGACCTCTGAACCAAACGCTATGTAGTGGGGACATACTGATCTATCCCACAGTGCTCTTGATCTAGGCGTGACAGATGCAAGCTATTTAATTTCACCAGCCAGTGTATTCCCTGCCTCTTGGGTGGGAACCAGGGACAGTTCTAGATTTGAATGCCTTTAGCAGTATAGCTGCTGTGTGCTCCTGTTCCCAGGATTTAGTTTGAGAAAGTCAAATGCACAGCAGCAGCACAGCTTCTATCTGTCTTTGTAATGATCCATAAATTTACCGGTGTTACAAGGGATGAATTGTTATCACACCCAGGTGATAGCTCCAAAAGAACCAGAAGGTGCTTTTGCGAGTGACTTTCTAGCCCCATGGGTGTCGGTAGAGTTTCTACTGTTAATTTAAAGAATGAGGAGGAAACTTTGAACCAATGTATATAGCCCCTGAAGGATTTGAACTTTTAGTGTCTGTAACAAATCTGTATCATAATAAAGTCAATTAAAAGAACAAAAAGAAGAGAGGCAGAAAGCAAAGAGGGATCTGGTTAATACTAAATCTGACTTACTGTAATCTTGGTTTGGGCATTTTCCATAAAAGGAAGATCCACTTCTGAAGAGACAATCCCAGAGGAGCTGGTGCCTCAAAGTCAGAAATCGTACCAAAGAAAGTTTTGGAGAGCTGTGGTTACATGGACGAATAAATAACTGCTCATTTTCCAGTGTTCAGTGAGATGTACTGGAAGGAGATTTTTGCAAACTCTAGAAACCTTATGGTGCATTCACTGGATTTTTTTATGCCGTATACTAGAGAGACTAGTTAAATATGGGGATGGTGATGTATATTATGGCACTTGCAGACAAACTTAAACTAGAGAAATAATTTGCATGGTTGCGCTTCTATTCTGTTTGGGAAGTAAATCCATGTAAGATGTGATGGTGCTCTCCTGTGAAATAGTAAGAGTGGTAGTTTTGTTTGGTTTTTTTCCTTAATTACACAGTGAAAAATTGAAAGAGTGCTAGAGATTGCGGTGGGTAGTGAAAAAAGATCCAGGAAAAAAGTGAACCCCCTAAAATATTTATTGTGGAAAGTGTGAAAAATCCTTGTGGTGTTGTGGTTGTGTATTTTGGGGAGAGGAGGGGTTAGTCCATTCTGCATTACTGTCTACTTCCTGTTTCCTAATTCAAAGTCCTTAGTTTGAATCAAATCCTGACTCCAATGATATAATTTGGAATTTTGTTGTTGGCTTCAGTCTGATCAGGTTTGTGTGTTTAATAACAGGAATCGACTTGCTCTGTGAATATGACAACATGTCCTGGATGGCTCTGTGTTAATTCTGCACAGTGCAAAGGTTTTGAAATGTGTGTACGTACAAATGCAAGCAATGCATGTATATAAAATGTCCATGAAATATTTTATAGGTGTTTTATAGGTGCTATAGGAAGAACTGTAGGGAATTAATATGTTTACAGGAATATAAATTTAAAATTAAACACTTTCTTAAGCTTGTTCTGTCTTCTTGGAAATACAAAATTCCAGTTCCCCTGTTTAAATTTGGGCCCCTTGGGCCCCTGCCCCTGTTATGACCACATCTGTACGGCCTGCAGAGTCTTCAGTTCTACGGCCACATTTAGAAAGTATTTGACAGTAGTTGTCAAGGTTTGCTTTTTTGTTTGGTTTGCGAGGGGGGAGGGTGGTTGATTTTGGTTTGTTGGTTTTGGTTTTTTTTTCTTGATTGGACCAGCTGAACTGTTTTTTATTAATAATTAATAAAGCCACTTGGGAATTATTTACATGTGGTGATACCCTAGACAGTGGTTCCAGCTCCAGGAATGACATAAATGCATAGATCAGTGCATCATCATTAAGCTGGCAGGAGTCTACCAGAAAGTGATCAACACCAGGCTAGCCTCACACTCAGCCTTTCTGGGAGGGTATCGTGCCCTGATGCTGTGGTGAAATAATGCCTGAGGAAGGCTAGCTTTTAGAAGTCAAGTAAAAATGGAGTCTCTGTTTTCAGCGGATTGTGAAGCAATTACAGCTTCTACTTTTTTTTTTTTAAGTGGAAGCGATGTTTTCCCATGATTAAGCAATAAATGACTTAATTTACATTAACAACAATTCTACATGGTTGTAAATGATTCAGCAAAAATCCACGGAAGTAATTATCAGATCATTCATGGACTTGCTAGAGGGTGATGGTTTGGGAAAAAAAGGCCTCCTTAAAAGTAATTCCCATATATTTCCACACAAGAAACCTGTTTAGCAGCTTGCACCTTTAGCATAACTTCTTGTTTGTGTCTTCTGACTGGGTGCTAACTGTGAAAGAGTTCAAGTTTGTATTTAACAAGGATGCGGCTAGCATGAAGGGAAGAATGAGTATTGTTATCATTACAGCTTCAACAAACAAGATCTTTTCTCTTTACACCTTTTTGCACTTTAAGGAAAGAATAGCCTTGGATAATGTAAGAAATGACATCTGGACTTGTGGTCTTGAAATACAGCCCACCCCTGTGGAGCGCACTCTTCCTGGAGGCATTTCTCCTTGGATCTAGGAGAGCTGAGGAAAGGTTGTCTTCATCCCTTGTGTGTGGCCACAGCAAGCAGGACTTTCCATGAGGGAAGGAAAAGGAGCCTTTTGTGCTCCTGCAGCACTGGCAGACTTTACACTCAGGGAAAACTGAAAGGTGAGAGCAAGTTGCAGGGGGCTGCCACACTATATGTGTTTTTCTCCATATTTCTTAGGAAAAACTTTTTAATGATGAAAAGCATAGGGCTTTTCTCAGCAAGACTCATATTTTCAGTGTTCTCTGAACAAAAAGATAATGAAGCACAAGTATTTTAAGGGAAACAATATGCCATAAATAATGTTGACTGGAAATGCTACTACATGTTTAGGGTGGGGTTGTCTGCTATTGGAAGTAATTAAAATACAGCTGTATATTATCCATTGGGGTTTGGTTTATTCTGGAAGCTAATTTTTAAGAAACTGAGGGTTATTTATTGGTTGTGTCACAGGAATATCTGGACTGTTCTAATTCCAGTCTTCAGCATTTTTACATTTCAAGCCATATAAAGGAGAACAAGATATATGGTGCGTCTTCCTCAGTTCAACAGAATGGGCTCTAACCAGACTCTGTAAATATACTCTCTTCTGTGTTGTTTGTAGCCATAGCAATACTTCTCAAAGTATTATTTTTCTTCTAAAATTTACTCAGCAAAAGCGGTTTTCATGCTACAGTATTGGATTCAGGTCTTGAAGTGTTGCAAAGTGTGCTCCAATATGCTTCAAAGCCAGTTTATTTTTTACAAGGGGAGTGAACGTGAAAGCTAGGAAGGCTTTGCTTTAGCAGTGGGAGACCAAGTTTGACATCAACATTTTTGCTTTTCCGTCAGGATGTGTAAAAGGACTCCCTGGGAGGTGGCAGGTACCGTCATAACAGTGTGCATTTTATATGCAAGCACGTAGGTGTGTTTAAATGAAGAAAACAACCTTCCAGTTGGATTTTGTGTCGTGAAGAGACTGGGTATGATTTATCTGAACAGCAGCACGACTTTCTCCCTCCCCGCCTTAGCTGGGCAAATAGCTGGCCGGCTCACAGCCCTCCAATCACCCGGGCTGCTGAGCCTCCACCCCCCAGCACCAACAGTTCTCACACCACCTACAGCTGGCTTTTAAAGCAAATATTTTAATAAAATCACTTCCAGTCCTTATTCTTCTATTTAAGACAGCAGAAGTTCGGGACTGGGTAAGAGGAGCAGAAGTTTGCCCAGCAGAAGTTGCTCTGAATCAGGTTTGTCATGAAGTTTACTGCTGAAAGAAGTAACGTGAAAGCAGTGTAGTTTATCATAGGAACCTTTGCCTTTAACATATGTGCTTTCTGAATAGCAAGAGCTGTGGTATGCAGTATTACATTTAGTTTACATTACAGCATTATTGTGTCTCTGAGAAAAAGCAAATTATGGTGTTAATATATAGAAGATGCAATTTATGTTTTGCTTCCCAGTCTAACTGGAAGGTGTTTCTGCTTTTAGATGATAAAGCTTTCCTTTTCTGTTTTATGCATATTAGACTTCTGTTACAGGTGCTGCTTTCCAGTTTTAGGGCTTTAAGTATTATTTAAATACACTACTTTGAATATTCCAAGACATTAGGAGTTTTGCCAAAGTCCTGGGCACAACATAAACTTTTAGGACGCTTGCAGTAAAATCATGTATTGTCTGTGCATGTGTGTACACACACACAAATCATAGACTATACCTAGTTTTGCTTAATCTCTGAATTCTTTTACTTTCATATATTATTGCACTACATCTAATCAATGCAATTCTGTAATTTTGAATAAGGCTAAACGTACTTAAGAACAAAGAAAATTTTTTTCATAAATTCTACAGATAGACAATATAAAATATAAACTTTTACAGCTTTTTTCAGAAAAATGAGACTGAAGGAAAAAATCTAAATTAATCCGTATATAATCAGTATATATTAATATTTTTCCATTTTCAATATGTTACAAACTTATTGGAGTATTTTCTCCTAATTGGTATGCTGTTTAAAATGTTACACTACTGCACCTAAAATTTATAGTATATTATAGTACATAATATTAGCTGTACAAAATAGTTTCTAAGTAAAATATCTTTAAGTTACTTTTGCTTCAGGACTCTTTAAACACATATCTCAATGACAGTATTAAAACTTCCAGAGGTTTTATATTGCTTTATAACAGTCACTTTACATATGAGCTTTTAACCATTTTTATTAGAGCTTTTAACAGAAAATTTTGTAGGAAAAGTTGAATGGCAACTGCAGCAAAGCTTTGGGTTTTCCCACCTGTAGCTTGGGTTTGATGTGTACTAACTTAAACCACTTATTAGATGTAATTAAATTAAATGTGATTTTAGTGAGTGTGGTGATACGTGATATAAGTTACATTTTTGCTCCAACCTATTGTTTGTGTTTTGTTTTGGGGTAGGATGCTGTTAGGTTATTTTTACATGGAAAATACTTTGCAAAAAATGTCAGAAAAAAAAATTTTACATGAGTGTGAAGCAGTCAGAGCAATTTTAAAGATGAATACAAACTTTGCAGATGGAGACTTTGTCTTTTGCATCATGTTTGTAGTTTTTTGACACCAAACATTTCCTGCTAGAAGAGGGCTAACAATAGGTGACCATTAGATGTTCCTGATCATCCATCTGAATGGAGAAGCTGGTATGAATCATAATGCTGAACTCATTTTCTCGGGTTAGCATTGAGATGTGTGGTGGTCAAGCAGTAAATTATCTGGTTTACAACTGGCCAGGAAAGACTGAAATTAAGAAGGGTCTATCAGCAGCTACTGTAGGGGAAAACCCAAGATAATAAAGAACAAAAGGAATTAGCAAAGTATCTCTACTTATTCAGGTACTCTGACAAATACTGTGAATGTCCATTAGACATGAGGAAGTTTTTAGGGTTTTTTCCCCCTATGTTAGATAGGTCAGTCCTATTCCTTTCCTGCCTAAACTAAGTCCTCCTGTCCTGCCTGTCTCTTTGTTGCATGCAGCTGAAGGGGTAAAACTAAACTGCAATGTGGACAGCACTGCGATTCTTTCTAGGAATGTGTTCAAGGAAGGAGGAGGCTTGAATGTGGGCTGAACTTTGGTCCTCAAGTCTAAGGCAGTTGAACTGGGGCCTCCCTTTCTCGGAGGAGTGTTGGAGGTGTATTCAGTGAGTAATCTGTAGCTAAAGAAACACTTAGTGCAAAAGAGACTTCAGAAGTGCAGTGACCCAGCGCATGCAGATCCAGAGAACTGCCACCTCAGTTGTACGCAGCAAAAGGAGCGTGCCAAGGTCAGTGACAAATGGACTTCACAGGTGTTTGCTTGTGACAAATGTCTCTGTAAAGCAGACTTCACTGAAGTGGAGCCCAGCACAGGTTTGAATGCAGGGGAGAAGCAACAGGTTGGGTCTGCTCCTCATCGAAATTAGAAATAACTGCACAGTGCTGGTGAGTGCAAGGGTATTTTCCTTTTTGGGTTCTTATCACTAATTTCCTATGCTTACACTCTGTATAAGCACAGGATTCAATCTGTACTCTGTTTAAACTGCATGAACAACTCAGCCTACCCTGACTGATCGCACTTTCAGGGTACATGCCTAACGCTGTTCTTCAAAGGCAGGCAGGTATCCAAGCCTGCTCTATGAAACGTAGGACAGGTGCCTCAGAGATGCCTTGGGAGCACTGTGAGCTCTGTCAGCAGTAGAGCATTAAGAGAGCTCACTTCCTCTTGACTGATCACCCAATAGATTACCAAAAACCCCATTTCCCAAGCTGTCAAGTGTGCCTCCCCAGGAAGGCTCAGAGAAGATCCAGTGCTCATCAGCTGTGCAGGACATTCAGCAGGGGCCCAGGCCACTGCTGGTGGAGTGCATGGCTACAGAGGCAAAGAGGAAGCACAGGCCACAGTGGTCTGCTATGATGAGCCAGGCTTAGACTAAACAGGGAAAGGAGGAAGTAAAAAGGATCAGTTAGGAAAATACTGAGACCAGCTGATCAAAAAGTAGGAGAGATCATCTTTCTCCGTGTTCACTTACCCTACTTCATGTTCCTCCCTATCCTAAAGATCAACAGAAAAGGAAACAGCGAGAGTTGCCCGATCACGATGGTGCAGGAATAAGACCCTCTTTAAGAGTGTGTAGTTGCAGTCAGTGTAAGCTTATCTAGGACAATGCTGCCACCAAAAGGCACACCCAGCTGTTACCTTCTTTGCTTCTGCAGGTATTTGAGCATGATCCATGCTCAGTCACAGTGTTATGATAAGCTCTGCTTGTGGGTCGGCACATGTCAGCACTGAGTCAGAGCCCAGGTTGTTTCTTCCCTTGCAGTGGGTAATGCATTAAAGGACCTGTCTTACAAGGGACACCTCAGAAATAGGTTACACTTGTCACTGATTTCTGAAGACACTTCATCACCACTTACCTATGTCATTTTGTCCTATGTGGAGACCAAATACCCTCATAAGCTCATCAGCTCTTCCTGCTCCACCTTCCTGTTGAGTATGAAGTGAACCAGTACTGGAGTCTTGGCATGTCTTGGCCAAATCTGAAGAGGGGCAATGTCTGGGGTAGTGCTCTGCTCTTGGT